>NC_084499.1:19964889-20295827 GCF_030035675.1 Rhineura floridana | reverse complement strand
TTCTATGTCTCTGCTGCCTCCAGCAGCGTCAAGTCCAGCTGTTTGTGGGGAAATGCATATCGTGGCTCAGTTTGCACACAACATGCCAAACCATAGGTGGGGACAGTTTTTAACTATGGTTTGGCAGAATGGCTGAATTGACAAACCAAAGGTAAAAAGCCACTGCTTCTCTCTCCAACAAGTGCTTCTGTGTGGAAGCAAGAGAACGGAACTGGTATTGCTGTACAGCACCTCGCCTATTTAGAAGCTCAAATTATGGTTTGTTTTGAACAACCATTAGTAAAAAAAGAAAACCCACACACGTTGAATTGAAACAACGGATTAGATCCAGATTAAGTCTGTTGTATTTTGGTCCCTTGAAATTAACGACTTGAATTAGTTAAGGAAATTTCCTGCTCCATCCTCCCCCGAAACGCCTCTCTAGAGGGTTGAGAACCTGAATAAAGTGGGATTTTTGTGTGTGTCAGGATGGGAGGAGAATAAGGAAAAACATAACATTCCTTCTATGAGCTTCCTTATCTTACAATTCAAAAAAGGTTGAAGAAGTTCATAATGACCAACTTTTTCACATTGATTATAAGTGCAGCTAACTTAGGCTTCAGTTTTGCAACCCCCTACTTGTGAGTAAGTTCCACTGAAGTCAGTCGGACTTGATTCTAAGTAAGCATAGAGGATTGTGCTGTTAGTCTGCCTCGAAGCCAAAGCCAGGAGGAAGGCCTGAGGCAAGCTGAACTGGAAGATGTAGGCCCCAAGGGACGTCCACTGCAACTCTGCGATATGTAAATCTTGCTGATTTGGCACAACCAAATTGTTTTTCCAACTGATTTTTTAAAATAATTTTTGTGAATAAATTGTTGTCGAATCTCTACTTCCTTGTCTCTATATCTGTTGATTTAAAGCAGAGGTGACCTTTTTCAACCAGAGGGAGAGGTACAGGGGAAAAAAGCGGGCAGAGAAATTCATGTAAATGTTACCTTTGAGCGATAGGCTAGCTTTACACTCGCACCGTCTTCTCTATCCCAGTAAGCAAGAGGCACAATCAGAGTCTTTTCTCCAAATTTATGGAGGATAAGGCAACTTCGCCACAACGGTTGTGTTCTTCCTTCACTATCAGAGGCAGTTTGCCTGTGAGCTCCGAATACCAGTTGCTGGGTAGAATCACAAGTAGGAGTTGCTGTTGCACTCAGGTCCTGTTTGCAGGCTTCCTGTCAGGACATCTGGTTGGCTGCTGCAAGAACAGGATGCAGGACTAGATGAGCAACTGGCCTGATCCAGCAGCCAGGCTCTTCTGATACGATTTCGTTGCATCACCGACTTCAAGCCAGCAATGCAAGGATGCCCCACTTGTAATTCCCAGTAATGGGTGTTCAGAGGCATGCTTCCTCCAACCATCGTGGCTAATAGCCGTTGGTAACCTTACCCGCCATGAGTTTGTCTAACCTTTTTTAAAAGCCATGGAAGCTAGTGTCCATTGCAACATCTTGTGGGGCGTGGATTCCATGGCTGAACTATGTGCTGTGTGAAGAATTCCTTTTGTCTTACCATGACTCCCAACATCCAGCTAAAGTGGAGGATCCCCGAGTTCTAGTACCAGGAGGTGGGGAGAAGGACTCCTTTCGGCACCATGCATAATTTTATACACTTCAGTTAAGCACTGACAGCAAGGATCCTGATTATGCCTTGGAAGCTACATTCCTACTTGCTCCACACTCGATATCAGGTTAGGGCACATGGAAATAATTTGGGTAAAACAGCCCCACAGGCCAAATGAGATCTAAGTTGGCCTGGAGGTCAGAGGGTCCACACCCCAGCATAAGCTTTTTGTTGGGTACAGTCCACAACAGCTTATGCCATTAACAAGCATGTCCACCTTTCAAGTGCCACAAGCCTCTTTGTGTTTTAACAAAACTGTAATGAGGATTACGCAGGGAACACATGAAAACCTTTTATTGCAGCTGCTTGGAATAGCGGAGTTTAGTCTTGCATTGAAAGCACCACAGTTGTAAGTGTACAATTTTGGGATGCCACGCGGATAAGAAAGCAAGAGACCAGTTTTATGGAGTTGAAACTCAACGTCCCAAGATTTAATGCAGACAGCAGCAACTGACCCAGAGTCATTCCATAGAGCATACAAAATCCATAACTTTTTTAAAAAAGTTTTTAACACACCCAGTGTCTTTAAAACGAACTTAAGGTTCAAATTCATCATCATGTAATCACTGCCTCTGATCTCATTTTTCAGAGTTCTTCACTAACAAGCTAAAAGCTTAAAACCCCTGCAATTAACCTTGTTTCATCACTGGGATGTTGGGCACACTCCAGAAGAATGACAAGGAATGTAAAAACCTCATGGTGACAGCGGTGTGAGGGAGAAAAAAACAAATAGTCAACCATCGCACTCCATCTCTTGGCAAAACATCTGATGAGACTGCATCCAGGCACTGGGCAAGCAGGGACTATGCAACCAACATCTCCTTTCGCCTCTAGCTCTTTGCAATGGCTTTTTTACACCAGCAGGTGTGAGGAACATCTGCCCTCCTGAAGTTGCAGAACTACAATTCCCATCGTTCCTGGCCATTGGCCATGCTTGCTGGGGCTGATGGGAGTCATAGATCAGCAATATCTGGAGAGCTAAAGGATCCTGCCTAATGCGCACCAGCTGTTTTGTCATAAGTAGGCCGCTTAAACAGGATTCTGACCTCTATATTACACGCAGTAGACCCATGGAAATTTAGAAGACTTGACTAACTTGGGCCTGTTCATTTCAATGAACGCCACTATGAGTGAAACATCATTGGATACAACTCATCACACAGGACGTCTGATGAGCATAACCCACTCTGGCTGTTCATCTGGATCTATGCCTTTTGTTTCTGGAACAACACTGCAATTTCAAGTTAGGCATGTCTCAAATCCAAGTTCTTAGGTATTTCAATAAATGCTGTTTCTTAACCTTCACATCCTCATCTATCAAACTGGTCCGTCCCCCCCGATGCTTTGGACAACTCCCATTGGCCCCAGCCAGACATCTGGGGGGCACTATGTTGGCAAAGGCTGATTATAGATATAAAACTTGTATTGGGAAGGGGGGCGGGAAACTAGGAAAAAAGTTACTTGACCCATTCCCCCCGCCTCTGCCTATAGCTCTAATATACTTTTATCACCATTCTAGGGATCAAGTTATAAAAAGATATAAAAATATTTTCCTTAATTTCCATAAAAAGCACACAGTAGGGTAACCATACTTGAGGTTAGAAGGGCTTTATTTGGGGAAGATGGTTTTTAGCTTTCCTTGGTTTAAACTAGCCTTCCAGAGGGTAGTGCCCTCCTGATGTTGGGATGACAAGAACTCCCATGACCCCTGACCATGCTGGCTGGGGCTGATGGGAATCTGGAGTCCAACAATGTCTTGGGGAGACCTGGTCAAGGAAGGCTGATTTAAAACATAAAGACAGGATACCTGTAAGAGTAAAAGCAGACGCTGGGTCCTTCTTCAGGATTACACCAAAACTGCAGACCTACCATTCAGGACTAAATTCACACCATACATTCATTCCACTATTACTCCACTTTAAACAGTCGTGGCTTCCCCCCCAAAGAATCCTGGGAAGTGTAGTTTGTGAAGGGTGCTGAGAGTTGTTAGGAGACAGCCCCCACCATTCCCCTCAAACAGCTACAATTCCCAGAGTCCTCTGGGAAGAGGGACAGACTATTAAACCACTCTGGGAACTGAAGCGCTGCGAGGGGAAGGGGGCAGTCTCCTAACAACTCTCAGACCCTTCAGAAACTACGCTTCTCAGGATTCGTTGGGGGAAGCCATGACGGTTTAAAATGGAGTAATAGTGGAATAAATGTGTGGTGTGAATGTGGCCCCAGTCAAATCGGTAACAGTCACAAAAACGCTTGGTAACATTCTGGCCCATCAAAGGGCAAATTATGTGCACATCAATAGCCTTTAGGGACGGCAAGGAGGATTATCAAGATGAAGGGGGAAGGCACAGACATAGGATGTTACAGCCAGTTTCCCTGAGCTCAGTTGAACACCTCCCACATCGTTATGGCGGAAGGTGGATCATCATAAAAGTCCCACAAACGGAGGACCTGCTTTTCTATCCACAGAGAGCTGGCCACGCTACTTATCATTCGCAAACTTCACACTTTTCAAGCTTCTCTAGTAAGAAAAGCAAAGGCCCCTACACAATGTCCTTGTGCGATTTGTAATACTTACAGCAACTGACCTAGTAAGGCACTCTGCTTCCTCTTGACCTCAATGAGCTAAAATTCCCAAACTGATATATTTTTAGGGTGGGTGGGTGCCAATATCACAACAGAATTAGGCATCCTTCATTTTTAGTCCTAGTTTTGTAGTAGAGAGGGGTGTGGAGAGCAGCGTGGAGAGCAGCAAAAAGATTCCTAGCAATCCCAGCTGTCAAATGCTTTGTAGTCCAATAGCCACATCTTACATCAAGAGAGGGGAGACATCTGTGGCCTTCCAGCAGTGGAGACTTGTGTCTCTGTTGTCTGTGAGGCAATGAATCCGTTCCAGGTTTTAGTCCACACTTTCAAAGAGCTGTTGCAGAGCAGTGAATCCGCTCCGGGTTTTAGTCCATACTTTCAGGAAGCTGTCCAAGGTGCTGAAGCCTATTTCAGCACCCTGGACAGCTCCTTGAAAGTTCAGGGAGTGGTGGTTAGTCCATACTTTCAAGGAACTGTTGCGGAGCAGTGAATCTGCTCTGGGTTTTAGCCCACACATTCAAGGACTTGTCCGCAGCGCCAAAACCTATTCCCGCAATGGGTTCAGCACCTTGGAGGGCTCATTGGCTGTTTGGACTAAAACCCAGGGTGGATTCATTGCCCCACTGATGGTGGAGTCACCAGCCTCTGCTGTTTCCAGATGTTGCTGGACGCCCACCAACCCCAGATAGCATGGCCCACGGTCAGGGACGACGATGGGATTTGGGAGTCCAAGGACATCTGGAGAGGCACAGTTGTCCCCTCCCTTGAGCTAATCAAGCCTTCCCCAAAGTGAGGCTCTCCAGACCTAAAGTTTGGCCAATGGTCATACGCCATGGGAGCTGTCGTCCACTGACATTAGGAATGCCACAAGTTCCCCATCCCTGTCTTAAGCTCACAAAGATTTCTACAGAAAACTAAGAACTGCACAAATTTTGATGACAGCACATCAGGACAGGAAAGGTTTGAGGTGTGGGGCAGTGACCGTAGAAACCAACAGCTTCTAGGAGCCCCCAAAAATGTTAAAAAGTGCATACCCATAGGCTCTCTTTTTTAAAAAAAAGCTTTAAAAGTGCTTCAGAGAAGGAGGGGGGTGGGATAGTTCCAAGGAATCCATAACTGCTCCCTCCTGGTTTAGTGACACATTAAAAATCTCAGAAGAAGTCCAGCTTGGTCTGCACAGTCTTGCACCCTTTGTCAGAGTAGATCCGCTCGTCTTTTGGGAAGAAAGTCATCTCGTCTGCCACCTTCTGGACCACCGTCTCGTCGACAGGGTTGCCGCGGGACACGATCTCCGCCCGGATACACATTTTCACGTGCTTGTACTCCAGGGGCAGGAAAGGGACGAAGTAATCGATGAGGTTCCGGTCGATGAGGCTGCTGTGCCAGAGGCCACCTGGGGAGTGGCAAAATTGGGCAGGTGAGTGGGCATCAGAAGAGTCCAGCGACAGTCTGGGGGGCCACCAATCATCCCCACCCCTGAGATGCAGATATGAATGTGAGAACTAGAATTTTAAAAGATGGCTTCTTGTGGGGAAGAGGGAGGGGACGCAATGGCCCATCAGACTCACTGTTCTTGTTGTTGAAAACGCCGACGGACAGCACAGGCTCCAAGTCCTTCAGCTGCATCTCCTCCCTGCCCCGTCCATTCCGCCAGAAGTCTAAGGCCACTTTGGTGATGAGGTCCCCGCCTGCATTACTGTTAGGAAAGCCAAAGAGGGTGTGTGTATGATGGGGGGACATGGCATTAGGAATCCCAAATTTCCGTGACTTCCACGTCACCCTCGATTCCTTTTTCTTCCTCTGTGTTACAAGGCACTCAGTTGCTCTTCCTGCCTTTTGCCTCGCAATATTTATTTATTAAATTTTTATCTTGCCCTTCGTCCCAGGAGGGGCCCTGGGCGGCAAACAAGAGCGCTAAAAACACTTCAGAAACATCTTAGAAACAAAAGGCTTTAAAACGTATTAAAACAAAACTTCTTTAACAACACATTAAAACGTCTTTGAAAACATCTTACAAAGCAGTCTAGACCAGTCTCCCTCTACAGGTGCTCCGAAACCTCTTCCTTCCTTCTCACATTAGCATTACATCCAAATGAGGCCAAGCTGTGGCCCATGGCAGGGGTGGGGAACCTTAGGCCTGTGGGCCGAAAATGGCCCTCTGCTCCTCTCCACACACCACCTAGGCCAAGCTTCAGAAACTAGGCTGTCCTTTCAACTGTTTTTAATATTGTTGTGACCTGCACTGGGACATTCTGGTGAAGAGTGGATAATAAATCTATCAACAACAACAAGCCCCACCCCCCAC
Organism: Rhineura floridana; assembly: GCF_030035675.1. Lineage (NCBI taxonomy): Eukaryota > Metazoa > Chordata > Lepidosauria > Squamata > Rhineuridae > Rhineura > Rhineura floridana. The sequence goes on along the minus strand of NC_084499.1, from coordinate 20,289,286 downwards.
CCACCCCCAACACAACCATGAGAAGTTCGGAAATATTCATTTATGTTTTTAGCTAACCACAGTTTAGCTTTTTGTCCCAACCCAGATGAACAGTGGCTAGTCTGCACTATGGTTTAGCTTAGGCAGATGGCAAATCTGTGACCCCCCCCCCCACAGGTATTGCTGGACTCCCAACTCCCATCATCACCCCTGATTCTTGGCCATGCTGGTCAGGGCTCACAGGAGCTGGGAGTCCAACCACAGCTGGAGGGCCACAGGTTAGGCACCACTGGTTTAGAGAAACACGGCAACTCCAACCCATCAGATGTAGCACATTATGCACACAGGGTGCAGAGATTCCCAACCTGAGAAAGATAAATATCGCTCTTCGGTAGGATATGCCATCTATCTGCTCGTAGTAGTCAAGAAAGGGCTTGATGGCATCGATCAGTCCCGGGTGCAGCTTATCCATCTCGTCAAATATGAAAACAGACTTTGCACATGCGCTCACGTTACCCCGGATCCACTTCTGTAATTGATCCTGGACCAAAACATTAGAGAAGAAAGGTTAACAATACTATCCATCAGCACTTTCCGGGGAAGGGCCATAGCTCAGTGCTAGAACATTTCCTTTGCACACAGAAGGCACCAAATTCAAGTCCCAATGGCATCTCTGGCACAGGAAAAGATTCCTGTTTGAACCCTTGAAAGCTGCTGCCACTCAGGGCAGAACAAGAGCGGGTAACCTTTTCATTTATTTATTATTTGATTTACATCCTGCCCTTCCTCCCAGCAGCAGCCCAGGGTGGCAAAGCCTGAGGGCCGCATTCCTCCATGGGCAACATTCTGGGGGCTGTATACCAGCTGTGGGCAGAATGAGAGGCGACAAAGCAATGGATTTCACTCTCATCTTTGCCCTGTACGTACAAATTCCATTCCAGCCACGGAGCCCTGAAAATGTTAGAGGTTTCTACAAACACATCCTTCTTCTGAAGAAGAAGTTCTGAAGAACTGAGGCAAATAGTTCTAGGCTTAACAGAACAAAACAAAAACAGACAAATTGCTGGGTCCGGATGGCATCCACCCGAGAATTTTCCAAGGACTCAAATGTGAACATGCTGATCTCCTACCAAAAATATGTAACTTGTCCCTCAGATCTGCCTCCATACCTGAGAACTGGAAAGTGGCCATTGTAACACCATTTAAAAAGGGGGGGTCCAAGTGGGATCCTGGAAATTACAGCTTGGTTAGCTTAATGTCTGTCCCGGGAAAACTGTTCGATACTATCGTTAAAGATAAAGCAACCAAGCATATAGAAGAAAAACCCTTGCTGTAGCAGAACCAGCATGGCTTGTGCAAGTCCTGTCTCACTAATCTACTAAGAGTTCTTTGAGAGTGTCAACAAGGACATAGACAGAGGCGATCCAGTTGACATAGTGGACTTGGACTTTCAAAAAACTTTCGAGAAGGTACCCAGCTACAAACTCCTGAGTAAGCTTAGCAGTCATGGAAGAGGAGAAGGTCCTCTTGTGGGTCAGGAACTGGCTAGGAAACAGACAGCAAAAAGTATGAATAAATGTACAGTTTTCCCAATGGAGACCTGCAGAAAGTGGAGTTCCCCAAGGATCCGTAGTGGGACCTGTGCTTTTTAACTTGTTCATAAACGATCTAGAGTTAGGGGTGAGCAGTGAGGTGGCCAAGTTGGCTGATGCCAGTAAATTGTTCAGGGTTGTGAAAACAAAAAAGGCACTGTAAACGGAGCGAATGGGCGGTAAAATGGCAAAACGCAATTCAGTGTAAACAAATGTAAAGCTGTGCGCATTCAAGGACTCATCCCTGCCAGGCCAAAAGCATTCAAAGATTTGGGGGGGGGGAGCTGGTGAACAGTCCTGAAAGCCAAACAGAGAAGCCGGGGCAGGGGGGCGTCCGGGCCTCCACTCCTGGTGCAGAGAGCTAGGACAGGCTGACGGGCTGATCTAGGCAGCTTCCGACTAAAGGAAGAACCAACTGCACAAGTCTGCAGATTTCACTTTCCATTCTGGTCCTTCGGCCCCGCCTATTACTGGAAGGCAAAACAGCCGCTGCTTGTCTTCAAGAGCTGAGCCATACGAGTGCTGGGAAAAGGCCACGGCGACAGGACCCCAAAATCCTAACGCTTCTTGTTGCTGCTGCTTTACTGCCACACACCAGTTGACTCCTTGGGACGGGGTATCTAACTCAGCATTCCTGAGACTCTCTGCCTTCATTTAGAGTTGAAGTTTCTAGCCCTCATGGATACAAAGAGAAGCTTTAAAAGTGTGATATCCAGAGCCAAGGGAAATAAAAGGGGTGGGGGCAGTGAGCTTTCTATTGGTTCAGGAACAAGGTTGCAGGGCCCTGAAAAAGGAGCCCACTAAGCTGCCTTAGACAGAGTCAGTCAATCAAGCTCAGTACTGTCAACACTGACTGGCAGCAGATCTCTAGGGCAGCCTTTCCCAACTAGTGGGCCACCAGATGTTGTTGGACCACAACTCCCATCAGCCTCAGCCAGCATTGCCAATGGTCAGGAAAGATGGGAGTTGTGGTCCAACAACATCTGGAGGCACACTGGTTGGGAAAGGCTGCCCTAGGGTTTCAAGACATGGGATCTTTCCTAGACCTTCTGCGAGACACCAGCGATGGAACCTTGCATGCAAAGCAGATACTCTCCCATTGACCTATGTCCCTTCCCCTAAACATATAATAAGATTCTAGTCCTCATAGTTCTGAATAAAGGGCTGAATTAAGTAGCTACATCAGTCCATCCAGCTCACTGTCATCCCTACTGACTAGCAGCGACTCTCCAGGGGGGTCTTTCCTAGCCCTCCCTCAAAATGCTGAGAATTGAACCTGCGGCCTTTTGCATGCAAAAGCAGTTGGAAGATAGGACTTCTGTTCTACAGCTGGGTAGCTGAGCCATCCTGCGACAATAATGCATTTTTATATGGCCCCTTTGATGTATAGTGTTCCAGAACACAAACAATTAAAACATTACAATAAAACACCAAAGAAGCATCAAAATAAAAGGTGCAATTTAAAAAAACCTCACAAAATTAAAAAACTCCACGTACATTAGAAATCCTGGAAGAATACATGAAGCTGAAGGCCCGTGCAGAGTTACTCTCTTAGCCTCACTTTGCCCATTCTGCACAATGGGAAGAAAACTAGCCCAGAATCAGCAAGGTAGGCCTCGCAAAAAGGTGCGTGCCCTTTCCAGAGTCCAGAGAAGCCTTCAAAATGATTTCGCCCTCACCTTGTACAGGTTAACCTGGTGGTCGTGCGGGAAATGCAGAGTGGAGAGGAACAGGTGGACATATTTGCTCTTCAGCCCCGCTCTGTGCATGTTCTCAGCAATGATTTGGCTGACAAAGTTTTTGCCCGTCCCCGCCCAGCCGTGCAGAGAGAGGGCGAGGGGCTTCTTGGGGCTGGGGTTGTTGATGAAGCCAGTCACTGCTTTCAGGACCACCTCTTTCGCAAGGTGCTGCCCGAAGAGTTTCTTGTCCAGATTCAGCTGAAGAGCTGCGGGGAAGCACAAAACGGAAAGGGCATTGGCTCCCAAGAAGCGCTGACGCAAATCCAACAGCAGCCTTCGCCAACCTGGCACCCTCCTGATGATGCTGGACTCCCAATTCCCATCATCCCTGACCATTGGCCATGCTGGCTGCTCACCACCACCCCAGTACTATTGGCCCAATCCATAGGGCCAGAACAGATCTTCCCCCCAACCTCCTCCCCCAAATGCTCAGCTCCAGTTTTCTTGCACAGGCCAACCTCCCCCCCCACATCGCCCCGATACTGGTTTTCTTTGGCCTGTCTACAGAAATGGGGCCAGTCACTGCCTCCCAGCCTAACCTACCTCACAGAGTTGTTGTGAGGATAACATGCGGTGTGGAGAACCATGTTTGCCACCTTCTGCTCCTTGGAGGAAAGGTGGGATGTAAACAGCAGCTCAAAAACAATCTATTCTCCCTCTGTACCAGTCCGTTGTGCCAGCCAGCCCCCTTCCTTCCTCCCTTCCCCCAAGGTACTGGCACTACTGGGAGAGGCAAGTGGGCCAGCCCTGTTCCAGCCAAACCTTCGCTGCCCTTCCCCTAAATGATCAGTTTCAGTTTCCTTGCACATGCAGATGAACAGACAAGCCAGCACAAGCACTGCTGGTACAGTCTACAAAGCCAGGCCTTTCCTAGTCTCACCCTTTCCCTCTCCCCCCTAACTGTTCAGTTCCACTTTCACTGCAACAGCCCCCTCTCCCCCCCCCGGCCACCAGCCCCCATGCCAGTACCGTAGGGCCCCTCTACAGGGCCAGACCTGTTCCAGTCTAACCCTGTCCCCCAATACTCAGCTCCCGTTTCCTTGCACTAACAGACCCCAATGAGCCTCTCTATGGGACCAGACTCCCTCCATATCTAAGCCTCTTTCTCCTTGCGCACACACACGCAGCCCCTCAGGGCCACTCTATGGGGCCAAGCTGGCTCAACATCTAACTCTCTTTCCTTGCACAATCTCCCCCAGGCTTACAGAGCACTCTGTGGGGCAGACCTGCTCCACATTTATGCCTGTTTCCCCACATTACCCTCGCCCCCACGCCACAGGCCCACTCTAAGCACCCAGACTTTGCTCCATATCTAACCGTCTTTCCTTGCACAGTCCCAACCCCCCAGGGCCACTCTCGAGGACTCAGGCGTGCTGTCTCTCTAACCACCCCCCAGGACGTCTCTATGGGGCCCATCCCTGCTCCACTTTAACCCTTCCTCCCCCGGCTTCCTCGCCCCAGCCAGCCTCCCTCCTCCCTGACAGTACCGGTCCCGTTGGGCCGGTCCTGCTCGCCGGGGCAGCACTCCACGAAGGCGCAGTAGAAACGGGGCGAGGAGAGGTAGCCGGTGAGCGCCGAGGCCGCCCCGATGGCGATGCCCACGCTGATGGGCTCCAGCGCAGCCCCGCAGGGAAGCAGCCCCAAGGCAGCGGCCAGCAGCAGCAGCAGCAGCAGCGGAGGAGGCAGGAGGCGGCTCGGTCCCAGCTGCATGGCGGACGCCGCTCCGGCTCCGGCAAAGCCCCGCCGCGCTGCAAAACCCGCCCTCTCCCACAACTGGGACCACAACTCCCAGCAGCCCCCGCGCCGACTCCCGCCCTCCCCTGGAAGCTACGGCCACCATCTTCGTCTCGGGCGGTGTCTCCTGCCTATCTCTGACACGGGCGCCTTCTGCACGGACTTTGCCGAGGATTTTATCCTCCTCGCCGCCGCCAGGGGGCTGATGCAGCCAAATTAACAAAGTGAGTCAGCGAGAGAGAGAAAAACAACATGCTTCGAAATAATCAGCCGGTGGTCTGTGTTTTTTTTTTAAAAAAATTGTAAAAATGCTTTGATACCTATTTTTATGAAATTGCAGTAGACCCATTTATTTATTCATTTGTTTCATATCCCACCTCTTTCCCCCAGGAAGCACAAGGGGGAGTACAAACATAGTTCTTCCCCTCCCGATTTGATCCTCACAACAACCCTGTGAGGTAGGCTAGGCTGAGAGAGACAGTGACTGGCCCCCAAGGTCACCCGGGGAGCTTCACAGCTGAATTTCATGTCTTTTACGGAGTGCCATGTATTTACCATGTAATAAGCTCGTGTATGTGTCTGTCCTACTCAGAGTAGACCTGTTCAAAGTAATGGACATCACTCAGAGTCATTGATTTCACTTGGTCTCCTCTGAGTCAAACTCAGAGTGTAGGTGTATATATAGCACATATATGAACACGTGTATCATGTATTTACTTTTTTTTAAGTGATTTAAAACTTTAAATAACTAAGTTATTTAAAACACATGCATGTGTGTAGATGTGTGCGTGAATATCATGTATTCTATTTAAGAAGTTAAACCAGAACTGTCACTAGAAGCTAAAATGATGAAACTGAGGCTATCATACTTTGGACACATCATGAGAAGACCTGATTCACTAGAAAAGATAACAATGCTGGGAAAAACAGAAGGGAGTAGAAAAAGAGGAAGGCCAAACAAGAGATGGATTGACTCCATCAAGGAAGCCACAGACCTGACCTTACAAGATCTGAACAGGGTGGTTCATGACAGATCCTCTTGGAGGTCGCTGATTCATAGGGCCGCCATAAGTCGTAGTCGACTTGGAGGCACATAACAACAAAAAAAAACACATGCAAATATCAATGCGCATGTGTGTGCTTGTGTATGTTAATTAGCATACTAATTTCCTAATGCCAGGACGTTTGTGTTATCATAAAAAATGCTTGAGGAAGTGCCGTGGGTCAATGGCAGAGCATCTGCCTGGCATGCAGAAGGTCTCAGGTTCAACACCCAACGATATCTCCAGGTGGGGTTGGGAATGTCTCCTGCTTGGAACCCTGGAGAGCTGCCAGTCAGTGCAGGCAATATACTGAATTATATGGACCAACGGTCTGACTCAGTATAAGGCAGCTTCCTGCACTCCTATTTAATGCAGCTCTTTCTCCAGAAGTACAAGGACTAGAATCTTGTGTTTTTTTTAAGGGAAGGGCCATAGCTCAGTGGCAGAGCATCTGCTTTGCATGCAGAAGGCCCCAGGTACAACCCCCAGTGGCATCTCCAGGTAGGGCTGGGAATGTGCCTTGCCTGAAAGCCTGGAGAGCCGCTGCTGCCAGTCAGTGCAGACAATACTGAGCTAGGTGGCCCAAAGTTCTGACTCAGTATAAGGCAGCTTCCCATGTTCATCAGGATCATCCATACCCAACCGAGAATAATCCTTCATGCAAACGAAGGGGAAGAGCTGTTGTTCACTGGTAGAGCACTTCCTTGACTACATTTCCCATTAGACATTCTTGTTGCCTCAGCTGACCATTTAGAAACCATTCTGGCAAGCAACTAATATAAATATCAATAATTTATAATAACTATAATTATAGTACGTTATTATAATAATACATCTGTTTGGTCCTTCCTTTTTCATTCCACTGGGCAAAATCAAACCTGCAAACCCTCAGGAGCAAAGTGCAAGGTGATCCCATTTCCTTCCCACCCACCCTCATCTTTTTTTAAAGCAGTGTGCAAACTCTGTCGCCCAAAAGCAAATATTGAGAAAGGTCTAAGTAAACTGCATTTAAAAGAGGTCTCTAAAACAGCACGACACTTTGCAACCACCCAAAGAAATACTACACTTGACACATAAAAGGTAAGCTGCAAGAAATATCATTTCTCACTCAGCATGGGTATGGAAGGGGCCAAATTTCTCAGAATCTGATTCTAGGCATGTTTTATTCAGGCCACATCATGCAACTGCTGTTTAGCCATGTCAGCTAAGAATATGTATACATCTCAGGAGAGGCTGGGCACTCCTGTGCTGAACCATTGAAACTCGTGTAAGTCAGCGTGAAACTCTGCAAAAGCACAATGTGGCATAGTGGTTACAGCAGGTGTGGGAAACCTTTGGCCCTCCAGATGGTGCTAAGCTACAATGCCCGTCGGCCCCAGCAAGCATGGCCAATGGCAAGGGAAGATGGGAACTGTAGAGTGGTGGAATAGAATCAGTGAGGTCCAAGTTCAAATCCTCATTCCCCGTAAAGATGATGCTTAAGATGTGAAATCCCAGGGCGGAAAATGTTGTTTTGTTTTTCAGAATTCCCCTCCCCCAGGAAAAATTGGGGGGGGGATGGGAAAAAACTCCCCCCATAATTTTTCTGCTTTTTCCTGGGCCTTCCCATCTCTAACAATGATTGCTATTGATTAAATTGATTAATCACTTTAGGCCTCCAGAGTTGACTTGCATTTAAAAACATATACAGAAGCACTTAGGGACGGCGTGCATGGGGAAGGAATCATATAAAACATTAACATTTCAAACAACATATAAAAGGCAAAACACACACACACCCCATCGGGAAGTTTTGGCAGCCCAGTAACAATAAAGCAGACTCAATGCTTTCTCTTAAAGGCCTGGGGTGGGGAAGGTAACCTTGTACTGAAAATATGTCAGTGAAGGTGCCAGGCGGATCTCACTTGAGACAGCATTCCACAGAACTGAAAATGCCCTCCAGGCCTCTCTCTCTCTCTCAGTCCAGTCTACCTCACAGGGCTGTTGTGAGGATGAAATGGGGAGGGGAAAGAACCATGTAAAAATGAACTAGATATCTAAGATCCCTACCCCATGGCGTATGTTGAATGCCAATGAGGTTGCACTCTCCCTCTTCAGGACTGCCTCCCTCTCTTCCAATATACTGTTCCAAACTTTTATTTATTGCATGCTTTACTCCCTCTTTCTACAGCAGGAGAAGAAGAAGAAGAAAAAAGCAGCCAACTGGCTACTTCCCTACAGAGTACTCCTCTCCCATGCAAGGAAATGACTGCCTCAAAAAAAATAAAATGAGGGCAGAATATCCTGACATTGCCACTGGAACAGGTCTTGTGTAAGAACAGTGCTAAGGTGAAAGTCCACGTGTGCCTGTTTTTTGCCCCCGCCATCTGGCGAAGCCCCCAAACAATCTTATCTTCCAGTCATCACTGAAATACCTTGAGCAAAGAGCAATGCCCTCAGACTCTGGAAGGGGCTGGGGGGGCTTTTTTGGGGGGGACTGTGCTGTCTTTCAGCACATCTTGTTTTGGTGAGTGATCAATTTCTTCCTGTACTTCTGCAAAAAATCTTTCCAATTCCTCTTCGTCTGCATTTGCCATTGGAGCGTAGACTTGGAGGATGGTTATGTTAATAGTTTTCCCATTAAATCTCATTGATATAACTCGCTCAGACCTTGCGTTATAGCTCCTAAACAGAAGGGAGTAGAAAAAGAGGAAGACCAAACAAGAGATGGATTGGTTCCATAAAGGAAGCCACAGACCTGAACTTACAAGATCTGAACAGGGTGGTTTATAAGAGATGCTCTTGGAGGTCACTGATTCATAGGGTCGCCATAAGTTGAAATTGACTTGAAGGCATATAACAACAACAATCTTTCAGCACCCTGGACAGCTCCCCATCTCTGTGTTCCCCTACTAATATATTTGAACCTGGGATCAGTTTTGCTGGAAGACCGCTGTGATCAAGGCTGCATCCACACACCATCCATTTAAATCACATTATTTTCCCCAAAGAGACCTGGGAATTGTAGGTCATTCCTCAAAGAGCAACAATTCCCAGCACCCATAGCAAACTCCACTTCCCAGGATTCTTTGGAGGGGGGGGAAGCCATGCGCTTTAAATGTACTTTGAACGTATGGTGCGGATGTGACCTCTGACAACTAATTCCATCGGCATAAACAGTACAAGCTACACTGACTTGCAATCTGAGCTGTTGACATCACAGATTAAACTGCACTCCCTTAAGATACCCATTCAGCCGGATAAGCGGGGGGTGGGGGTGGGGTGGACCAAGCACAATGGGGGCTGGCTTACCACAGTTTGAAGCTAGTGAATACATATGAGCATCTCAAGAGGGGGACACCCTCTAAGGCCATTGGGAAGGGCCATAGCTTAGCTTTAGAACATCTGCTTGGCATGCAGAAGGCCCAGGTTTGATTCCCAATGGCACCTCCAGGTAGGGTTGAGAATGACACCTGCCTGAAACCCTGGAGAGCTGCTGTCAGTCAGTGCAGACCATAAGAGAGAAATATAAAATGAGCGTGGCCCCAAGTGGCGCAGTCAGGGTACGAACAGATGCCCGGGGTTGCGCTCAGGAGAATGTGGAAGTCGTTTTTTGTTTCTTTGTTTTTGGAAAACAAGTCTGTAAAAACAAATCAGAAGGGGCGGTGCTGAAGGGGTGGCACCAAAGGGAACCCAATGGTACTCTTGTTTGCCCAAAAGTCACAAAAGGCTAAGAACGTCCCCCTCTTTGCACATTACCACCTAAACAGGGAGATCTAAATGCCAATAGTTCCAGAATCGGGTAAAATTACCTAACTGCACCATTAATTGGTCTTCTGCACTCAGCACCCTTCGTAGGGGTCCCTTGGTTCTCGCTAACTAATTTGAGTGGGATCTGCATTTCACATTACAAGGAAAGGCGATATGCTTGGAAACTGGATAGCATGCTGCCAAAGCCAGGATGCAAATTAAGTGACTGAGTTGCCTCCATGCCATGCAAAGCAGGAGACGAGTGAATGGAGCAGCAGAAGCCATGGCTTAATTTCTCTGCGTGCAGAACGAAAACCCTGCTAAAGAGCCAGGTAAGATGGAATGGGAGAGAGAAGCAGTGTAGTGGCAAATTCAGAAGTGCAGGGTCCCTTCATGATAGTCACAGCCTCAGCCCCTCCCTCTTTTTTCCTGCCGGGTTGAGAATGAGATCCTTGTTAATGCCTTCTCCCACAACAACAGCCATCCCTAGGAGCCAATAAGCACAAAAGAGGAGAGGTTAGCTACTGAAAAGAGTCTTCTCAGTGGCCAACTCCCCTCCTTTCACTCTGATTGGCTCCAATAAGCAGGAAAGGACAAGGAAGCATGCTAGAAGACTCTTCTCAGTGGCTAACACACTCCCTTTTCATGCCGATTGGCTCATGGGATGCTGGAGACATTGGGACCCTGTTCCCAAAAAAGTATGGGGCCTAAGACCCCTGAGTCCCTGGACGACTACACCACTGGAGAGAAGATACAGGGCTCCAGGACTAGAAATATTTGTAGCCTTCGAAAACAAGATCCAAATGGCCCAGCCCCTTCCCTCCTGCTAATCGACATAAGGTACAATTAGTCTGCCACAATTAGGCTCCCCCTCCAGTATGGGGGGATTAGTAATCTGGGTGAGTTTCTCTGGGGGCTCAGCCTGCAGCAGCCATGGCTACCAATGGCTACTAGCCATGATGGCTAAGTTCTGCCTCCAGTGTCAGAATGCTTCTGAATACCTGTTGCTGGAAACTGCAGGGAGAGAGAACACTCTTGTGCTCAGATCCTGCCACTTTGGGGCTTCCCATTGGGGCATCTGGCTGGCCACTGTGAGTACAGGATGCTGGCCTAGATGGCCCTTGGCTCTTCTGTTCTTACGTAGTCTCTCTCCGGATGCCCGCATGTCTCCAAAGTGAGCGCAGAAGGCCGATGGCCGCAGCGCCAACTTGACAGAAGGGCCCTTTCTGCAACCGCCCCGGCCGACCTCCTCCTTTCAACCTCAGCCGAGGGGTTGCCGCCACACGGCTTTAATCAGGCAGGCTGCTTGGGTTTCCGGAAGAGGCCCCAGCACCCCAGGAGAAAGTCAGCACTTTCTGCTCCGCGCCCCCTGCGCCTAATTGCTTCCTTGCAGTGTTTTGACAGAGCGGGCCCCCTTCCCCCTCAGAACGGAAGCCGGGCCACGGCATCAAAGTGGGTTTGGGCTGGGAGGTGACCTGCGGGGCTCAGGCAAAAGGAGGAGCAGGCGAGGGCTTTGAAGAAGGACTTGTGCACCTTCGATGTCCCGTGCCTGGTCTGGAAGTGTCTCCGAGTACCTTCAGGTACTCAGGTCGGGCTCCATTTGTACAACTTTCCCAAGGAGGCTTTGACCCATATTTATTTATTTATTAAACTTGTATACCGCCCCATAGCCAAAGCTCTCTGGGCGGTTTACAATAACTAAAAACAAATACAATTTAAAATACATCTTTTAAAAACAATTTTAAACAATTTTAAAATTTAAAACAATATAGAACACATGCTAAAATGCCTGGGAGAAGAGGAAAGTCTTGGCCTGGCGCCGAAAAGATAACAGTGTTGGCGCCATATAAGTGTATAGGCAGCGCTGGGCACTATGACCCAACAAGAGTCAGCCCCACTTGTCTCATTGCACCCTAGGAGCTCACGATGGGCGCTGCCATCTGCTCCCCCTTGGTGGAAATCTGGGATGTGGCCAGCAAGCCAACGGGGGCCTCTGACTCCTTGGAGCTGTCCAGTTTCTCCAAGGCCTTAGCGTGGCCATCCTCCCTCCAAGGCCCAGCATCTTATCGTCGCCACCCTCCCTCCAATGGACCAGCGGCTTTGTCATTCTCAGATGGTGATGGCTGCAGCAAAGAACAGGTCTGTACGGCGCTGTGGCCTCCTCAGGATGTTGCATCCACTACGGCAGTGGCTAAGCTCGACTTGTCTGCCTAGAACGTAAGGTCTGTCTGGATATAGCCATTTAAGGATGTAAGAAAGAGCTTTGGTGCTGGATCCGTCCAAAAGGGGCCCAAGTGGTCCAGCATCCTGAAGCTCATGGGGGCGATATTGGTCCTGCTCTCTACTACCTTACAAAGCTGTGGTGAGGTGAGGAAATCCTGTGAAGACGGCTGTCTTTTTATATGTTGCTGTAACACACACATACACACACCAAAAGAACCTGGCAGCTGGATCAGGCCCAGTCTAATCCAGCATCATGTTCTGTGGCCAGCCAGAAGCCCGTTGTGGCAACCCCACAAGCAGGACCTGAGCACAACAGCAGCTCTCCCCATGTGCGAGTCAAAGATATTGCTGTTCAGAGGCCTCCATCAGTGGAGGTAGTATATAGCAAGAGCCCTACAGATGGATCCGGCCAAAGGGGGCCCATCTAGTCCAGCCTCCTGTCCTCACAGTGGCCAACCAGATGCCCCAATGGGACCCCCGCAAGCAGGACCTGAGCGCAACAGCACCTCTCTTCCCTGCTTGCGATTCCCAGCAACTGGCATTCAAGAGTGGAGGTAGGCCAATATCTCTTTTTATAATGGTATATTACAGCCTTATCACCTGTCCTGGGACCTTACGGTGAAAGGCAGGGGAGGAATTGTATACACCAACAAACACATGCTCATCTGGGCAGCATTCTGAGGGCCTCCGGTAGCAGATGGAGCCAGCAGCCAAAATGGGGCAGAGCAAAAATGTCGTTTTTACCTTTGGACAGTTGGCTAGTTTCTACACAAACTGGCCAGCCCCTCACTATCCAGGCATGGAAGAGTTCAAAGACACTTCCCGACCGGGCGAAAGCACTCAAGGAGGGTGCAAAGCAGAGACAGCGAGGGGTGTGGCCGGGAGAGAGGGGGTGTGGCCGGGAGAGGCTTTGAAGGGCCAAATAGAGAGGATTGGAGGGCCACATTCATTCTCTTTGGCCTGAGGCTGCCCATCTCTATTATAAGTTAAAACACTCCTTTTATTCTCTGCATTGCAGAGGGGCAGGGCGTGAGACTTACCTGAGGTCACCTAGGAAGATTCATAGAAGAGGCAAAATTCGAACCCAAGACTCCGCTCCTCTTAGCCCTGAAGCTTCCCCACCTGGGCAGTGAAGCTCACGGCAGGATTTAGGCCCTGCTCTCTCTACCTTACGAGGCTGCAGTGAGCCCTTGGAGTCTGATCCACAAGCGCTTCCTTGCCTCACAGCTGGAGGCAGAAGGTGAAGAGGATGCCATTTTCAAACCAAGGTTTCCTCCACCAGATGGCACCATTAGCAATATAGTTTGGGGAAAGGCCCCTGTGCCTATATTTATTTTGCAGGGCTGAAATTAGGGGAGGGGGAGGAATTCAAGCCAAGATTTATCAAAACTGCATTTTCTGAAACCATACGAGTACCAAAGCACAGCCGTCCTTCGAAATGCACATTTATCTGAATTTTGTGATGCAGCTCCCCGACCGATGTTTTGAAAACAAAAATGCACATTTTAAGGGGAAATGTGCTTAGAAAGGAATGTATGAGTGAAAACCACCTACAAAAATTCATTATATTGGGGGGAAATTGCTTGCAAAAATGTGTGCAATAATCAAAACTGCAGGCAAAAATGTGTTTATTAGGAGAAATTCACATTGGAATGTTGGAGAATTTCATGATTTAAAAAAAAGCTTGCAAATTGCTGCAGAAATGTGGAGAACCAAAACTGGACAGATCCTTCCATTCCTAGTTGAAATCAACTCCTGTCACAGCAAGGCAACCCCAGGAGGCATTCAAGAGCTGGAGTGGTATACCTAATGGTTACCCTTTTGCTGAAGGCTCTGTCCTGCTCATTCTGTTCATTTGCCCTACAATAGGCTGTTTCCCCTTGATGCGGACACCAGGAGGGGGATTGTTCTTTTAGTTAAAGATCAGCTAGGAAAGCATTGTCCCATGACAGGGTGAGCCACAGTTCAAAACAGGCCTCGGTAGCCGCTGTGCGTAAAATAGCAAAAGCAACGTTCAACAGGGCGGGGCAGAAGTTAGAGTGGGGTTTTCAGGGAGATCAACAGATAGGAACTCAGGAAGTTGTCTGTACAGCAAGTCAAACCACTGGTCTGTAGAGCTCAGGATTGCATGGAGAAGGTGCCAGGTTCAACCCCTGACATTTTCAGTTATGACTGGGAGAGACCCCCTCTGTCTGAAAACCTGGAGAGTCTCTGCCTGTCAGTGAAGACAACACTGAGCCCCATGGACCAATGTCCTGGTTCAGGATACGGCACGTGCTTCCTGTGTTCCTGTTATAAGGGTGGCAGAGCACCTGCTTTGCATGTAGAAGGTCCCGGATTCAATCCCCAATGGCATCTCCAGGTAGGGCTGGGAAAGAGTCCCTCCTTGAAACCCTGGGGAGCTGCTGCCAGCCAGTGCCCCACCTACCTGGAGATACCAGGGACCGAACCTGGGCACTTCTGCATGCAAAGCAGACACTCTGCCGCTGAACTACGGCCCGTCTCTGCGAGGCGCCCAGCAGTCGGCTGATACTAAGTGGTCCACCATGAATCAGACTTCCTCTGGTCTCTCCTTAATCTTCCAGCATCCGGGTTCATCAGGAACATCAGAGGAGCCCTGCAGCTGGATCGGGCCCATCTAGGCCAGCTTCCCGTTCTCACAGTGGCCAACCAGACGCTGCCCCCAGTGTGACCCTTGCAAGCGCGACAGCAATTCTTCCCACTTGCAATCCCCAGCAAACAGCATCTAGAGGCAAACTGGCTCCAGTAGGGGAGGTGGCTGAACCCAGCTGCCGTGGCTGGTAGCCACTGGTCACTTTCTCTTTCCCCAGTTGGCCGAATCCAAATTGGTGGCCGCTTGCGGGAGCAAATTCCATGTTCAACTCTGCACACTGTGTAAAGAAGTCCTTTCATTTGCCTGCCCTGAATCTTCCAAGATTCAGTTTCGTTGAGTGCCCCCTAGGGGATTACCTGCATGATGTGGCTAAGGCACTTAGGTCAGTATTGCCAGCCCTGACCGGCAGCAGCTCTTGAGAGTTTCCAACTGGGGTCTTTCCCAGCCCTACCTGGAGATGCCGGGGATTGAACCTGGGACCCGTTGCACGAGCTAGGCTCAGTTTAAAAACAGACACACACACAACCAGCCCTATACAGCTTGAGAGCAGGATACTGCACTCTGCAGGTGAGGGCCTCCTGCAGCTACCATCTTATCGGGAGGTCCGTTCTGCACAATATAGGAAACGGACCTTTAGTGTGGCGGCACCTACCCTGTGGAATTCCCTCCGTTTGAATATTAGGCAGGCGCCATCTCTGCTATCTTTTCAGTGCCTTTTGAAGACTCGCTTCTTTCAACAAGCCTTTTAAGTAGAGACCTTATCCTAGTCTGAGTCTGTGTTGGAATTACTTTTTAGTATGTTGTTAAACCTTCTTTTTAAAAATGTTTTTAATCTTGGACGATGTTTTGAAAGCTTTTTTAAGAAACATTTTTAAAGATGTTTTAATGTGTTTTAAAGTTTGTTTCTATGATATATGATATAAAGTTTGTTTCTATGAGAGTGTTCTTGCACTCAGGTCCTGCTTGTGGGCTTCCCCCAGGCACCTGGTTGGCCACTGTGAGAACAGGATGCTGGACTGGATGGGCCACTGGCCTGGTCCAGCAGGCTCTTCTTATGTTCTTATGATGTTTTAAAATGTTTTTAGTGCTTTTGTTGGCCGCCCTGGGCTCCTGCTGGGAGGAAGGGCAGGATATAAATCAAATAATAAATAAATAAATAAACCACATCAGCACACCATCCCCTCCCCAAGTGTGAGATTTGCATGGTGCCTCTGCTTGGTTGATGAGGAGGATCACATGAGGGCTTCCCACCCTTTTATAAGAGCTTTCTAAGAGCTACCAGAGGAAACCTTTGAGAGATGCCTAAGCTGTGTTTATACTGAAGTGATGCAGACAGAGGTGCGTCTCCTTCCGTTGTAGGAAAGCTGCTGGTTTTCCTGTGTCCCCCACCCCAGACTTAGTGGTAAGTGTGACGCTGGCTGTAATCCACATGTGTCTTCTTGAGCGAGGAACGCAGCTCTGTCTGGGAGCCAACCTAGCAAACTCCCTTTGCTGCTTCAGAATGTCACATCAGGAAATCATTTGAAAAACAAATTAGCATTCCATTCCAAGCAGGATATATATGTGTGTGTGTGTTTAAAGAGGCAAAGCTGTGTTTTCCAAACTGCTGCAATCTTGCAAACGCTTCTCACTCTTTTTTTCCTCTATGTGCACTAGCTCCCTGTTGTTGACCAGGGACTGCCTCTGTTTCCTGATCCCGGTCATTTTGAGGGGAGAAATAATATTTTTTTTAAAAAAACTGTTGGTGTGAGTCGCAGTGCTTGAGGCCACAGCTGTTCTGGATCTTTGGGCTCCCAGATGTTGCTGGACTATAGTTCCCCTCCTTCCTTTCAATTGGCCAGACAGGTGGCAGGGGCTGATGGGAGCTGTAGTCCAACACATCTGGGGAACCAAAGGTCAGGAAAGGCTGCTTTAGGGTTTCAAGCAAGCCTTGGGGTCTCTGGAGGTTAAATCTCTTTTGAGCGATTGCAGGACACCTACTAAACTTCATGGGCTAGTTTGAGGCATGCTGTTAACCTCTGGAACCTCCTGCTGCTGTTGCATGCCTGTTCTATCTCTTGGTCTGCGTGAACAAGGGGAGGAAAAAAGGCCAGCAATGTCTGTGTGTCTTATGCATCCCTTTTTGTGTGCAGGGGGGAGGATTGAACCCAGCGGCAGATGCAAGTAAATATGGTTTGGGAACAGTGGTGTTCAAATTCCCATTGGAGTGACCTTGGGCCAGTCACCATCTCTCAGCCTAACCTACCTCACAGGGTTGTTGTGGGAATAAAATGGGGAGGGGAGAGCCATGTACACTGCTTTGATCTTCTTGGAGGAGGAGGAGAAGGAGGAGAGGGTACCACCCAAAGGTCCTTCAGAACCCAGAACTGGGGTTGTCTGGGTGTTGGGTCTTCAACTGGTGGATCGGGACCACTACAGGGTCCCCATCTAACCTAAGTTAGGGGAGCCAGATGCAAAAGGCAGAAAGAGGTTCCTGCCCCTTTAACAGCCATGCGGAAGAGGGCCTTTCAGCAAGTGTTGTTGACCATGCAAACCACACTTGCTGAAAGGTCTTCTCCAGCACAGCTGCTAGAGGTCCAGGAGGCCTCCGGGCTGTTGACCGCCACCCTGACAAAGGTGGACCACAGAAGCAGCAGCAGCGCTGCAACCATACAGCGTGTATGGCAAACAAATGTCAGGCTGGTTGCCCGCTGGATTCCTGTGCCCAGTGAGGTTTGTGGTGCGGGGGGCCCATGGGAAGGCCTGAAGGAAATGTGGGAGCCTGAAGGATGGGGGAGGTGAGCAATGGAGAGGAACAGGCATTGAGAGGTTCACCACCCGTACATGTCACATCACAGTGTTTTGTATCTTCCGTACATCCTCTCCTCCCAGTAACTAGAGGTGTGTGCAAGGGGCACGGATAGCCTGGTTTTATCGCAGGGCGCACTTCTGGCTTTTCTGCCCTCACAACTCTGCAGATTTTGAGCAGTTGGGACTTCAAGTCTTGTGCTGTGTGATGGAGAGGAGTTGATGGAGGGCCGTAGTTCCATGGTAGAGCCCTCCTTTGCATGCAGAAGGTCCCATCACTGTCATCTCCGGGTTTGTTGTTGTTATGTGCCTCCAAGTCGACTACGACTTATGGCGACCCCATGAATCAGCGACCTCCAAGAGCATCTGTCGTGAACCACCCTGTTCAGATCTTGTAAGTTCAGGTCTGTGGCTTCCTTTATGGAATTGATCCATCTCTTGTTTGGCCTTCCTCTTTTTCTACTCCCTTCTGTTTTTCCCAGCATTCTTGTCTTTTCTAGTGAATCATGTCTTCTCATGATGTGTCCAAAGTATGATAACCTCAGTTTCATCATTTTAGCTTCTAGTGATGTCATCTCTGGGTAGGGCTGGGAAAAGACTTGCCTGAAAACCTGGAGAGCAGCTGCCAGCCGGTGTTCCGGTTTCATTCAGAACAATGAGGACTAGAGTCATCTTTTTGGGAAATGGCTATAAACTGGACCACAGCTGTCCCCCAGCCCTGCTCTAAGCAGTAGCATTCTCCACTGAAGGGCCATAGCTCAGCAGCAGATCATCTGCTTTGCATGCAGAAGGTCCCAGGTTCAATCCGCGGCATCTCCTGATAGGAAAGCAGCATAAGGCAACTTCCTTTCTTCCTATCGGCTTTCAGGGTGCTTCGCTGCTTCCTTAATTTGTTGTTTAAAGATTCTCCAGTTTTATGTACACCTTGGCCGTTAACCAGCAACCTATTTCCTGAACTGGTTTTTATGGGTGGCTGAAAGGTTGAGCGATTCCTGGCACTTTGTGGCCTCCACCCTCACCCTTAGGAGATGTTATGTAGGTGGTGGAAACTCTGCATAGTCAGCCAGCCAAAGAGCTTCTGCAGCATTCTCTGGAACTTGCTGGAACATGCACAGCGGACTTGACAATCTAAACATGATCCCGCGCACCAGGGAAGATATTGGCGTCTAGACCTTGACGACGGCACCACGAACCAAGCTGGAATGGAGCACCTTGCTTTCCTCCTGCCTGGGGAGCTTCTTCCCAACTGTTGCTAGGGGGCAGCAGTGCCATGGCAAATGCAGACGTGCAGGGTCCCTTCAGGATAGTCACAGCTATGCCCCCTCACAGCCGCACCCCTTCTACAATTATTTTTATAGAATAACCTGGCCAGTTTTGAATACTTTCTGCTTCTCTATCCTTGTTAATGCCTTCTCTCACAACAACAGACATCCCTAGGAGCCAATCAGCATGAAAGGAGAGTGTGTCAGCTACTGAGAAGAATCTTCTCAGTGGCCGACTCACCCCCTTTCATTCTGACTGGCTCCAATCAGCAGGAAAAGACAAAGAAGCATGCTAGAAGACTCCTCTCACTGGTTAACACATTCTCCTTTCAAGCTGACTGGCTAACAGGATCCTGGAGCCAGAGGGACCCCACTGGGACCCTGCTCCCAAACAAGTAAAGGGTCTAAGACCCCCCGAGACCCTGGACGACCACATCCCTACGGGGGGTCGAATGTGCAGTGTTGCCAAAAACTCTTTTTTTGACTGCAAGTTTGGGTTGACTCACAAGCTGTGCAAAAACAGTTGTGACCACAGAGAGTGAAGGAAACGACTCTTTCCTGTCCCCATTCTGGTGTATTCTCCTCCCTTTGGAGTCAACTGCCCATCAGATATTTGGAAAGGCCCCAGCTCAGGTGAGAGAGCATCTGCTTTGAATGGAGAAGGTCCCATGTTCGATCCCCAGCATCATCTCCAGGGAGGGGAAGGAAAGATCCCTGTCTGAAACCATGTAGAGTCTGTGGAGACCAGATGTGGGGCACCTTTGGCCTACCAGATCTTCCTGAACTGCATCTTCCATTGGCCATGCTCGCTGGGGCTGATGGGAGTTGTAGTCCTGCAACATCTGAAGGGCCAAAGGCTCGTCCTCACTCCTGTTCTTAGGCACTAGCCTCCTGTTGCCCTTCCTGAGTGCGACGTTGTAACCTGTGCTCTCTGTGGCTGCTACACATTGCAGAGGAAGTTGGCTAGTGACACAGGTCGAGCTGAAAAGCATTTTTGCCACGTCTCACTGGGAAACCCGTGATTTAAACGTCAAAGGACCACAAGCTTAATATAAGAAGAGCCCTGTTTGATCAGGCCAGTGGCCCATCTGGTCCACCATCCTGTTTCACAGTGACCAACCAGGTGGCCCAAGGGGAAGCCAGCAAGCAGGACCTGAGTGCAAGAGCAGTGTTCTTCCCACCTGCGATTCCCAGTAACTGGCATTTGGGGGCAGAGCATAGCTGTCAGAGTTAGTAGCCATGGATAGTCTTATCTTCATGAATTTGTCTAATCCTCTTTTAAAAACCACCAATTCCATAGTTTAACTGTGCGCTGTTGTGTGAAGAAGGACTTCCTTTTGTCTGTCCTGAATCTTCCAGCATTCAGCTTCATTGGATGTTCACGAGTTCTTGTGTTGTGAGAGGGGGAGAACTTTTCTCTCTCTGCTTTCGCCACGCCATGCATAATTTTATACACCTCTGTCATGTTGCCTCTGACTCGCCTTTTCTCTAAACTGAAAAGCCCCCAGTGCTGCAACTTTCCCTCCTAGGGCAGGAAATCGCAAGCTTCTCAAGAACACTGTTTGCAAACTACACGTCACAGAATGTGCCGTGCTCCTTTAGGGTTGGGGACAGCTTTGATTTAGTTTGCATTTAAAGGCACACCGACTTAATTTTCTGAAACAATCCACTAACCAAAACACAGCCATCATTCAACATTTGGCAATGCAGTTTTCCAGCCCAGTCATGCCTACAAAAATGCAGATACTGGGATAGGGCATAAAAATCTATCTGTTGGTAAAAATAACACACCAAAAGGCATTGCTGCCCTGGGCTCCTGCTGGGAGAAGGGGTAGGATATAAAATTTAAAAATAATAATAGAGGAACATGTTGTGCTAAAATGTGCATATTGGGCAAAAGTGCATTCAAACATGTGTATATTGGGGAGGAAATCACACTAAAATGCTGACAAATTTTCATGAGGACTTGGAAAAAACAACGCTGATGTGGAAAATGTGGAGAACTGAACTTAAGAGTGGAGAAATAAGAAACCAAACTGGAGAGGTTTGCCCATCGCTATGGTCTGTAAACCCCCTGCTTGCACTTGAAAGAAGTGATGATGGATCTTATGGTAGCATGTCTTGCTTGCTTTTAGCCACAGTCCTCTGCCCATTTCTCCTGGGGCTAATCCTCCATTGAAAAAGAGTGGAACTTTTAACTTCTGAGTATAACTGCATGGGATTGCATGTTGCAATGTTATGGCTAGTCTGGGGTGCTTCCAAAGAATAGATCTGGATGATTAATGTTTATCCAGCCCCTTTCTTTCTTTCTTTCTTGCATGATATAATCTGGCACCGGTTTCAGACCTCATAAGGGAAAGAGGCTTCAGCGATCTCTCTCTGTCTCTCTCCAGAAACGACATACAGCCTTCGCTTCCAATGCAAAAAATGATGGAGAATGAAACCTTTGCATCGTTTGTCTTCTTTGGCACACTTTTGGTCGTAAAAATGTATGCCGTGGCTGTCATTACAGGACAAGTGAGGCTCCGGAAAAAGGTAGGACAGATTTGTTGTGTGTTTTTTAACCACACTCTTCTGGTTTCTAAAAGAGTTTTCCACAACCTTGCAGCTACTTTGAAAGTTTGAACTCCACAACCTTAGAAAAGAGTTGCTCTTACCGTTTTGGAATTTGCAGCAACTTGGCATCTAAAATAAGCATGTTTGAAGAGATGCTACTGTTCAATTGTCGCTTTTAACATCTGTTTACATTTTTTCCAAGCTGAGGCTTCACACAAACTTTGCAAGAAAGGGCTGTGCTGCTGAGCAGGTTGCGGAAATTAGCTGAGACAATCCCCAGGTGTGTGATAATGTCTTGACTAGCTGTGAGGCATAAAAGCTGGCTCTCCTTCTGAATACAGTGCAAACCTAACTCTTGACCCAGTTCAGAGGATGCCGCAAATAAGTAGTCTTTCAGGGAGGAGAATTTCAATTGCATGTACAGATTTAGTAATGGTAATAACAAGAAGAAAGGGAATTTACAAGGAAAAGCAATGAGTTTTGGCATTAGCAGAAGGAAATGACAGACAGACAGACAGACAGACAGACAGATAGATAGATAGATAGATAGATAGATAGATAGATAGATAGATAGATAGATAGATAGATAGATAGATAGATAGATAGATAGATAGATAGATAGATAGATAGATAGATAGATAGATAGATAGACACAGAGTGAAAGCTCATTATAACGTGGGGGACGGAGGTCAAAGGATGCACCTGTGTTACACAGGTTCCATGTTATAATGAAAACTGCTGTACAATATACAGTATTTTACTCAGAATATATTGTCATCATACCTGTGGTATATCTGAATCCACGGTACAGTGAGATGCATTATAATGAAGTCCACTGTATGTATGTGCATGTTTATTTTTTTTAAAAAAACAGAGTGGGTCCCTTGGCGAGAAGCTTAGTGACTTAACAAGGGATGTTTCCAGCATTGCTCAAGTGTTGCTGGGAGTGGAATTTTGAACATATCACTTGATACAGAGTTCCCCCTCCCCCCATATTAAGATCTGGCTGCAGATCATGGGGGCTGGGGTGAGTTTGCCGGCTACTGAACAGCCATTTGGGAGAGGACTACATTCTGATTCTCTAATTTTTAATAATTACTTTGTTCTGGTGCAAATCCCCATCCCTGATAAACTTAAAGCGACATTATCTTGCCTTGAAATGCTCTTGCCTTGAGAAAGGAAAGACAGACCTTCCATGGAATATGAAAAAAATGGAAATGGACTGCCTTCAAGTCGATCCCGACTTATGGCTACCCTGTGAATAGGGATTTCATGGTGAGGGGTATTCAGAGGGGGTTTACCATTGCCTCCCTCCAAAGCTAGTCCTCCCCAGCTGGGTAGGGCCTGCTCAGCTTGCCACAGCTGCACAAGCCAGCCCCTTCCTTGTCCGCAACGGCCAGCTGGGGGGCAACTGGGCTCCTTGGGACTCTGCAGCTTGCCCACGGCTGCACAGGTGGCAGGGCACATCACCCCTGAGCCACTCACTCTCTGTGGGGGTGATCTTTAGCTGGTCCTTGATGCCCAGAAGACACCAGCGGGGATTTGAACTCACAGACTCTGGACTCCCACCAGGCTCTCCTCCCCACTGTGCTGAGGCACCAAAATGGGGATTGGGGGGGGGGAGAGAGAGAAATTTGATTCAGTTTGCATTTTAATCTGCAGTTCCCGAAACAATATGCAAACTGAAACACAGCCATCCTTTGAAATGCACACATCTCCAGATTTTGCACTGCAGTTCTTTGGCCAAGTAGTGGGTGAGAAAATGCATATATTAGGGTAAAGTGTAGGTAAAAATGCTGATATCAGTGAAAATGACATAACAATGCATTATATTAGGGGAGATTGCTTTGCAAAAATGTGTTCATCGGGGGGAAATTGCATACAAACTTACGCTATGTGTATACTAGGATAATTGTGCATTGAAATGCGGATGAATTTTCATGAGGACTCTTGGGGGGTAGGGAATTCTCGGACTGATGTGGAGCACTGAACTTAAGACTGGAAACGTGAGAAATGGAGAGGGGCTGAAATGGACGGATTCACTCATCCCTATACCAAACAAATGGATTTTCCTGTTTGGGGATAGAAGTTCTCAGGTAGCCCGGGCTGAATCCCCTTTCTTGCCTGCCTTCCATGTTGCAATGGGTGTTCATAGAATCATAGAATAGTAGAGTTGGAAGGGGCCCATAAGGCCATCAAGTCCAACCCCTGCTCAGTGCAGGAATCCAAATCAAAGCATTCCCAACAGATGGCTGTCCAGCTGCCTCTTGAAGACCTCCGGTGTCGGAGAGCCCACTACCTCTCTAGGTAATTGGTTCCATTGTTGTATGGCTCTAACACAGCCTTTCCCAGCCAGTGTGCCTCCAGATGTTGTTGGACCACAACTCCCATCAGCCTCAGCCAGCGTTGCCAATGGTCAGGAAAGATGGGAATTGTGGTCCAACAACATCTGGAGGCACACTGGTTGGGAAAGGCTGCTCTAACAGTTAGGAAGTTTTTCCTGATGTCCAGTCGAAATCTGGCTTCCTGCAACTTGAGCCCATCATTCCGTGTCCTGCACTCTGGGACAATCGAGAAGAGATCTGCCCTCCTCTGAGTGACAACCTTTCATGAAGAGTGCTGTCATATCTCCCCTGAGTCTTCTCCACGTTATGTGTGTCCTCCTTTTCTCTGGGCAGTGATACATGCGCATGTGCACACCCCACAACTGCTCTGCTTTTCTCCAGATCAGAGGTCTTGGTGCTCATGCCCATGCTACGTGATGGAGCACTGGGCTGAATGCATGTGAGGATCTCCATATAGTGCCCAGGCTTGATTTTTTTTCCCCAGTAGCATTCTCCTTCCTGCATGTCTCCACAACTTGCTCTGCAGTCCCCAAGCATGGGATTGATCTCTCCTTGCCTTGCAGAGGGTGTCTTAACAGAGGGCTGCATTCCCTCCCCTCTTCCCATAACAACCTAAGGAGCCCGGCTGCTAGATTAGGCCAAAGGGGGGCTGGATTGCTGGACTAGATTGCTGCTGGCCTGATCAAATAAATGCCCACAAAAGCTTCTCCAAAGGTCCTTCATTGTATTTATTTATTTGATTTATTATTTGATTTATATCCCACCCTTCCTCCCAGCAGGAGCCCAGGGCGGCAAACAAAAGCACTAAAACACTTTAAAACATCATAAAAACAGACATTAAAATACATTAAAACAAAACAAGTTTAAAAACATTTTTTTAAAAACTTTGAAGACTTTTTTTTTAAAAAAAGGTTAAAAAACATATTGTTGTTTTTTTAAAAAAGGTTGAGAAACATATTGTTTTTTAAAAAGGGTTTAAACACATATTAAAAAGCAATTCCAACAAAGAAGCAGACTGGGATAAATTCTCAGATTAAAAGGCTTTGTAATTAAAAGGCACTGTAATTTTGCTCACCAGCATTTCAGAGAATCGTAAGTTGGAAAGGGCATATCAGGCCATCTAGTCCAACTCCCTGATCAATGCAGGAATCCAACTTAAAGCATACCGGACAAGTGGCTGTCCAGCTGCCTCTTGAATGCCTCCAGGGTTGGAGAGCTTACCACCTCCCTAGGTCATTGGTTCCATTGTCATACCGCTCTAACAGTTAGAAGTTTTTCCTGATGTTCAGTTGAAATCTGGCTTCCTGCAGTTTGAGCCCATTATTCCTTGTCCTGCACTCTGGGACGATGGAGAAGGGATCCCGGCCCTCCTCTGTGTGGCAACCTTTCATGTACTTGAAGAGTGCTATCATATCTCCCCTCAGTCTTCTCTTCTGCAGGCTAAACATGCCCAGTTCTTTCAGTCTCTCCTCATAGGACTTTGTTTCCAGTCCCCTGATCATCTTTGTTGCCCTCCTCTGAACCTGTTCCAGTTTGTCTGCATCCTTCTTAAACTGCGGTGTCCAAAACTGGGCACAGTCCTCATGATGAGGCCTAACCAGTGCCGAATAGAGGGGAACCGATGCTTCATGCGATTTCCACAGAACTGAGCTGAACAGTTTTTCTAGTAGGAGGGACTTGAATGGTAAATCTCACTGTGCATGTCAATGAGCACACTTCTGCAAAAAGGCCAAGTTCAAGGAGTTGCTGTTAGTATATAAAGCCCTTGACGGCTTGGGACTTACGGTATCACCTTCACATGTCCCCACTTGATGGCTTTGATCTGCAGAACTAGCTCTGTTGCCGGTGCCACATAATACTTGTTCCACACGTGTAAGAAATCATTATTTTAGTGTGGTAGCGCCTACACTTTGGAACTCCCTGCCTCTTGACATCAAGTAAGCGCCTTCTCTCTGCTCTTTTCAGCACTTGCTTTGAAACCTTTTTGTTTCGGCAAACCTATCCTCACAGATGCAGATGTGTGTTAAACTCTTTTTAGTCTACTGTTGTTTTTAAAATGTTTTTAACATTTTTGTTGATAATTGTAATTTTTTTTTGTAAACAGCTTAGAGGTTTTTCACAATCAAGAAGTATATAAAATTTGTTAAATAAAATATAAAAAGGTGGAACAAGTTGTAATCTTAGGGAACATTTCCTTGAAAAAAACCCTGAAATCAGAGGGACCTTCCATTTAGGGTAAAGTTGCTTGATTTCAAAATA
This sequence comes from Rhineura floridana, assembly GCF_030035675.1. Lineage (NCBI taxonomy): Eukaryota > Metazoa > Chordata > Lepidosauria > Squamata > Rhineuridae > Rhineura > Rhineura floridana. The sequence continues at coordinate 20,263,424 of NC_084499.1, read as the reverse complement.
AGAGCTTGCTTACTTTAGAAATAAAAATAAAAACTGCTGTGGTTTCTGTCATGTCTCTAAAGGGAAGGATGGCTCACCAAGAAGTTCTCAGAAGTACAACTGTCATTTCTTTAAATAAATAAATCTGAATGCTATCTCTTGCGGTTATAGATGGTTGTCTGGGATACGATCAAACAAAACAGAACTAAGCTAATCTTTCTTTGGACTAGCATCAGAAGGTGCATAATATGTGCTAGGGTATGCATCTTCCCTGTGCACTTCCCAAATTAAGAAGCAAATGGGGGGGGATTTAGTTGAGGTTTTCGAATGCCTGCTCTGATAACTTCCAGTTTGTTTGATTGCAATGCACTCTATGTCGGGCTGCCCTTGAAGACAACTCAGAACTTCAGCTGGTCCAAAATTCAGCAGCCGGATTGCTGACTGGGGCTCCCTGTTTTAAAACAACTGCATTGGTTGCCTGTTTGTTACTGGGCCGAGTTCAAGGTGCTCACGTTAGTGTTTAAAGCCCTAGACAACAGGTCCCAAATATCTGAAAAAGCGCCTCCTTCCCTGCAGACCCTCTTGGGTGTTGAGATCAGCAGAGGGGCTCCTTAGGTACTTCAAAAGCTCAGGGGGAAGGTGGCACAGGAGAGGGCATCCTCTGTGGTGGCCCCTAAGTTGCAGAACTCCCTCCCTACAGAGGGGCATCAGGCACCTTCATTGTACAGCTTTCTTCGAATGCTGAAGGAGCACCTTTTTACCCTGGACTTTGACAATTGTACATTTTTAGGACCCATGCTATTCTTGGACATGTAATTTGTTTTAACCTTTAAAAAATGTATTTTAAATTGTTTTGACCCACTCTGGGGCCTTAGGATGAAGGGCAGGTAATAAATTGTGATGATGATGATGATGATGATGAAGAAGAAGAAGAAGAAGAAGAAGAAGAAGAAGAAGAAGAAGAAGAAGAAGAAGAAGAGAAGACAAGCCTCTGACTCTTGTGTGAATGGGATATACCTACTGGGCAAAGCTAAGAGTCACATCTATTGCTCCGCCAACGTCTGCCTCTGGGCCTGCCTACCACTAGCATGTGGGTCCCAGAAGGTTGTCTAGGAGAGGATATGGCCCTCAGACTGCAAAAAGGTCCCCAGCTCTGGGGAAGGGCAATAGGGAGACACGTGCTTCTCCTGGTATGTTGAACATCAGGTCTGATATCTGTTCCCTCCCCTCAGGTTTCCAGTGTTTTCCTAAAAGCAGCACAATTTATTTTAAAATATTTATTTATTGATGACATTTATATCCCACTTTTCCTCCAAGGGGGTCAAAGAGGGGTACATGGTTCTCTTCCTCCCCATGTTATCCTTACAACAACCCTGTGAGGTAGGTTAGGCTGAGAGATGATGACTAGCCCAAGGTCACCTGCAGAGCTTCATGGCTTAGCAGGGATTTGAACCCTGTTCTCTCCCAGGTCCTAGTCTGACACTGTAACCACTATACCGCAGTAGGTCTCTCCATCAATAATTGTCATTAATACAGTTATCAATGATATCAATCATAATTCACATTGTTAAATTTAAAAACAGCACCAACCCTAAAGGATGCAAAACTGCTTCAGGGACTGGAAGGGGGTGCAGGAGAACTGTTGATGTCACAGCCATGGAGAGCACCAGGCTTGCAAAATTACTTTTTTTAAAAAGTGTTGTTTTTGAAAGGAATAGAGCTGCTTGCATTGAACATTGTGAATGTGCTTCCAGTTTAACTTTGCTGTGCCACAGACATCATCTGGATAGTCACCCTTAAAAAAAAAATCATTGCAACATCAAGGGCTAGAAGCTTGATTCATTCAAATAATTGAAAACTGGATTTCACACAATGCTGAAATCTCTGTGATTGTGAAGCAAGCCCAGTCTTAACCTTTGAATGAAACAGCAGGAAGAAATAATCTAACCCTATCTGTTTCAGATTAAGAAATCCAAAGTGGTTGCTGTAACAGGCGTACCAGAATGGGATTTTCCTGTAATAATCTCAGCTGTGGACTTTTTGGGATGGTTTTTTAAAAAAACTTGTAAAAGATGGCCTTATGGAAAGCTTTAAAGAGTATGGCTTATGTAAATCCTTTCACAACCTGGGACTCTTCCATAATGGACTGTCATCTTGCACAGCATTACATGGTGCCAACAAAAGTTTTACAAGTTGGAGACGGCTGTGGAAAATCACCAAACCCATCTTTTCAGCCAGCGATGTTGGTGGAATGTTTGACTAAATCAGCTCAAGTGCTGATAAAACCTTTCCGGAATGGGAAGAGGCGCTCTTGGCATTTTATTATACACTATCTGTAGAGCTCATAATCTGCTGGAGTGGGGAAAATATCTTAAAACATCCGTCTTTGAACACAGAGAGCTGCCTGAAGATATTTGATGTAGTTCTGTCTCTGAGGCTAGGCTACACGTGCAGCAGAACTGAGTGCTAAAACGCCTTTCTGTTCTGCTTCATGCTGCTTAGGGGCTGCACCTTCGACTGATTTCCCCACAACTCCCTGCATATAGAAAGCTAGCCAGTCAGCTCAGCCTTTCCCTGCACGTAGAAAGATAGCAAGTCAGCCTGAGCTCAGTCTCTTGCTCCATTTTTGAATGCCTTAGCTGATCTGCCAGTCTATAAAACCAGCTGGTAAAGCTTTTCTCAACTGCTACTACTAGAGTCTGCAAGGTGCGTGGCTTAAAGCAGGGATGGTGGAGAAATTCAGTTCACTTTGCATTTTAAAGGCAAATCTACCTAACTCACAGTTTCTGAAACAATATGCAAACCAAAACACAGCCACTCTTCGAAATGTGCACTTCTTCAGATTTTGCAGTGCACTTCTCCAGCCATGTTAGCATGTACAAAGAAGCATGCTCTAGGGGAAAGTGTGCATAAAAATGCATATATCTGTGGAAAAAGCAAACATGCGTTATAGTAGCATAGATATAAATATTAGGAAAAACAGGCCTCTTAAAATGTATGTTTGGCAAAACTGCAGGCGAAAAATGTGTTATATTTTCCTTTTGTTCAGTTGCTTTCAATTCACTTTTCTGGGAGAAGAAGCAGTTAATAAATACTATAAAAATTAAAACAATAATAACATATGTTGGGGGAAATTAGCACTAAAATACTGATGAATTTTCATGAGAACTTAAAAAAATTGGAAATTGTTGTGGGCACGCGGGGCGTTGAATTTAAGATTTGAAAAATGAGAAACCAAAATTGACAGATTTGCTCCTTCCTGGTTTGGAGTGAATATTTTATGTACAAACCCTCCGCACGCCCAGCAAGTGAGTTCAAAGGGGGCTGCCAGTGCAGGTGGAGGATCCGGCTAAGCTTCTACCTGGCGCATGGAGGTGTTCTTTCCATGGGGGGAGGGGGAGCATTCATGTGCTCCTCCTCGGCGCCCCTCCCTCTCCTGTACAATCCGCAGAGGGCAATATCACTTGGTGCTATGCTGAGACGAGTTTGCTTCAAGCCAAAGCATGCCACAGTCGCAACCACATCCGTGTAGTAATTGGTATATTTTAGTGTTGAGATGAAGTTATGACCCGAGGCTGTTCCTGGGAGCGGCTGGGCCTCTACACTTTCACCCCTGAAGTGTAAAACCTGAGGTATCTCCGCCCTGTGTTCTGGAGCAGGTTCATTCGTTTGTAGAAATGCAGCATTCATAGGTTGCAGAGCAGATTGCCAAATCATGGTTTGGCACACAAGGGGCTAGTCCTCTGGGTCCTCCCTAGGGCCACCGGAAGCTGCCTAATACCAAGTCAAGATCATGTCCCAATGCCTTTAGCAAACTACAGTCCTCAAGATTTGGGGGGGGGGAGTCGGGCTATACATGTATGGGGTTGTAACCTGCTCATTTCTACTCATAGCAGACCCACTGGAAATAATGGACCTAAGTTAGTCATGCCCTCCAGTTTCAATGGGTCTACTTCAAGCAGGATTAGCATTGGTCGTGGTGTGTGCACAGCCTATATGGTTTCTGTCCAATGTTAGTCCTACCCAGAGTAGACCCAATGAAATTAATGTTCCCAAGTTAGTTGTGCCCATCAGTTTCTATGGGTCTACTCTGAATAGAACTTAACCAGATGATTATGATTTTTTTTATTTATTATTTGATTTATATACCACCCTTCCTCCCAGCAGGAGCCCAGGGCGGCAAACAAAGTACTAAAAACACTTTAAAACATCATAAAAATAGACTTAAAGTCTTAATGTATTTTAAACATTAAAATAAAACATCTTTAAAAACATTTTTAAAAGCTTTCAAGACATCTTTAAAAAAGGTTAAAAACATATTGTTCAAAAAAAATATTTAAAACATATTAAAAAGCAATTCCAGCACAGACGCAGACTGGGATAAGGTCTCAATTTACAAGGCTTGTTGAAAGAGGAAGGTCTTCAATAGGTGCCGAAAAGATAGCAGAGATCGTGCCTGTCTAATATTTAAGGGGAGGGAATTCCACAGGGTTGGTGCCGCCACATTAAAGGTCTGTTCGCTATGTTGTGTCCAATGGACCTCCTGATAAGGTGGTATCTGCAGGAGGCCCTCACCTGCAGAGCGCAGGGATCAATTGGGTATATAAGGGATAAGACGGTCTTTCAGGTATCCTGGTCCCGAGCTGTATAGGGCTTTGTACACCAAGACTAGAACCTTGAACTTGGCCCGGTAGCAAATGGGCAGCCAGTGCAATTCTTTCAGCAGCAGGGTGACGTGTTGGCGATACCCTGCCCCAGTGAGCAGTCTCGCTGCTGCATTTTGCACCATCTGCAGCTTCCGGAGCAACCTCAAGGGCAGCCCAGCGTAGAGTGCATTACAGTAATCGAGCCTAGAGCCTAGATGGTTCCAACCTTCCTCCCGAAGAGGCTCAGGGTGGCAAATGCATCAGCAAAACAATTTTACAAAATAAGAGGAGAAAAAAGAAAAGCATTCTAAAAATAGTTTAAAACATTCTAAAACACAGTTACAGTTTAAAAAGGTTCTTTCATCAGTGATCCTCAGGTTCTCCCTGGTGCATGGAGATAAACAATAATAAAATATCTATTACATTTTTATTTTATAGTTTGAAATAGTTTGCTTTACTGTATCTTTGGGATACCATCTTTGAGTTCTTTGGAAGATGAGCCTCTCCCGGATTAACCCTTGTCTTCTTCCAGGCATTTGTCAATCCTGAAGATGCCCTGAGGCACGGAGGGCTACAGTACCACCGAGAAGATCCTGATGTGGAACGATGCCGCAGGTCAGACTATAAAACCCTCCTTGTGCGACTCTTTTCCTTGGGTGTCTGCCAATTGATCTCTGGCTCCCCTCTGGACGTGCACCTGGAAATATAGATGAGGAAGCTGCTTTGATTAATTTCCCCCTTGTCATTGGCTCTGCTGACATCACTGTGGCATTCCCCACACGCTGAAGTTCCGTTTGCCTTCCCCAGGGACCAAGCCTTTAGTGTGGCAGGCCCTGCCCTGTGGAACTCCCTGCTAGAAGTTCAGCAGGAACCCTCCCTCCTTTCAGACATGTGAAAGCGATATTGTTCAGGCAGACCTTTGTCATTTTCTTTTCCCCCCCTTTTTAACCAGTCTGTATTTATTGATTTTTGATGTTTTTAATGTTGCTTTTATGTTTGTTTTCACCAATTTTATTTTTACAGGTTGTACTCCACTTTGATATATTCTTATGAAAGTGTCAATTATAAATACATAAGTAAAAATCCACCTCATTTCTCTTTCCCCATCACTGGAGTTTAGGGTGGCCAAGGGTCAGTTAGATGGAGGACAGTTCTCTATTTTAAGGGGACTGATCAGTTTATGTCCACTTTAAACATAAAGAGCCGTAAAAGGAGAGGGTGGGGGTGAAACTGCTCACAAAAAAGGTACCAACTCCTAGACAACAGACTTAGCAGGCACACAGCTCACCTAAGCCACGGCAGCATCATATATTTAAAGCACTAGTATATCACTAACTTTTTTTGTTTTGGTGTTTTACTCCCAACAGAAGTCCCACTTGAAGCTTAGAATTCTGCTATGAATGTGCCAGATCTCATCTTGCCATTTCCCTTGAACTCAGAGTTTTTATTTTATTTTGACTAAGAAACAAATGTACCATGAATGCCAAACAAGCCAATTGTGACTTTGCTTGACCAGCAAAAGATGCCAGCAGAAAGGAGCGAATGTTCTTCCTCAGCAAAAACAAAAGCCCTGCAAATTAAATTGGCCCAAGGCATGAGCAATCTTGAGCACTTATTGCTCAATAAGAGCTCCCATATCTCAGAAAAGGCAGACCTCAGCTTTTAAAGGAGGCTTAGTTCCTTGTCTTCAGGAGGATGTGATTAATTCAGCAATTAATCTACGCAAGCCTGATCAGCTAGATTCCCATCTGGTTTGGCTGCGGTTATTTTTTGTTTTGTTTTAGGTCTTCAATTTTTGAAAAAATATGAAAAACATGACTGTACCAATTAACAAGAACACAATGACAAGGTCTTGTATGAATTGTCAGACTCACACTATGCCTTGCTTTAGGATACAGAAGTTATATTTACCCAAAGGAGATCCAGGATTTTGCTTGGATAGTGGTAGACTAAGGAGACAAAAAGAAACCGGAGTTTGTATCCAGCCTACTCAAAGAAGGCCCATTGAGTGGTATCAAATGTTAGTCCTACTTAGAGAAGACCCATTGAAATTAACGGACATGACCAACTGAAGTGCATAAATTATGTATAGCTGGGAGAGAGTAGCTAGAGTAATGTTTTTCCTCCCTTTCTCATAAATGCTAGAATTCGTGGGCATCCAATGAAGCTGGAAGTTGGAGTGCTCTTGCGTTCAGGTCCTGCATGTGGGCTTCCCATGGGCAACTAGTTGGCCACTTTGAGAGCAGGATGTTGGATTAGATGGGCCATTGGCCTGATTCCAGCAGCCAGGCTCTTCTGATGTTCTTAGCTGGTTCTAACCGACAATGGATCTACTTTGAGTAGGTCTAATACCACTCAATGAAATGAATGGACCTAAGTTAGTCATGTCCACTCATTTCAATGGGTCTACTCTGAGTAAGACTAACACGGGATACAAGCCACAGCAATCCAAAATAATGGGTTGTATCCTCATAGACCCATTGAAATGAATGGACCCAAATTAGTCATGCCTATTAACTTCAGTGGGTCTACTCTGAGCAGGATTAATATACAACCCAATTTTATGGACTGTTTTGCCAAATCGCTTTATATGGTTTTGGCTTGTGTCTTCCTGTCTCCAGATAGTTTGTAAAGGTTATAAAAATCATGCGGGGGAGGTTCCATTTTTGGCTTGACCTCTCAAGTGCTGAGTTGTATGTTCCGTAGACCCCTCGGACCATTTAGCTAAAGTGGCCTGAAAGGGCTGCATTTGGCCTTTGCGCTTCAGGTTCCCCACCCCAGCCTCAACAGGTTTAAATCTCTTGAGGTTAGGGATTATTTTATTTATTTATTAGGTTTATATCCTGCCCTTCCTCCCAGTAAGGATGAGAAAATCTGTCCATTTTTGTTCCTAGCTCCTTTCCACTCAAATTCACTTTTCCACATTACTGCATTTCTTTGCAATTTAAAAACAAAACCAAGAAAGTCCTGAAAATTCACCAGCCTCTTACAGCCAATTTCTCCTAATGTGCAACATGTTTGTATGCCATTTTGCCTAACGTGCGCAGTCTTTGCAAAGCAATTTCCCTTATAATACCGTGCCGTTTTGCATGACATTTTCACTAAGTGTACACCTTTAGGCAGGCTTTGCACACGTCGCTCGGCTGGGGAAGTGCCCCACAAAATCTGGAGATGTGCAAATTTTGGAAGATGGCTGTGTTTTGGCTTGTGTGTTGGTTTGGCAAGTGCGGATTAAATCAATTTTGTCAGTTTTTCTCCAGTCCCAGTCTGAGGCATGGAGCCCTGGCAGTCTGACAGCACAGAGTTCAGACCTCTAAAATCAAAAGGTATAGCTCCAGAACAAGTTTGAACAGGAAGCTTTAATGCCACTGGTGTTCTGCTGACCCTGAAACCCCCACCCGTGAGCATATGACTAGCTTGTTTTGCGCCCCTGCTGTTCCTTCAAAAGCAAAGCTAAAAGTTTGTGTTTTTTAAATGCTGGAGAGGTGAAGCGGAGTTGACTGGCTGAGGAAGGAGAGTGCAGCTGGGGCAGGGAGTTGCGAAACCAGAATTGTGAGAGGCAGGTGCTGTTGGTAAAAGATATCGAGACCAAAATAAGCAATGGGCTTTAAATCCTACAAATGTAAAAGGACCCACCTGGCAGGATGTGTCCAATGGAGGACCTGAAGGCTCCTTGGCTGAACAGAAATTCTGTTCCCTTAGATAAACTATGGAATTTGCATTCCGCAAGACGTCGTAATGTCCGCCAAATTGGATGGCTTTAACCAGCAGTGGTAAATTCAGAAGTGCAGGCTCCCTTCATGATAGTCACAGCCATGCCAGCTCACAGCTTCTAAGGTTATACAACCTTCTAAGATTATAATCTGGCCAGGTTTGAATACTGCTTTCCACTTCTCTGTCCTTGTTAATGCCTTCTCCTACAACAACAGACATCCCTAGGAGCTAGTCAGCGTGAAAGGAGAGTGTGTCAGCTACTGAGAAGAGTCTTCTCAGTGGCCGACTCACCTCCTTAAAGTCCAATTGCCTCCACTCAGCAGGAAAGGACAAGGAAGCAGGCTAGAAGACTTTCCTGTGGCCAACATGCTCCCCTTTCATGCTGTTGGTTCCTAGGATGCTTGAGACATAGGGACCCTGCTCCCCCAAAAGTAAAGGGTCTAAGACCCCCTAAGACCCTTGAAGATTACACCCCTGGCTTAGGATTAGAGAAGTTCATGGAGAGAAAGTCTATCAGTGGCTACTAGCCACGATGGCTATGTTCTCTCTCCATTTTCGGAGTCAGTATGTCTCTGAATGCCAGTTACTGGGAACTGCAGGAGGGGAGAGTTGCTGTTGCCCTCAGGTCCTGATTGTGGGCTTCCCATTAGGACATCTGATGTTGGCCACGGTGAGAATGGGATGCTGGACTTCATGGGCCATTAGCGTGATCCAGCTGGCTCTTCTTATGTTCTTAATTAGAGGAAGGATTGGAAATCTAGGACATTTCCAGACCCACGGGTGGTCTCTAATTGGGGATGTCAGTAGCAATGCTCAGAGCAGAGATTTCCCTAGCTGTAATCCGTGGACCACCAGTGGTCCGTGAGCTTCATTTAGGGGGTCGATGGCATATGCACCTGAAATATTCATATTAATTTTAAATTGTATTTCAGTGCTTTTTAATTTCTTATATGGTCTGTTCTTGTATTACAATAGTTGTGCATGAATGCCAGTTGCGACACAATATTTGTAATGCAAATTGTAATGCCATATTTGCGCATGAATGAGATATTTGCGCATGAATGCCAATTGTAACACAATAATACACACTATGAGAAATGAAAGAAGCAATAAACGTGCCATTAAAAAGTATGCAGCACCCAGGAGAGCGCATTGCAAAGAATCCTGGGAAGCGTAGTTTGATAAGGGTGCTGACAGCTGTTAGGAGACCCCCCTCTTCCCCTCACAGAGTTACAGTTTCCAGAGGGGTTTAACAATAAATCCCTCTTCCCAGAGAACTCTGGAAATTGCAGCTCTGTGGGGGGAATAGGGGGTGTCCTAACAACACTCAATATCCTTAACACGCCACCATTCCCAGGATTCTTTGGGGGAAGCCCAGACTCTTTAAAGCGGAATGTGGCCTGAATGTGTGATGTGGGCATGGCCCTGATCTGCCAAGGAGGGCTGAGTGAGTGAGGAATGGCTGGCTTATTTATGTTTAAAAGCTGGTAAGATTTGAGCCACTCCTTCCCGCTTCCCAGTTCTTTAGCCTGTGGTCAAGAAGGAGAGAGCGTGTTTCGTGGCATACGAATGGCAGGAAAAGTGACTCTCGGGTCTGGAGAGATTTACAGTTGTATTGTTTGCTTTGGGAATGAGAGCTGGCCTTGGAATGTAAGCAAAGGATCTGATGGGTCCTTTCGCTTCCACAATCTGCAGGATACAGAGCGCTCCAGAGATGGATAGGCAGGGGGTTTGGCTTTTCAGGGGCTATGGCACAAAACTGCAAACAACTTCCCCTGAAACGCACACCCCGCACAGAGCTGCCTTCCCACCAAGCCCTTCCCCGATGCTTCAGCTGAACAACACTTTTATGTCCCAGAAAGTCCATAGTTTCTGCTCCTGCCCACTCTTGCTTTTTATGAATGCCTTGTGTTCGTGTTGCGCTTGGGGGCATCCCCATGGCATCTGGTTGGCCACAAGGGGCAATGCCAGCCCTATGACTGGGTAGAGTGAGGTGACAGCCTCAGCCAGCAAAAATGCTGGGGGGGAGGGGGCAGCAACAGTCCCTCCTGTGCCCACCTCCCCCCCAAATCATTTCCCTCTGAGCCCATCATTCCGTGTCCCACACTCTGGGATGATCAAGAAGAGATCCTGGCCCTCCTTTGCATGGTAACTTTTCATAGAATCATAGTTTCATAGAATAGTAGAGTTGGAAATGGGCCTCTAAGGCCATTGAGTCCACCCCCCTGCTCAAGACAGGGATCCAACTTGAAGCATCCCCAACAGGTACCTGTCCAGCTGCCTCTTGAAGGCCTCCAGTGTCAGAGAGCCCACCACCTCCTGAGGTCATTGGTTCCACTGTTGTACTGCTCTAACAAGAAGTTTTTCCTGATGTCCAGTCGAAATCTGGCTTCCTGAAACTTGAGCCCATCATTCCATGATCTGCACTCTGGGACGATTGAGAAGAGATCCTGGCCCTCCTCAGTGTGGCAACCTTTCAAGGACCTGAAGAGTGCTTTCCTATCTCCTCTCAGTCTTCTCTTCTCAAGGCTAAACATGCCCAGTTCTTTCAGTCTCTCCTTATAGGGCTTCGTTTCCAGTCCCCTGATCATCCTTGTTGCCACACAGCATGTCCTCCCCCTCACACACACACATCTGACCTGCTCCCTTCACCAATATTGAGGGGCGATTCAGCTGCAAGTCCAGATGACTTCTCCCCGCGGAATGGAGAGAGGTGCCATCTTGCCTTTTCCCTCAGGCAGCCCAATGTCTTGGGCAGCCCAGACCATAGAAAATGGTGTGCTTTTTAGTCTTATGAACAGCTTTTCCATCTGACAGCCACCTCATGAAGTCCTTTTTTTCTTTTTTTAAAAAAAGCAGGCCTGCAGGCAGAAGCCATGATTTGTATATGGAACTGCAACGGGCTCTTGGAAAGCAATTTGGCGGTATTCCCTGAACATTCATAATGTGCCATCACATTCCTTTCATGCAAACTGAGAGGAAAATGACCTGCTTGGTAACCCAGGGAGAGTTTTTGTGGTAAATGTTTCCCTCCTTCCATAAGCTCGGTCGCTTCTGTGAGCCATTTGCGTTACGGATTTTGTACCCAGAGGGGGTGTGTGGGTATGTATGTGTTTCTTTAAAGTGTTGCCACAGAACCCCAAACGGAGACCTCAAACGCTGTTATTTGTTTTTAAAACAACAACAACAAATAGTCTACTCCCCATCATTCCTCTCTCCCCCCCCCCCCGCCCCCTACCATCGCTTAATCTGAGGGCAGGAAATTGCTGCACTGAGGTGTTACAGCTTGTGGCTTGCTTTGTTTACGTAAAGTCCCATTAATGGCTCTGGGATGTGGCCAAGGTGTGCCTGTACATACATGAGGGAAGGCCAGGGGAGGATGTGGAGGGAGGGGGAGAACGGTTGGGGATGAAGAGTTGGGAAATGGCGCAATTGCGCCGTTGCCGCAGCAACAGTTGCATCCCATGTGCGTACTTTTTTTGCCGTTCTCACTAATGAGGACGGGGTGATGGGAAGCAGCTGCGACTCTTTGCATTCCATCGCTCGCTTTTCCTGAGCCACTGCAAAGGAATGCAAGCCACCCCCCCACCGCACCCCCCCAAAAAACAATTGCCTTGATGGGGACATGATGCTTTGGCTAATAGCCACCTTTGGATGCATGTTTTTTTGAGTGGGAGATTACTTTGGGAGAATTGTGTGTGTGTTTTTTAACAAATGCTGAACTCGACTGTGCTCTTCTTAGAAGCTGAACAGATTTAGCTCTGTTTTCTCTCCCCACACACACACACACACACAAAAGAACACAAAATGTTTGGGGGAAATCGCGCCACTTGAACTTGCCTGTCTAAGGCACTGAATCCCACTTGCCGCTGTGACTGTGCCCTGAAGCCACTTGGGAAGGCTCTTGATTGCATCCAGAGCTGCCTGCAAACTGCCACACGTTTGAAAATCCTCGCCCCGTTTGTGAGCAGAGATAATTTCCCCCCCACTAAATTTCTCTAGGGCGAGGGGAAATTCTCTGCCAGATTCTTAGTGGTAGAGCTCTTCATTAGAAGCGTTTCTTTGGTCTGTGTGCCAGATTTGGCCAAAGCCTGAACCAAATCGATCTGATTCTGGGGGATCTGGGCTTTGACCGAGTCAGGTGGTGACAGTCCTGGATTTCCCCCGCTCGGGCCGGCCAGAGTGATCTGGGGCTGTTAGGGAGTGGGGCACCAGCGTGTTCCCCTGCAGGGAAGGTGCTTGTGTAGGAGCGCCTGAACCCTCCAGCTCACCACCCTGTGCATTTATATGCACACTTTACTTGGCTACATTGCAAAACTCAGGGCAGGGCAAATTTCAAAGGCTGGCTGTTTTTCCATTTGTGTGCTGTTCCAGAAAGTGCGGATGAAGTGGGTTTGCCTGTGAATGCAAATGGGAACTGACCCGTCCCGAAAGGAAGGTTGAAAAATGCAGGCTGGGGCACCGAATCATGAGCCACTGGTGGAGATTTGGCTGTTGAATCAGTTTGAGCAAAAGCTGATCCGGTGACCTGTTCCGGGGTAAAGAGGGCAGCCATTCACCTCTGAAAGCTGCGGTTTGGGTGTGCCGGTAGACACTTATTCCCAAACAATCCCTTGGACGGGTGTTTTGTTTTTAATTATGCTATTAAAACCAGTCTTGCATTGTCCAACTCTACATAGTAAATAGTAGCTTATCTGCCCAAGATGTGCATAGGCTTGTGCTGGAATTTTTGTCTTGTTTAGCTTTTACCCACCTGGCTGGCAGAACTCTTTCAGTTGTTTTAGGGACACAGAGTCTGGCCCTTACTAGGGCAGGCTGCAAATTTCCTTTTCTTTGTTCAGATCTGAATGTTGTTCTGTGAGGTATATGGGAATGGGGTACCATCTGGTGAAAGCACAGTGGCCACAGTCCTGAGCTGTATAAACATCTCTCCTAGATCAAGGGGGGAAGAGGAGGGAAAAAAAGGGGGGGACAGTTTAGTCCACAGCAAAAGTTGGCTGTGCATAGCACTGATTGGCTGGGAATGGTGACGTTACTAACTCTCATTCCTCTTTCTTGCTCAAAGGTTTAGAAATGCTCCAAAGATTTTATTTAAAAGGTTCTGTTTCTTAAAGGGCCGTAACTCAGTGTCAGAATATCTAGTTTCCATGCAGAAGGTCCCAGGTTTAATCCGTGGCATCTCCAGGCATCTCCTTAGGACCTTCTGCGTGCAAAGACCCCTGCCTGAAACCATGGAGAGCTTCTGCTAATCAGAATAGACAATACTGAGCTAGATGGACCAACATTCCTATTTAATTTCAGTTCTTTATTCAGAACCTTCAGGACTAGAACCTTGCTTTGATTTTCGGCGAAGAGCCGTAGCTCACTGATAGATCACATGCTTGGCCTGCAGAAGGTCCCACGTCCCGTCCTCAGCATCTCCAGGTATGGCTGGGAGTGTCCCCTGGACTGAAACCCTGCAGAGCTGCTGCCAGCTGGTGGTCTAGGTCAATAGAAGGCAGCTAGGAAACAGTCACAACATTGGAGAGGAACCACAGCTCAGTGGTTAGACCATCTGCTTTGCACAGAAAATATCCCTTGTTGAGTCCCCAACGGCATCTCGTGGTAGAGCTGGGAGAGACCTCCCTTTTGTGTGTGTATGCAGACTTTTTTTAAAAAAATGCATGGAAAAAATTGCACTTTGGTTGTACCCAGTAGTGTAGTGGCAAATTCAGAAGTGCAGGATCCCTTCATGACAGTCACAGCCATGCGCACCCCTTTTGTTGCTCCTGGGTTGAGAATGAGATCCTTGTTAAGCCTTCTCCCACAACAGCAGACGTCCCTAGGAGCCAATCAGCATGAAAGGGGAGAGTGTTAGCTATTGACGGGCTGGCTGACTCCCCTCCTCTCACTCTGATTGGCTGGTAGGATGCTGGAGATATTGGGACCCTGCTCCCAAAAAAGTAAGGGGTCTAAGACTCCCCAAGACCCCAAACGACTGCATCCCTGACTACGCATGTTATGCCTCCTTCCCCTAAAATAAGCATTATGTACATTTGCCCATCCATTCCTCCCCCCAAAATTTGCATTTTTGGGTGCATAATTGGATTGAGAGCTGCCTTCCAATGCGCAGAGAAACCCAACAAATAGGCTTGTTTGCTTCGACAGGTTGCGTTTGAGTGAATTTCTCCTGCTGCCTCTACTTCAAAATGATTCCCCTGGTTCTCTCTCTTCTCTGTCCCTCTCCCCAATTTTTGGCAGGGCTCATCTCAACGATATGGAGAACATCTACCCTTTCCTGTTCCTTGGGGCGGTCTACTCCCTCCTGGAGCCAAACCCAACAGTGGCCCAGATCCACTTCCTGCTCTTCTTCTTCGGCCGGATCGTCCACACCACGGCCTACCTCCTGAAGCTGAGGGCCCCCACACGCTCAGTGGCCTACAGCGTGGCCCAGCTTCCCTGTGTCTCAATGGCCCTACAGATCCTCTTTGCAGTCGTAAAGTTCTGGTGATGGTTTCAACCGCCGGGCCCTGACCTGTCTTGACACGGATTGGGAAGGAGGTGGTCAGGTGGCGTTTTTCGAAAGAGATGGAGGGGAACCTTTTTCTGTTTTCCTTTTTGCGGTGGTTTTGTGACACATATTCCTCCACTGGCACGGCATTTCCTGGAGGGAGTCTTGGATCATCTCATCTTCAAGCTGACCACATTTCCTTGGAGGTCACTTGTGGGGGGGTCACCATTCTGTGTTGGAGTCACAGGGGATGCAAAGGTTCAGAACCACAAATGATCAATAAATTTAAAAACCCTCTTTGCAGGGAAGAATGCATGTTTGGTGGCAAGCTGTCTATCCCAACATGGCATGACTTCACTTAAAGAGAGGAGTGGGGAGCCTGCGTCCTAGGGGCCAAAGGCGGCCCTGCAGCGCTCTCTACCTGACCTTTGGGACTCCCCCCAGGCCTTCCCCGGCCTGCATCACACCCTCCTTGTGTGTTTTTTGCCTTTGAACTCTGATCAAGCCTTTTCCTTCCTGGGATGGCGGACAGAGAGGCAGGTCTGTGAGTCCGGGTAGAAACTGTACAGAGGCAAAATTTACATTCAGTGCTCCGCCCATTTTTGCCTCTGGCCCTGCCCACCACTGACATGTGGTCCTTGGAAGGGGAATGCACCCTTGTGAGGCTGACAAAGGATCCCCATCTCTGACTGAATGGGGGGATATCTAAGGTGTGGGCAAGCCCCAAAGGTGATAATTTCCAGAACTGGAGTCTGCTGGCTCTGCCACTTGGATCTTGGAGAGGAGATTTTTAATGTTTAATGTATTTGTACGTTTTATTTTGTACGTCGCCCAGAGTGGCTGCACAACCAGCCAGGTGGGCGACTAATAAATTTAATAATGATAATAAAAAACAAATTCTAGGGTTTGAATGAGGGAACTTTTTGCATACAGTGCAGATGCTCTGCCCCTAAGACATGGGCTACACCCGTTAATTTGCATAGATAGCTCCTGTGGGCACGTTTCCGCTTGGAAGAAGGGAAGTAGTGACCTATGTAGAGCTGCGGCAGCCAACTTCCTATGAGCTGGTGTATCTAGGCACTTGCCGAGTAGGAAGTAGGGACGCTTCCGGCATTTGATTCCTATGAATTTCTCCATGAACGGACCTGATCCGTACCTCCTGCCCTGAATGGGTGGGATCTAATGTTAGTCCTACTCAGAGTAGACCCACTGAAATGTGATGGCCATGGCTAAGTTAGGCTCACTAATTTGTATGGGTGGTATTCAGTGCTAGTCCTATTCGGCGTGAACCCACTGAAGTTAACAGACGTGACTAAGGTGTATTACTTTCATTGGGTCTACTCTGAGGAGGGCTTAGTTGACGACACCCCTAAATGCATGGATTGCAGCTTTCACCAACCTGGTTGCCCTCTGGATGCAGTTGCTTTTCCAAGTCCCATCAGCCCCCAGCCAGCATGACCAACGGCCAGGGATGATGGGAGCACCCTCCAAGTCTTTTAGAGTACCAGGTGTGTATGTAGGAGGTAGAGATGGAAAGATCTGTCCATTTCGGTTCTCTCAGCTTCTCGTTTTTCCACTCTTACATTCAGTTCTCCACATTTCTTTAGCAATTTGCAATTTTTTTAAAAAAAAATCCTCATGAAAATTCTTCAGTATTTTAGTGCAAATTTATTGTATGCAGTTTTGACTGACGAGCAACTTTTTGCAAGCCATTTCTCCTCACATTTTTGGTATGTTATTTTCATGGATATATTCGTTTTTATACACACCCTCCCCAACAGATGCATTTTGGTAAATGTCGGTTGGTTGGCACAGTGCAGTGCAAACATTTGGATACATGTGAATTTCGAAGGACGGCTGTGTTTGAGTTCTCATATTGTTTCGGAAAAGTGCGAATTTGACAAATGCGGCTTTGAATGTGAGCTGAATTGCTCCCCCATACCTCGTAGGGAGAGAGGTGATCCTGCTGTTGTTTACTTCTCAGGCCATGCTGTAGTTCGTCCTTGGCACTGCATTTGGGAAATCAGGCACACAAAATCCTTGCCTGTCTACTGGTAAGGCAGTCATTGTGGGTTCAGAATGATAAGATTAAAAGATGAGGAAATGACCTCTCCCTGAAAACTATGCACGATTGAGTAAATGGAATGCAGTGTGAACTAAGCCCTTGTAGGCTGAGCCCTGAATATAGAGTAAGCCCTGGTGCGCCCCGCCCAGTGGCTTTGCGGCTAGCGTGCAAGTGGCTGCACTGAATACAAATCACTGGTCTGCACTGATCAGCATAGGTTTTTATTCTGTTTTCAAAGTGCAAAGGCCCTCTGTCTTGCACCTTCTGAGCCTCCCTCCGAGAGATTATGCAAGACCACGTCAATAATGCTGCTCACCTCAGGCAGGGTGAGGAAGCATCATCCATTTTGAGAGAATTGGTTTACCATGTCTGTACAATGGGTAGATGGCCCCTTTGATACCTTTTTTTGTTTGTTTGCACTGCCCACTCCAAAAGAAATCGAGCTCATGAACTTGCCAAGAAGTACAGGACTGTTTAGCTCTGACTGGGTTGGATGTGTGCAGTCCAGGGCTGCTTCGATTTCTGGGCCACAATTGCAAGGAAAAGACTGGTTTTTGGTAGCCTTGTTTGGATCCAGCCCTGAGGCGCATTCTGGCAAAGTCTGCCATCTGAACTTGGTGCAGCTTTGCTTTGTATTGCAACAGTGCCCCTTGGTGGGAACAGGGGTCCATAGCACTTTATGCTGCTTAATTGACTTTCTGAATTAAAATGCCATCTAAAATACGCTCACTTTGCCTCTGGCTGCCTTGGCAGCACCATTCCTATATGGATGTTTATTTGGCCATTATTGAACCCATCAGGGTGATTCCGGGTTGCCACTCCTCAATTCATTTCTCCAGATTTTTTTTAAGTCCTGAAAATCCATCAGCATTTAAATGTGGCTTTCTCCTAAGAGCCACATTTTTGTCTGCATTTTTGCCCAAAATATACATTTTTGCAAGCAAATTCCCCTAATGTAATAATATATGCATTTTTATGCACACTTTATCTAGTATACGCATTTTGACCACATTACTTGCTTGGAGAACACAAGTGAAAAAATCTAAAAAGTGCAGATTTCAAAGGATGATTGTGTGGGATTTTTTTTTCACATGTCATTTCAAGAAGTGCAAATTAGGTAGATTTAACTTTAAATGCGACCTGAGCTGAATTTCCCTCTGTCCCTAGTGGAAGCAAGGCTCCATTGTTACAGATATCCACACTGTTCAGACGAAGACTAGGGGGCAGAGGTGCTTGCCACATCCAGGATGTGAGATACAGAGAGCATTACCTGTTGAATTTCTGCTTCGTATGCCGCTGTGGAAAGCACAAAAGCTTGCCTGGGAAAAGGTGATACCTCCCCACTGTGCTGAGGGATCCTTCAGATGCAGATGAGCTCCTTTTTTCTGTGATGTGGTTCCATATCATGGCTGCTCGGGAAAGGCAAGACTTCAGTAGCATTGGATGTATTCAACATTAGCCATGCTCAGAATAAGCTCACTGAAATTAATGTACAGGACTATCTTAGATCTATTAATTTCAGTGGGTCTAGTCTGAGTAGGACTAATGTTTGATGCAACCCATCACAAGTTTGGTGGTCTTGATTTACAAATATGGCCAGCTATGATTTTGCCTGACCAGACACGACTAGGTGTCCCAAAGACTTAACCAACGTATGGGATGTTCCTTGATGGCTCTTGTCTTTTGAACTATACTTTGGAGAGCGACACCCATCAATGCTTGGAAAGGGACGGAGACATCTAGAAGGGCTGGTTTGCATTTTGAAGTGGTGGCGGGTGGAGAGATTTGGGTGATAGAAAAGCATTTTTGAGGAATTGATGCAGGACTAGTAGTTGTGCTGCCTGCTTTAGGAGTCCACTCTGCCTGTACATTTGTAAATAAACAAATATTACGAAAACACCAAAGGTTTTCACTGTATTCTTGTCCAAGGGAAACGAAATAGTGCTGTACTATTCCTGGAATTCTTCACTGCACAGAAGTGGGGTGTGGACTGCACAATACAATGTTGGCAGGCATCTAACATTACATAGGTGTATGTAAGATGCTTGCAGGATGAGGGAAGTGCACCAGCGTTAAAATGAAGCTAGCTTATGGTTTGTTGTCTATACTTGTTACTCATTTCCAGTGAACGCTCCAAATTTCTTAATAAAAATATCCGTTGCATGTTGCAGATCTAACTGGTTTGATAGTTAAGCCCTCTCCCCAGGGAATTTTAAGAACCATCTAATTCCTAGAGACCAGCACTTGCAGAAGGTTGCCTGAAAAGGCTACAGCTGTTTGTAAACAGCCTCAAAACTTGTCCACCCTATTTGTGGGTAGAGAAATGAGGGGGCGGGGGAGAGAAGAAAAACATTGAACTGAATTTTATACCGGAGAGGATAAATTCTCCAGCAGTCTCTCACCATTAGCAACAACAGCACAGATTCTTTCTTTTTTCACAAGTGTGTGTGTGTGTGTGTGTGTGTGTACATATATGAAGAGCTGGCAACTCCAAATTGCTAGTGGCTTGTCATTCTCCAACCCTTCAGGTTTTCATTAATATCTTGGCGGCAGAGGGGCATAATGACCAGTCTAGACGTGCATTTAGAAAGGACAGTATATTATTTCCAAAGCTGTACTCACTCACTCCTTCCACTACTTTCAGATGAACTCAATTTTTTCCAAAGCAGTTTGCAAAGCACCCTCGATCAGCCTGCACCAACTATTTGGTGCCCTTCCAATGCTTTGGACTACAACTCCCATCAGCCTCAGCCGGCATGGTCATCTGTTGCTGGAGTGGATGAGATCATGGCCATGAAGCCTGGGGCGGATGGGAGTTGTAGTGCAAAATATCTGGAGGGCACCAGATTGGTGGAGGCTGCCATCTAGTGGTACTCCATGGTCATGGCAGGCAAACACTCTGTTCTCTTTACTGGTCTTCCTGAATATGTCCTGGAAGAAGGGTTGGAGCTGACCTTTCTCCTAGGTAAGGCTGCCCAAATGCAGGGCTGTGTGAAAATGCTTCCTACAGACCCACTATCCCATTCACAGACTCTATAGTGCAGACAACCCCCTTTCAGTCTTTTCCTGAATACCAGGTGCAGGAAGCCCCAGGAGAGGAGAGTTGCTGTTGCGCACTCAAGTCCTGTTTGTGGGCTTCCCCTAATGGGCATCTGACTGGCCATTAAGAGAACAGGATGTTGGACTAGATGGGCCACTGGCCTGATCCAGAAGGCTCTCCTTATGTTTTTACATTCTTTCTTGGCCAACAAATTTTAAGTTCTGTCCAGTTCCCAAAAGACTTTGTTAGAGACTTGACTGGCTCCACCCTTCTCCATGTAAATCCCACCCACCCCCATCACCCACCTGGTGAAGTACGCTTCCACTTACGCATATGAGTCATAGCACAACCCACCCACCCCCAAATCATGGAGGCAATTTGAACGTTGCACGTAGAAACTATTTGATATTTATTTTCTAAGCATAGACATTTCTTTTTTTAAAAAAAATCAATGGGGGCAGACACAGGTGGCCGCTGTTACAGCCCCCTCCATCTCCGGCAGCATTTTGAAATGGAGAGAGTTCCTTGAAACCAGCAGCGTTTGAAATCTCTTGGAATCATATCCTCTCAATTTTCGAGCTGGCGGAACAGGATTTCTCCTTTTTGGCACTTTGGCATTTATGTCCCTGACTAAGGATAGGCCAAGAAATCATTTTCTGGTCAGTGCTGCTTCATAAGTCCATTCCATGCCATTTTACATTAATCCGAGTTGTGTGTTTTCCCTCAATTATCCAAATGAAAATTAGCATTTCATTTAAAGGTATTTTTTTCCTCTCAAAATATGCATTTGTAAACATCTTTTTAACCTGTTTCTTAAGTCGGGAAACATGGGGGAACCTTCAGAAATGGTGGAATCAGGGGGAAACTAAATTCCAGTCTGCATATTTGTCCCCAAGGGTGCAAATCAGTTCGGTTCCTATCAGAATTTGCAAAGAGCCAATTCTTCAGCCATCCCTACTCCTGACTTGCAAAGGCTCCTGCAGATATTATGGGCAGTGAGCACCCCCCTTTCACTGGTGGAAGATTCGTGCCAGAGGGTTGAATCTAAAGTCAGCCACAAGAGGGCAGAGCCTGGGAGAGGAAGTCTGGAGACAGAGGCTCCAGCCACTCTCCACCTTTCTGGGAGCAACTTATTCACTTGGAGCTGTCTGTGGTCCTGAAACTTCTGGCCAGCCTCGCAACATCAGACCTGAACACAGCAGGAACCAACCACCTCCAATTCTGATGCCCTGCCTTTTCAGTCTGAGCAAGATGGCTGTTCTCTACTGCCCTGTCTCCTCCCTCTGCTGTGCCTCGGTTTCTGTCTTGTTGTACCCTGCCTTGCTCCTTTATTCCAGGATTGCTCTTTTGGTTTTGACGGGGTCCCACGAAACACAGCCGGGACTTTTCACCAGCTTTATTTCCCTCAGAATCTCTCCCAACATTTCGCCTGAGGAGGAGCCTGCCTCCATTTTTTTGTTTCAACATTGCTTTGGATTAAACAGCCCCCAGGATCTGCAGGCCTGCCCTGTCTCTCTGAGAATTGCCCTTTTGAGCTTGAAATACTTCAGAAATTTAATCTTTTGTATATTCCAAGACCGACTGACCTGATTCACGCCTCTCAGCAAGTCTGGCCCATGACATCTTGGTGACTGAGGTGGAGAAAATGGAGCCTGTCCTTTCTGTATCTAGAAGCTGACTGCACCGGCAGTTGTCTCTTAATTTAGTACTGATGATGGGATAGTGCCCTTCACACCAACTTAAGAGGCACATGGCAGACCACAATGAGGGAGGGCAAAAGCATGCAGAAGGACCCAAGTTCAATGCCCACATTCCTCTCCCGGAATGTCCCGCTGCCTGAAATCCTGGAGAGACACTGCCAGTCAGTGCAGACAATACTGAGCTTGATGAACCAACAGTCTGTTTCAGTATAAAGCAGCTTTTTATGTTCCTAATGATATCCTTGTGGAAGGTCTGTAGCTCAGTGGTTAGAGCACTTGCTTTGCACGCAGAAGGCCCCAGGTTCAATCCCCAATGGCATCTCCAGGCAGGGCTGGGGAAAAGACTCCCTGCCTGAAATCCTAGAGAGCTGCTGCCAGTCAGTGTACAGCGAGTTAGATAGACCAATGGTCTAACTCAGCAGAAGGCAGCTTCGTTCTTAAATCATTTCCTTTCTTTAGAACCACGAGGACTTTTTTGAGAAAAAGGCCATAGCTCAGTGGTCGACTTCGTCTGCAGAAAGTGCCGGGTTCAGTTCCCAGTTATGTGCATGTTAAAAGAAAAAATTTTCCCCCAGTGACATTTTGGTGCCCTTTACAGTAACATTTCAAGGGACCCTTTTGGGGAATTGTGGGAGGGAGCACCGCAAAGAGAGGATGGGCTTCTCATGTACATTCAGGCACAGCTTGGAAAAGTTACTTTTTTGAACTACAACTCCCATCAGCCCAGTCCGGTGGCCATGCTCTCCGGGGCTGATGGGAGTTGTAGTTCAAAAAAGTAACTTTTCCAAGCTCTGCATTCAGGTGATCAACCTCTCCCTCAGTGTGGCATTTCAGGGGTAGGAGGTTGTATTGCATGGGCAGCAGTGCTTTCCTTTTTCTTAATGGCCCTTCCTAGCATCAGCAACAACACATTGCCATATCCGAGTGGGTGCAAGACAATGTCCATTGCTGCTAGAGGAGGAGGAGGAGGAAGGTGGTTTCACAAGCAGCAAGAATAATGGCCTCAACAGTGCAGAGGATCGGGGCTGCAAACGGCAAGTGAACTGGTC
The DNA here is from genome assembly GCF_030035675.1 of Rhineura floridana. Taxonomy (NCBI): domain Eukaryota; kingdom Metazoa; phylum Chordata; class Lepidosauria; order Squamata; family Rhineuridae; genus Rhineura; species Rhineura floridana. Next base: position 20,240,741 of record NC_084499.1, on the reverse strand, counting down.
CCTAGAAGTCAGATTTAGGGGGATCATACCAGGGAACATTTCACATACCCCACTCCAAGCACCTATGATTTTCTTTTTCGGCACCCAAAAACGTTAGCCAGAAAACATTCACTTGCGTGTTGTAAACTACGGCCATGGTACTGACACGGGAGAAATAGTCTCCCTTTAATAAACAAAGGCACTCGTGGCTCTGGAACAGTGGACAGAAGGTGGGGTGAATGGCTGTAAGAATGCTCGCTGGGTGTGCAAAGTGTGTGAGCAGGTGCGAGGGGAGAGATGTAGAAAGGTCCTAACAGCGTCCTTCTTCCCCCTACCCCATCGCACTCCTGGTTCTTCCTATCGAGTGATGCGCAAACGTTTTGAACGTAGCCTTCCCTTCCAAAATTGAGTCAACTTCCCTTCCAAACTGTGGGTCACAGAGGTGATTCCCATAAGCCCTTGCAAGTGTGTGGCCTGCTGTTGACCAGGAGGGTCTGTGGCTTGGGATGGAGGTGGAATGGAAAGAGGACATGCTTGAGTCTCTGAAGCCTGCGTAGGTCAACACCGTTGTGACAAAATAGCAGTGATCCTATTGAATGTAGCACGTGGGGACACTTTAGTATTTGAGGTGGGAACTCAAACGTGCCCGTTCTCTTCAATGTTCCATCAGGTAAGTGGCAGCCATTTTTCAATTTCCCAGCATGGCTTCTTCTGAGGGACGTCTTGAGGAAACGGGACTTGGAGCCTACAAAATGGCACCCATCACTTGTGGCTGCCGTTCCTCCCCTCCCCTTCTTTCAATACCCCCCAGAATGGGGCATGCTGGGAAATATAAAATGGCACCCACCCACCATTTCTAAAAAAAACGGTGGCCACCAGCTCAGTGACACACTGAAAAGCTCCAGTATGTCTCCTTCCCCCCCCAAACACACACACAAACGTGCATACCAAATCCCAAATGGGAGCAGGGAGCAGTTTTTGTAAGGAGATGCCTCCAAATTCAGCCCAGCTTCCAAAATGCTGGCCTACTTCTCTCTTTGTCAGCTTCTCTCTTCCCAGACTGGGGCAGAATGGCTGCTGGTGAGAGGGAATACAAGCAGGTTCGTTGTGCAGATGAGTTTTGGAGGTGCTGTTGCCTCCGGGAATGGAATGCAGATCAACAATTGTCCTGCGCTCTGAGGTGTACAATCCATACAGCTCCACCCGCCTCTGAGTCCCATCCTTCCCTGGGACTTAGCATCCCAGTGTCCCATGCCCTGTTCTTCCGGAGAAGAGTCTGTGCACTCCAGAGTTTTTGAGAGATGGCCTTGAAGAACACACAGCCTTTCTGCCAATGGGGCAAGCCGGGGGGAGTGGGGTTGTGTGTGTGTGTGTGTGTGTGTGTGTGTAAAAGAAGTATAGCTATAGGGATTTTTTTTTTAAAAAATCCTAATGAAACTTCATCAACATTTTCATTGGGTTTTGTATTCAGTTTTGGCCTCACATGCACATATTTTGCAAATAAATTTTCCCTAAGAAAACAAATGTTGTGCTTTTGGGGGGGGGTGTAATATATGCATTTTTATGCACCCTTTACTTTAATATATGTATTTGTGTACACTTTGTCTGGCTGGAGAACTGCCCTGCAAAACTTGGAGAAGAGAGAATCTGCAAAGGATGGCTGCGTTTCGGTTCGCAAATTGTTCTGCAGAGGGTGAAGCAAGTTTGCCTTTAGATGCAAACTAATTTGAATTTCTCCCACCCATCCCTGGTTGTTGGTCGCTCCTAAATGTACAATGAAACCTTGCGGAGCTGGGCCAGTCAATGGGGTTCAGAAACTTTCACTAGCCATTCAGCTAGCCACTAGCCACTCAGGAGGGAAGGGTTCTTTTCTCTCTCTTTTTCTAGCAGCCTATCAATGTCAAATCAAACACCTTTTTTGGATTGTATTTGCCCTAAGTCGTGCAATCTTTGGATAACCAAAGTTAGCTGTGGGCAAGCAAGCAAGAGTGATATAAATCATGGGGCAATCTGGTTACATTTCTCACCTTGCTCCTTGAGTGTTTGATAGTATTCCTTGCCCCCCACCCCATCACTTGGACTTTTAAAGCCAAGTCTGCAAGTGGGTCTCATTCCTTCATTTCTTGAAGCCAATTCATCTGACTTCTTGCTTTTTGGAGAATTAACAGGCCCTCTACATAATTTTGTTTAGAAAAAGAAAAAGGAAGGTGTTTTCTTTTTTCAGTTCAAAGAAGGGGAAAATATGCCTCCTCATCAAAGGGGCTCCACTGAATATCTGCCTTCAAGAGAGGGCGTGGAGGAGACAAAAGGCAGCGCGCGAAAGGCAGAGAGTGCACGACGGAGTTCAGGTCGCTGGCGTGAGGATCACTGAGGCCTTGGCGGCCCAGAGGTTTGGACTTGAAGCAGGCAGGGCTGGAGATCCTGGCTTGGGGGGGCGGGAAAACGAGGCAGGCTTGCCTCTTCTGCGCCACCCACCACGGTCAGTAGGCTTGCCTCTTCTGCGTGACCCGCTGTCAGTTCACAGTGGGCACTTGGTTCTGGTGAAGGCTGAACTCTTTGGCTTTGAGGCGTAAGCTGGCGATGCTGTTGGCCATGTTGACCCCTTGGGTGGGTGTGGCAGGGCTGCCAGAACTGTAGGAAGGCACCGTGTTGCTGGGCGAAGCGGGGAGAGGCGAGAGGGGAGGAGAGAAAGGGAGACGAGGTGTAAGTCCCAGGAGCAGCCATTGCTGACAGCATAACGCTAGGGCATGAGTGGGGAGCCTCAGGCCTGGGGGACTCTACCCAGGCCACACCCCTCACTGGCCAAGTTCCACACCCTTCCTGGAATGTCTTTGCCTGGCTGGCATGTGTTATTGCCTGGAGAGAGGGCAGAGAGAGGCAGGCAAGTGTCTTTTTGTATTTTGAGAGCTATTTTGCTTTGCTGTGTTTTTGTAAACTTGGTTCCTTATCAAGATCAGTATCTTGTTGCGAGTATGTAGTAGGAGCCTAGGCATATCAGATCAGTAGTGCAACATGTGTTGGGTCACACACTTTGGACCCAACAGATGTTGCACTACTCTGATAGAGCACCTGCCTTCATCTGTACTTTCTGTAGCAGACAAAGCTATGTGGATTTGGGGGTGGAAGCCCTTTACACGTCTAGGCTCTGTTTCCTTTGAAGTGGAGCAGCACATTCTGATTTTAAAATCTCTCTCTCTTCCTGCTTCCTGGCAAAATGAGCATTCCCATTTGTTTGAAACCTAGTGTGACATACACACCATACCTTTAAGCACTTTTAAGCACATGGCTTCCTCCAAAGAATCCTGGGAACTGTCGTTTGTTCAGGGTGCTGGGGATGGTAGCTCTGTAAGGAGTAAACTACAGCTCCCAGGATTCTTTGGGGGAAGTCATGTGTTCAAAGGGTATGGTATGGATGTGACTTAACATAACAATCAGTGCTCTTTTGCTTCAGATGGCTGTGGTGGAATATTGTGTGAGCTTAGATAGTTCCCAGCATACAGGAACTACAGATTTTGGAGAATTCCAACAAAAACAGAAAAGGAAGCAGAAATTGCTGCAATTTGCATGTTCGCCTGTGATGAGGAACAGGAATTGGTCAAGTGAATACAATCGTTTTTTGTTCCCATCTTTGTTGTTGGGTTTTTAAAATCCACAAACAATACGCAATTAATTGCTCTTTTAAAAAAAATGTTGTTTGACTTTTCCTGTACGCTGAAAGGCACGCGTGTTACGTAAATACGTGTTGCGTGACCCACCTAAGTTACAGAAACAGTCACGCTAAATAGCAGACAGTGAGACAAATAACGTTTTTGTCAGAAGACAAACTGCAGCAGAACGGAAACAGTGCTGATTGTGACGAAGAGAGGTCAGAATGGGGCAGGGGGAAGCGATCCCTTCTTCCATCCCTAACAGGAACTGGGTAAGACTGAAGATGGCTTCGGACTTACCCGTATGGGGACGTGGTCGACCAGGAGAGATAATCAGGGCTCAGGGTGGTTGGACGGGGCGCCATGGGCTGCTCAATGGCTGCATCTTGGCTGTAGGATTTGAGGAGTGATGCCGACCTGTTGGCTAGCATGGCTCTCTCGTTTCGGCGGAATTTGGCTCTTCGGTTCTGAAACCACACCTGGTGGAGAGGAAGACGTTATTTTAATCTGCGATTGAAAAAAGGCCAGAGGTCTGGCGGCAGGAGGGATAGAAAACAGGGCAGGAGAATATGGATGGGTTGGGGGGGGTTGTCTGTTTTCGCAGATGTTGTACCTCCATCCACCCACTTCTCCAGTCAGCGGGAGGTTCATAGTATCCTTGATAGGGCCAGTTTCCTTGGCAGGGGAAGACTGGAGGTTGGTGGGGGGCGAATGTGCCAGTTCAGGAGACGTTATGGGGAATGGAAGGGAGGGAGTGATCCCAGTTCCCATTTCCAAGCAACCTAGAACCATCCTCCTGAAGCTGCTTCTCCATTGGCTCTGCTGATGGAACGCCTCCCTTTCACTCCCCCTCAACTGACAAGGAGGAAGGAGCCGTAGCTCACTGGCAGAGCAACTGCCTCACAGGCAGAAGGTCCCAGGGTCAACAGAATCATAGAGAATCATGGGATTGTAGGGTTGGAAGGAGCCCGTAAGGCCATCCAGTCCAACCCCCTGCTCAGTGCAGGAATCCAACTTGGTGGCTGTCCTGCTGCCTCTTGAATACCTCCAGGGTTGGAGAGCCACCACCTCCCTGGGTCATTGGTTCCATTGTCGTACCGCTCTAACAGTTAGGAAGTTTTTTCTGATATTCAGCTGAAATCTGGCTTCCTGCAACTTGAGCCCATTGTTTGGTGTCCTGCACTGCTCTATGAGGAGAACTGGAGGGGGAGGTCTCCTAACAACTCTCAGCACCCTGCACAAACTACCCTTCCCAGGATTCTTTGGGGGGGGGGAGCCATGACTGTTTACAGTGGAATAATAGTGGAATAAATGGATGGTGTGAATGTGGCCTAGGACTAGGGCACGCAGAAGGTCCCAGGTTCAATCCCCAGCATCTCCAAGAAGGGCTAGGAGAATCGCCCTGTCCAAAACCCTAGAGGGCTGCTGCCAGTCAGTGTCAACAATACTGAGCTAGATGGGCCAAGGGTCTGAGGCAGTGTAAGGCTGTGCTCCTACTGAATGCAGCCCGTTGTCCTCTCTGGAGGGACGGTGGCCCTCCACTGTCCCTTGCCCTCCTCTCACCTGCACTCTGGCCTCGCTGAGGCCCACCCGCCGTGCCAACTCCTCCCGCACAAAGGCATCCGGGTAGTGTGTCCTCTCGAAGACCCTCTCCAGCGCCTGGAGCTGGCTGCTGTTGAAGGTGGTGCGGTTCCTGCGCTGTTTCTTCTTCCGCTTGGCGGAGCTGCGGGCCGGGCTCAAGCTCTCCCCTGTGTGTGAAACGGAGAGGAATGAAAGAGGTGGCCACAGAGCCATAGGGCGCTGGCAGGGAGCAATACACATAAGAGGAGCCTGGCTGCGGGTCAGGCCAATGGGGGCCCATCTCGGCCAGCCTCCTGATCTCGTGGTGGCCAACCAGATGCCCCAACGGGAAGCCCGCAAGCAGGACTTGAGCATAACAACTACTATCTCTGCCTGTTATTCCTTCCAGCAACCGGCATTCAGAAGCATATTGCCTTGGACAGTGGAGCAGGAACTTAGCCATTGTGACTAGCAGCCACTGATAGTCTTATCTTTCTTCAGGAACTTGTCTAATGCCATCCAAGGTAGTGGCCACAACTACCGCTCATGGGAGCAAATTCCATTGCATACGTGCTGTGTGAAAAAGTCTTCTCTGCCCTGAATCCTCCAACTTTCAGCCTGGCTGGATGTCCCTGAGTTCTGGTGTTACAGGAGAGGGAGAATGACTTTTCTCCATCCGCTTTCTCCACCCCGGGCATAGTTCTATACAATTCTGCCACATCGCCACTTACAAAATCCCAGTGCTGCAACTTTTCCTCGTAGCCTACGCACCAGGAGTACAGAGGGGGAAGAATTTCTATTCAGCATTTCAAGCCGAACCTATCAAAGTCGCACTTTCCGAAACAAGATGAGAAAACACAGCCATCCTTCAAAATCCACACGTTTATTTATTTATTTATTTATTTATTTATTTCTTAGGAGAAATCCACAAATTGCTGCAGACATGTGGCAAACTGAAGGTGGGAAAATGAGAAATTGAGAGAACCAAAATTAACAGATCCTTCCATCCCTGTCAAGGAGTAGCCAGTGCGGTGCCTGCCCGTCGTTGCTCTAACGACAATGGTGTGCGCCATTTGCAGGGGGTTTGCAGGGGAGAGAATTACGCTCCACTCTTCATGCTTGCATCGGCTCCCCTGCAAATTCTCTCTCCCTACACCCCACACACGCTGCTTTGCCTCTGAGCCATATTGGAGTTCTGTATACAGTAGGGCCCCACTCATACGGCGGGTTACGTTCCGGACCCCCGCTGTAAAGCGGAACCCATTGAATAGAATGGTGCGTGATGCCCGAAAACCGCCGTAAAAGTGGAACAAGCGCCGTATGAGTGGGGCTTTAGTCTAATTGTGTCTAATTGAGACCGCCGCATTAGCGAAGCGCCATAAAGCGGGGCCCTACTGTATATTGCAGAAGAATGCAGAAACAAGTAGTCTGGCAAGACTGTCGGTCGACAGAATAACGGAACGTAAGGTTTATTACCACTGGGAAATAAAGTCATTCTGACCACACACATACATGTGCCCATTGTAGAGCCATGAGGCCTGCACTCGCCAGTGCTATCCGTCACTGACTAGAAAGGAAGAGGAAGGAAGTAAAGCCCGAGGAAAGACAAACAAGCAATTACTAAAGAAGGAATCAGTGAGAGAACAGGTCGCCTTTCTCTTGCTTCTCTTTCGCTTGCTCCTCCCCCCGCCCCCAGTTCTGGTTAGTTGTTACACGTGTTGGTGATTTACTCCCAAGAAACCGGACTTCCCGTGCTCGTGACAACTACTGGAATAAAATGTTGTTCTGGACCCAGAGTCGCAGTCTCATTTTAGAGCCCAGTGAAAATGGAAACGTGGCTTAGAAAGGTACAGCCCGCATGAGAAGAGTCCCTGGGGTGGGTGTGTTGGTGTTAGTTTATATTCTGTCCTGAAATACTATACAGCAATTTCTTCTCTCCCGCCACCCCCTGCTATGCAAACATCTGGCTTCCATTTGCTCCCTAATGGCGGGAAAGAAAACTCTTTTGGAATTCATTTTGAAATTTGGAATCGTTTTATGACAGCCCCTTTGATTTGTAGCAGGGTTGCCCCAGATTCCTCTGCTCTATGTCAAATTTGAGCGGCTGTGATGTGGCCCACTTAGAGAATTGCTCACTAATAGGGCCTTCCCGGCGCTGCCAGGAAATGGTCCCACCTCAAAGCAGAAACCTGTAAAAAGGGATATGGCTGAGGGCGCAAAAGCCTTGCTCAAAAACAAAGGCAGCGGACCTCAGCCCTGAGGCCTGAATATGGCCCTCCAGATGTCTCTGTCTGGCCCTTGGAAATCTCACTGGCCCTGCTTGGCAACCTTGGCAATAAATTATTATTATTATTTGGCTTTGGCTTTGGAACTGAACTTTCCATTGATCTGCTTATTCTCTATTGTTGCAGATTGGATTTTGATGTAGCAATTTTCTGCAGCTATTTTTGAAATCTTTTTTTTTAAAAGCCTGCCTCTAAAATACTGATATTGAGAATGATAATTGTATTGATTATTGATATTTCCTTTCATTGAGTTCCAGTTTGGAAAAAGGGCGGGGTAAAAATAAAGTTTCAATTCAATTTCAATTCAATTTATCAATATTTCCTTTCAAAATATTAATATTTGTATCAATACTGGACATCAGGAAAAAATTCCTAACTGTTAGAGCCATACGACAATGGAACCAATGACCTAGAGAGGAAGTGGGCTCTCCGACACTGGAGGCATTCAAGAGGCAGCTGGACATCTGTCAGGAATGCTTTGATTTGGATTCCTGCATTGAGCAGGGGGGTGGACTTGATGGCCTTATCGGTCCCTTCCAACTCTACTATTCTATGATTCTATGGTTCTAATACTTTTGCAATGGGAAAAAATTAATCATTAAAAGCAGCAGCTAGCAGGCAAAGAACGAACTCAAATTCTTACTGGCCTGTTACGTCGACGGAATGCTTTTGAAATGGCACTGGCCAACGGATCCCATCCCTACCATTAATAATAATGAACCACCTCCCAGGGTTTCCCCCCCCCCAATAGGGTATACTTGTACCCACAGGAGGAAAACTGACTTACATTGAATTTTCCACAATTCTCACAGCAGAATGGAGTGATTTTCCAAGAATAAGACTTGCTCACGAGGAAAAGTCAAAAATAGACTGGTGCCATAGTTCTCCCCGCCTCTTCCCTCCCCAGCCCAAGATGCCAATGTTTGTACATTGAAATTATGGAGAGAAATTTCACAATTTAGAGCCAGCATGGAATAATTGATCGAGTGTTGGGTAGGGGACTGGAGAGACTCAGGGCTTAAGTAGACCCACTGAAATGAATAAACCCGTTAGTCATGTCATTAATAGATAGTGGGTCTACTCTGAGTAGAACTAGTATTGGATATCAACCTCCAGGTTCAAATCCTTGCTCATCTCACCACGAATTTCTCAGCAGGTCCACACCATTTGTTTAAAGCACATCTAGTGCACATTTAAAGCACATGACTTGCCCTTTGCCTCCCTCACTGTTGAACTTCTGGTGCCTCCTGAAGGCTTTTTTATTTCATAGTTTGAACTGATTTTTATCTTTATTGTACTGAGTGACTTGTACACCACTTAGAGACTATTGTAATGAAGTGGTCTATAAATTGCTGAAGTAATAATAATCTGTAACTGTGGAGTTTTGCAAGCCATCCCCTAGTCCCTAATCCTCGCAACTGCCGTCAATATGCATGACATTTAAAGAGCAACGTAAGCCATAAAAGGTCCCTGCCCCGAACAGTTTTAAAATCTACGTTTTAATTTCTTGCACCAGTTTCTGCCCTTAAATGGCAATCTCCATTTTATTTACTTGTTGACTGAGTTACCATTTTATCCTGCCTTACACAACACTCATCCTTCACAGAGGTGGTAGACAAACTTGTCCTGGTTTAGATGACGTTTTCTTTTAATATTTTATATTTCCATTGTTTTATTTTTCTTTATATTGCATATTTTGTGTTATTGTAAATTGCTTCGGAACATCTCCGGATATGTGAAGCAATATATATAAATTTAATGAAACTAAACTAAAATTTGATCCCACCTTTTCCCCAAGGAGTTTGTGGATGGTTATAATGTTCCTTTCCTTAAAAAAAAAATTATTATAATTTCAGCCCATGAAATATTAAATACATAGCATTCTAAAAAAATAAATTAAATGTTAAACATATTAATAAATAAACCTTCACACCAAATCTCTCTCTATGTATGTGTGTGTGCCTCTGTGTCAGTCTACATATCCAGACTCATAGTCAATAATCAATACAGTTCTGACAGTATATATGAAGAAGCTCTTATATTTGCCCAAATCAATTTTTTACATATTCTATCAATGGGAGCCATTTACTGCAGTGTTCTCTCTCTGTTTTGTTTTCACAACAACCCTGTGAAGTGGGTTAGGCTCAGAGACGGCGACTGGCCCATGGTCCAGCGGTGTGCTTCATGGCTGACTAGGGATCTGAACCCAGTCCTCATCAGAAACTCTAACTACTACATCATACTATACCACACGGGCTCTCACTTGATTTCTTTGTGGGCAGTTTTCTAGAACGCTTCCTTGACCTTCCTGCCTTCCAAGCTGATAACCAGTTCTAAGTCTCTCCCCTCTTCCTTCCTTCCTTCCTTCCTTCCTTCCTTCCTTCCTTCCTTCGACACTTCCATTTTTTCCATTCCTTTCCCTGCTGCTTGAAGGGACTGAAAAACCCTGGTGAGCATTAGCTGTAAATTCTTCCCAAGAAAAATAAATGGAGCTCCCTTCCAGCTTCGCTTTGGAAAGTCCAAGGCCTCGGTCTGTTTTTGTTTGAAATAACAATTATGGTAAATGTGACCCGGAGGCGGCACGGAACTCTGAGCAAATAAATAGGTTTTTATTAATTAACATGAGTCCTTAGCAAATGGAATCCCAATTTGATCTCAGGCGGTCTGAATTAGCAAAAACAAACAAGGCTCTTAATGTGGATTTAACAAATTCACACTGACTCAGCCTTATTCAGAGGGAGGCGGGGAGGGGGGTGTACTTTGCCCAGAAATGGTTTGGAAAAGCATTGCCTTTTGGAATTTTGCTTTCCCGGTGTAGTTCTTGGGAAACCTGTGGCCCGCCAGACGTTGTTGGGCTCTAACTCCCATCAGCCCCAGACAGCGTGGCCCAACGGTCAAGGATGATGAGAATTTTTGCTAAGGGTGGGCAAATCTGTCACTTCCAGTTTCCTTCAGTTCATTTTTTCAGTCTCAACTTCAGTCCTCCACATTTCCACATGAGTTTGCAATTTAAAAACAAGCCCTCCTAAGATTCCATCTGCTTTTTCATGCCAATTTCCCCTAACGCACATGTTTTTCTACGCAGTGTCTCCTAAGGTACACATTTTTGCAAGCCTTTTTTTTTGCATGCTGTTGTTACAAATAGAAGCATGTTTATTCTACGCACTTACTTGCCTGAAACCCTGGAGAGTCACTGCCAGTCAGAGTAGACAATATTGAGCTAGGTGCACCAATGGTCTGACTCTGTTTAAGGCAGCTTCCTATGTGAGCTTCCTGAATCAGCTTAGTATGTGGGTTTTGTCCCTAAATTCCCAAGGTACATCAGTCCAAACTAGGCATGAAATAATGGCTCTGGGAGGCTGGACACCTAGAATGAAGGGGCAGATGCTTTCACACAAAAATCCAATCCTGGTTTTCCTACAATTTTTCTTCATTGTTGTTATGTGCCTCCAAGTCGACTACGACTTATGGCTACCCTATGAATCAGTGACCTCCAAGAGCATCTGTCATGAACCACCCTGTTCAGATCTTGTAAGTTCAGGTCTGTGGCTTCCTTGATGGAATCAATCCATCTCTTGTTTGGCCTTCCTCTTTTTCTACCCCCTTCTGTTTTTCCAAGCATTATTATCTTTTCTAATGAATCATGTCTTCTCATGATGTGTCCAAAGTACGATACCCTCAGTTTCATCATTTTAGCTTCTAGTGATAGTTCTGGTTTAATTTGTTCTAACACCCAATTATTTGTCTTTTTTGCATTCCATGGTATCTGCAAAGCTATTTTTGCGGGGGGGGGGCTTTTTGTTGTGGCTGTTGTTGAGCCAGGGAATGGGGAAAACTTTTTGCGACCCAAGGGCCACATTCCCTCGTGGGCAACATTCCAAGGGCCACATGCCAGAGCTGGGTGGTGAGTCCAGAGGCAGAACATAGGTTTAGCAACGAATGTGATTCTTCATCGAGAACTGGGAAGCCTTGGCCTATGAGCATCCGAACTGGAGGTCGGCCATTATCAAAGGTGCTGTGGACTTTGAAGAAGCACGAGTACAGGGCGAAAGGGACAAACAAGCTAAGTGGAAGGCACACCAAGCAACTCCTCATCATCACCATTTTCCATCTGGAAACTTATGTCCTCGCTGTGGAAGGCTGTGTGGATCCAGAATTGGCCTCCACAGTCACTTATGGACCCACCATTAAAGATCTTACCCTGCAAGACAATCTTACTCGGCCACAAGTGATCGCCAATGATGAATGACAGTAAGCTACATTCCAGCTGTCTGCCCACAAGCCAGATGTTTTTGCACATCTGCCTCCATGCACACATCTCTCCAGACAAGCGAGAGGCTTCGCCACAGCTCAAGGATGCATTTCAGCCAGGCCAAAGAAAAAATAAAATAAAATAAACAGGGTGTGAAGCAGAACTGGTGAGAGGTGCAGCCTGGGCTGAGGGGATGTGGATTGGAGAGAGTCTCAGGGGCCAGGTAGTGAGGCCTGGAGGGCCACCTTTGACTCCCAGGCTGGAGGTTCACCCCATCCACCCTAGTGTTTCACTAGGGAAAAGGTCCCAGAAAAGAAATACCTTCCCTTCTAGGGTTGGATTGCTTTTTGCTAACGTTTGTGGAAAGAAGGAAAATATGTGTGATGTGCCGCAGCTAACCTCAAACAGCTAAGCGCTAAAGCTGTCTATAGGGGGAGAAAATGGAAAGAGTCTAACTAGTTGGCGAGGAATCAGAAATCTTTGCTCGGTGAAAAGAAAAGAAACGCCACAAAACCTGGTGCTTTGTACCTTAGGGTTGGGGTCTCCTTTGTCCCTATAAGGCAAGGGTGGGCAATCTGTTCTTCTGATAAGGGCTACATTACCCCCTGCTGGGCTGCATGCCAGTGGGTCTGATGCCAATGGCAGGCAGGGCCAGAGCCAAATTGCCACCCACTTTTCTCTCTCTTTCTGCCACTTCCTTCTCTACCTTCTCCACCTTCTCCTTTTCTGCCACACTCTCACTGGCCACCCCTTTCTCTTTTGCCACTTTTTTCTCTCTTTCTGACACCCCCTTTCTCTTTCTCTCTCTCTTTTGCCACCTTTTCCTGCCACCTCCTTCTCTCTTTCCCTCACATTCTTTTGCCACCCCTTCTCTCTCTCACACCACCTTTTTCCTGTCATCTCCTCTCACGTTCTCTTTCTGACACCCCCTTCTCTCTCACTCTCTCTTTTGCCACCCCCTTCAGTTTCTCTCTCAATCTCTCTTTTGCACCTCTTCTGTTTCTTTCTCACTCTCTTTTGCCACTGCCTTCAATTTCTCTCTCACACTCTCTTTTGTCACCTCCCTCTGTTTCTCCCTCACTCTCTTTCCATCTTATTTTTCTCTGTTTCTTTCTGCCACCTCCTTCTCTCACACACTATTTTACTGCACCCCCTCTCTTTTTCTTCCACCTTCTCCTCTCTCTTTCTGCCGCTTCCTTCTCTCACATGCTCTCTCCCAGAGGGGTGGGTTAAATTCTCTTCTCTGGGCCCATGGGCCCAATCCAATTTTCCTCCCAATGTCAGGGGATCTAATCTAGGTTTTGCTTCATCTCATCTAGCTTGGCCCTAAATGAGCACATCAAGTCTCAAATTAAACATCTGCAAAAATGCAACAGATCTTTTATCTGCTCCTCTGCCAGCTAAATCCTGACCCCAATGTTCTTAGAATGTTTGGAAAAGGTTATTGGGCTTTAGTGAATTTGAGAAGGGATTGTGAGATCAGCCTATTTCCATTCCATGTCAGGTTCACGTTTATTCAGTCCTAAATCTCTTCCATCATATCTATTGCATAATTTAAAAATGGGGGGGAGGAGATCACCCTTAAATTGCAGGCACTTTCCCGTTATATATGCATTTTGGATGCATCTTTGAATGCATTTCTATCTGTTTCCCTTAAAATATGCACTTTTGTACATATCTTTCCTGGAAAATATGTACATTTTAGCACAATTCATAGATCCCCCCCCACCAAAAAAAAAATATTTCTAAGGACACCTTTGCAAGAGGCCACACATATGCCCCAATGGGAAGACCGCAGGCAGGACCTGAGTACAACAGCACTCTCCCCACTTGTGATTCCCAGAAACTGGCATTCAGAGTAGGGATGGAAAGATCTGTCGATTTCAGTTCTCAGTTTCTCATTTTTCCAGTCTGAAATTCAGTTCTCCACATTTCTGCAGCAATTTGTGGGGTTTTATTTTATTTTACTTTACTTTTAAAAAATCCTCATGAACATTCCTCAGCATTTTAATGTGAATTTCTCCTAACAAACACATTTTTGTAGGCAGTTTTGACTAACGTACACATTTTTCCAAGCCGTTTCTCATAATATAATGCATTTTTGTATGATATATTCACTCATATATTCATTTTTCTGCAACACTTTCCCCTAATATATGCATTTTTGTAAACATGGTTTGGATGTCGAACTGTATTGCAAAATTCAAATAAGTGTGAATTTTGAAGGACGGCTGTGTTTCGGTTCGCATATTGTTTTGGAAAGTGCAAATTTGAGAAATTCAGCTTGAAATGTGAACTGAATCTAATTTCTCGCCCATCCCTACTTCGAAGACATACTGCCTCCGACAGCGGATTACAACTTGAAATGGAAATGGGCTGCCTTCAAGTTGATCCCAACTTATGGCTACCCTCTGAATAGGGATTTCATGGTGAGGGGTATTCAGAGGGGGTTTCCCATTGCCTCCCTCCAAAGCTAGTCCTCCCCAGCTGGCCAGGGCCTGCTCAGCTTGCCACAGCTGCACAAGCCAGCCCCTTCCCTGTCCGCAACGGCCAGCTGGGGGGCAACTGGGCTCCTTGGGACCATGCAGCTTGCCCACGGCTGCACAGGTGGCAGGGCACATAACCCCTGAGCCACTCCCTGTGGGGGTCATCTTTAGCTGGTCCTTGACGCCCAGGAGACACGAGCAGGGATTTGAACTCACAGACTCTGGACTCCCAGCCAGGATCTCCTCCCCACCAGCGACCTTATTAATATTTTGGATTACATTCATAGGGTTTTCATGGTAAAAGGTATTCCAAGGTGGTTTACCATTGCCTTCCTCTAAGCCTACAGCACCTGGGATTACTAGGCGGTCTCCCATCCAAGTACTAACCAGGCCTGACCCTGCTTAGCTTCCAAGATCAGACAAGGTTGGGCGTGTTCGGGACTTGGTTATTGAATCAATATTAAATGGGCTCAGTGTGCAGACCTCCCCAAGTCAAAATCACTCCTGAGATTTCTCCTCGGGAGGCCCTGCGATTTGACGGACCGCGTTTGCTTTTAATTTTTTCTGCACCCTCTTCCAGTCACTCCAGAGTCCACACCAAAACCCCAGCTGAGCTCCTGTGAGAGAAAGAAGCCAAACTCCACCCAACTGTAACTCATTTCCCAACGCCTTTGTTGTCCTACTGTAATTTTGCACCGTCTGTTATGAATGTTTTGGTGAGATTTAAAATTAGAGAATCAGGAGGAGTTGTGTGCAAGAGAGAAGGGGGGGAAAGAGTGACATCTCCCCATGACAGCCAACAGACGCACAAAATAGTTTCTACTGTGCTGGAAGGAGAGTCAGGGATGGGCTGCATGTTCTTACATGGCATGGAGACTGCAGTCGTGCATACGTTTACTAGCTGCCTTATCCTGACTCAGACCATTGGTCTATCTAGCTCAGTATTGCCTACACTGACTGGCAGTGGCTCTCCAAGGTTTCAGGCAGGGGACATGCCCAGCCCTACCTGGAAGTACTGAGGACTGAACCTGGGCCCTTCTGCATGGAAAGCAGATGCTCTGCCAACTGAGCTATGGCCCTTTCGCTAAAAATAAAGCAAGATTCTAGTCCTCATGGTTCAGACTAAAAGACTGAATTAAAAAGAAACACAGGAAGCTGCCTTATCCCGAGTCAGCCGATTGATCCACCTAGTTCAGTACCATTTACACTGACCGGCAGCGGGTCTCCGGAGTTTCAGGCAAGGGACATTCCCAGCCCAATTTGGAGATGCCATCGGGGACTGAACCTGGAACTGTTTGCATGCAAAACAGGTGCACTGCCACTGAGCTGTGGCCCTCCTCCTCAAAACAAAGCAAGACCCCTGTCCTCATGGTTCTGAATAAAGGGCTAATTTAAAGAGAAACACAGAAAGATTCAGACCATTGCTTCATCGAGCTCACTATTGTCTACTCTGACCGGCAGCGTCTCTCCAGGGTTTCAGGAAGGGGACATTCCCAGCCCTACCTGGAGATGGGATTGATTCTGCATGCCAAGCAGATGCTCTGGCCCTGAGCCACAGCCCTTCCAGGAAAAGCCCCACCCTCTGCATAGGGAAGACAAAAAATGGCAAGGACAAAGTACTAAACCTCACGAGGGCAAGGAGGGACCCGGAGCAAAGCCAACACAGAGTGACCTGCCTTCCTCTGAAGCATCCCATCTGAAAACATTTACCGGCGTCTCAGTTTTCTTTTGGATCCCTTCAAGCTGTCAGAAGGCAACAGGGGCGGAAGCCAGGGCCCTTTGCATTCAACCCTCACAGGAAATAGGGTGGTGGGGAGGAGGAGAGAGGCGTGCAAAGCTGTCCCTGGAACAGGCACCATTGGCTTGCTTTCTTTTCGCAAGGGGGGGGGAACCAAGGTGGAATTCATTATTGTTCTAGGAAAAATAAAACATCCAAAGGAGATTTGAGTTTACCCTACAATTTCTTTCATGCTTTCCTCGGCTCCTTGACTGGGTCTCAAGTAGGGACGGGCAAGAAACCTGATTCAGTTTGCATTTGAAGCAGAATCTATCAAATTTGCCCTTTCTGAAACAATATGAGGATCGAAACGCAGCCATCCGTCGAAAATCACGCTTATTTGAATTTTGCAATGCGTTTCGCCAGCCAATGTTTACAAAAAGGCATCTGTCAGGGGAATATCAACCCAGTGTCTCATTTTCCCAATCTTAAATTCAGTTCTCCACATTTCTGCAGCAATTCGTGAATTGTTTAAAAGTAAAATCCTCATGAAGATTCTCCAGCATTTTACTATAAATTTCTCTTAATAAACACTTTTTTCTAGGCGGTTTTGGCTCATGTACACATTTTTGCAAGCTGTTTCTCTTCATATGATGCATTTTTGCATGTCAGTTTCACTCACATACAATTTTTAATGCACATTTCCCCCTAACAGGCATTTTTGAAACATGGATTGTTTGGTGAACTGCATTGCAAAATTTGAATAAGTGCAAATTTCAAAGGATGGCTGCATTTTGGCTCTAATGATGTTTCAGAAAATGCGAATTTGATAGGTCTGACTTGAAATGCGTACTGAATGCCATTTCTCACCCAGCCCTAGTCCAGAGTAGGAGTCAATCTTTCAAGCTTCTGCAGAACAAACATGTATTGTGCAAGTAAGCGTACAGTCTAGGCCTCCTAAGAGAATGGTGGGTGAGAATTTCATGAAAATGGCTGGCAAGTGGAAGAGCAATGTTCATGGCTCTTCTGCACACCAGCCATTACATCTTCATTGCAACCTTGCAAGGTAGGCTAGGCTAAGAGATAGCAACTGGCAAAGGGCCGCCCAGTGAGCTTCATGGCTGAGTGGGGATTGAACCTGGCTCTCTAGTTAAATACACTTAGGCTGCAATCCTAACCACCTTTACCTGGAAGTAAACGCCACTGAGGGCAGTTAGACTTACTTCTCAGTATGGTTGCAACCTAAGCCATTATACTATCTTAGCTCAGAGCTTGGAAAAGTTACTTTTTTAAAACTACAACTCCCATCAGCCCCAGCCAGCATGGCCACTGGATTGGGCTGATGGGAGTTGTAGTTCAAAAAAGTAACTTTTCCAGGCTCTGTCTTAGCTCTTGATGATGATATTATTGAAAGACGGAGCAGAGAAAAGGGAATTTATTATGTGATCGGACATTTGGCCCAGAGGAAACTTTTGGCTTTGCCGTACAAGCCAATTTAGGAGCAAACCGGTTTCAGCCTCGTATGAAAATTGTTCTGCAGTCGAACACCAGGTGGTTCCTTCCAAGTGAAATCACAGTGCTTCTTTTGGACATGGAAAAAAGCAAAATGATTCCCATTCTTTCTAGGTCAGTTCTGGGATTTCTGGCAAGGCGACGTTGTTTTGCTTGAAACCACATTTAGGCTGGCGCAGAGACAGACTGGAGTGTTGGGTTGTTGGGGTTTTTTCGCTTTATAGTTGAGAAGAGGAATAGCTTCTTGTTGAGATGGGATAGGAATGCAGCTGATCTGCTTTTCAGAGCACTTTCACACTCTGACATTTGTTTGTGGATCCCAATCAAATTTCCCACGTTTCCAGGCTTTGCTACGCATCTTTGGTGTGCAAAATGTGTATACAAAAACATGTACTTTACATAACAGATGCACAGGAAATGCATTTTTTCTTTTTTACTGGCGAATGCACTGAAAAGCATTGAAAAGTGTATATTTTACGTAGGGATGGAAGGATCTGTCCATTTTGTGTCGCTCTCTGTTTCTCAATTTTCTTACCTTAAATTCAGTTCTCCACATTTCTGCAGCAATTTGCATTTGTGTTTGCTTAAAAAATCCTCATGAAAATTCTCCAGCATTTTAGTGCAAATTTCTCCAAATGAACACATTTTTGTACGCAGTTTTGACTCATGTACACATTTTTGCAAGCCATTTCTCTTCATATAATGAATTTGTGTATGTTATTTTCACAAACATATTCATTTCTATGCTTTCCCCTAATATATGCATTTTGTAAGCATTGTCCATTTGGAGAACTGCTGCTACCCCTTGAATGTTCAGACTAAAACCTGGAGTGGACTCCATTCCCCCACTGAATTGCAATCACCAGCTGCCACTGGTGTGCAACTGTGTGTGTAGAAACTCCTGACTTTCCCGTGACTGGAAGGTAGATCACTCTACAAAGGCAAGAGTCCCACCTGTTGCTTTGCCTACTTTTTTTGCTTCTGGCCGGCCTTGCCCACCACTGCTATGTGGCCCCCAGAATGTTGCTGATGAGGGAATGTGGCCCTAGGGCTGAAAAAAACTCCCCTTTTTAGGAGCCTGGAAAAAAAAACATTTCAATTCGCCAAAGCATTTTGAGCTGATTGACTCAAGAAGTTTGGGGTTTTTGAGGTTTGAACTGGTGCTTGTTGCCTTTTTCTTTCCACTGGAGGAGTTTTGGTTTTTTTAATGCTGCATCCTTCCCTGGTGTCTAATTTGAGAAAAGGTGGCATCTCTTAATGTTTTAAACAAAGGAACAATAGCCATGATTTTGGACCTGCTAAAGGCGTCTGGTTCTGACTGTTTCAAAAACCTGCAACACCTGTTTGTGCAGAGGATGAGGCTATCAACGGCTACTGGCAGTGTGCTTCTGCATGCCAGTTGCTTGGAATTACAAGTGGGGACAGTGCAGTGGCATCCAGGCCTTGCTTGCGGGCTTCCCATTGGGGCATCTGGTTGGGCCCTGTGAGAACAGGAGGCTGGACTAGATGCCCCCCTTCGGCTTCATTCAGCACCCAGGCTCTTCCTAGCCAGGATAGTTGAGAATGGAACCTCCATGCCCAGAGGCAGTCTATCTCGGAATCCCAGTTGCTGGGATTCACAAGTGGGAAGAGGAGCACTTAAGTCCTGATTGGGGGCTTCCCATAATGGGACTAGATGGGTCCCCTTTGGCCTGATCCAGCAGCCAGGCTCTTCTGAGGTTCCTATGTCCCAGCCTTCCATACTTCCTTGTCCTGCCTGGCTGCGTGGACAGCCCACTGCTTCTCCATCTCCTTTTCCCCCTCACCTCCTTTTTCATGACTTCTCCTGACTTCTCTGTGCTCCATTCGAGGGGGATGCCCCTCCTCCCTCCCTCCCCACACAGCCCCATGGCTTTCCATGTGCGTTCCAGTTTTCCTTGCGTGTGAGGCCTGCAGCAACTCGGATTCAGTGGCTGGGAGGGATGGCGCCTCTCCACATCTGGTTCAGTGTGAGAGGCTGGCGCCGGCCTCTAGCCACAGACTTCAGTCGGGGAGAGGCGCACAGACTTTAATAGACTCGTACAATTCTCTTCCTTAGCTATCGCTACGGCTCAAAAGCAGCTTTATTTTCTTTCAATTCCACACACACACGCACACACAAAACCTCTCCCTTAATATATATAGAGAGAGAGAGAACCAAAAGCATGAGGGGAGTGATGGCTTTTTCTGCAGGACGCACACAAGCGCTCTCACAGTGCCAACAGGCATCATCATCTCATTCTTGTGGATAAATTTGAAAATCAAGGCATGTTGGAGGGAGGGTGGCGGACACTGACGCCACAAAATATGCTTGTGTGCAAGGCGGGTGACCACCCACACCCTGCCAGGGATCAAAGGATGCCGTAAAGATACCAGCAACCAAAAGGGGGTGTGTGTCATCAGCGTTGCCCACCCTGCTGTCTGCTCAATCCTGAGAGATAGGGAGCGATGCAGTGGAGGCTGGCTGCATGGGACGGTTGGGGCACTGCCCCACTAGCCTCCCTCTGCCCTCAGTTGGCCCTCACTTGCCTAACTCCTTACTCAAAACCAGTCCAGGGGGGTAACACTGCCTGCCGGCTTCCTCCCGTTTAATCTCATCATTGCGCTTGTAGAGTTCAATAGGGAGGACAAAGATGGGGACAAAACCAGAATGAATTGGCTCTGCCTGACATTGGGTTGTAGTCACAGAATCGTAGAGTTGGATGGGGCCTATAAGGCCATCAAGTCCAACCCCTCTGCTCAATGCAGGAATCCAAATAGTCAGCTAAATTCTACTCAGATTAGATCCACTGAAATCAATGAGCACAGAGCTTGCTTGAATACAGCCCATAGACTCTGGCTTCATCTGTTGTTGGGCGCTCTCATTTCGGCTCCACTGGGCATTAGCCACCACTCTCTCTCTCTGAACGGAGGCATCAAAGCTTAAATATACTCAAACAGCTGTTTCTAAGGGTGGGGGAGGCATTCAATTCAGTTTGCATTTCAAGCCAAATCAATCAAATTCAGACGTTCTGAAACAATATGAGAACCGAAACACAAATTTCCATCCTTTGAAATTTGCACGTATCCGGATTTTACGATGCAATCCAACCAGCGTTTGGTGGCCATGCAATGGTGGTTCGAACTGAGGTTCCCCACTCAGCCATAACACTTACCATGTGACCATCTTGGGCCAGTCATCACCATCTGCCAGCCTCGCCTACCTCACAGGGGTGTTGTGAAGCAGAAAAAGTGTTTGTGCCAGTAGTTGTGAGCTTCCTAGAGCAACAGCGGGATTTTGTTTTTTTTAAAAAATGTAAGAATGCTGGACAGAAGCAAAAAGCCCTCCAGCCCAGGCCTGATACTAATGGCCTGCCAAACTCACATTTCAGATTGGGATGGTGGGTTGCCAAAGGGAATGTTTTCCACCCAGATTTAGACCTTGGTACCCCTTGTATTTTTCCAAATGCATTGAAGGCTCGTCAATGAAGCTCTCTTGGAATCTCTGGATAAGCTGGGTTTTGTATTTTTAAACATTAAATCCTCCCTTTCCCTTGCCAATAATATCATCGCCATAAATTGTCCCACCCAAACAAGCAGATGTTCAAACGAAAGAGCCCCATATAGCTGGAAACCGACCTGTGCATTTCCTCCAAAAACACTCTAATTTCCTCCTCCCTTCCTTGGGTTGTGCTTTCTTCTTCTTTTTTTAGGGCGGGGTGAGTTGTTTCATTTGCAAGTCTTTTTTAAACAACATGCCCTTTTCTTTCAAACACATTTTTGGTGCTGCAGTTTGCAGCTAAAGGCCAATGCTTCTCTTGCCACCCACTCCTCCCTGCTTCCTCATCATGCACGGGCACAGCCTTTCTTGACAGCCTCACTTTCTATCTAGACAAGGGGCGGAGAACCTATTTCTGCCTCAGGGCCACATTCCCTTACAGGCAGCTTTCCAGGGGCCATATATGGCAGCGGTGGGCAGGGCCAGGGGCAAAAGTGGGCGGAGCAAATGTTACCTCTGGGAAACAACACAGGTGTCTGTTTCTTCGTTCCTGATTCTAGATACCCCACCTTGCTAGATTCTTTGTGATATGGACCTTGGCCTGTTTTTTTTATCTTGTCTCTGGAATGGATCATGCTTGGGACCTAGACTGATTGTCCCGGCTTGACTATGGATCCTGAATTGTTGTACAACTCATGAGTAAGAGGCCGCCTCGTGAGTCAGCAGTCCTTGACACCCCTTCCTTACCTGCAGCTGTGGTCAGGGTGAGTTCTAGGAGGCCAGAGTATATAAGGTCTCCTCCTTGAGCTTTCTTGTTGGTGGAAATGATACAGGTCTCTGGCTCCTAGGTGCCTGCTTGATGCCTTATTCTGTTGCATTTGCCCAAATGCCCTCTGCTATTGTCTGACCTAGCCTCTGGATATGTTTTGTGTCTGGACTGTTTCCCCGTGGGTGACCTAGGCTTGTTGAGACTAAGTTGCACCTTGAAGCCTACTCTCTTGGGCAAGTGTTTTGGTGAAAGGCTTGTTGCTCCTTGCGTTGAGACACTAGCCCCTGAGGGTGTCCCATAGAGCATGGCATTGCTTGACTTCTGCCTCTGGATGAGTGAGAGAGTGGGCAGGAGTTAGTGATGAAGGAGGTACTTATTTAATGTAGTTTGCACTTCACAAAACAATCCATGCACCAAAGCATAGCTATCCTTCAAAATTTGTACTTTTTTGAATTTTGCAATGCCGTTCTCCAACCAGATGTGTACAGAAATGTGTACGTTAGGGGAAAGGATGTCTTAAAAGGCATACATTAGCAAAAATAGCATCCAAATGTGCATTATGGTAGGGATAATTGCTGGCAGAAATATATACTTTAGGCAAAATGGCGCACAAAGGGTTGTACTCATCTTAACTTTTACTTGCAGTAGGCCCATTGAAATTGACAGCCATGGCTCATTTAAATCCGTTAATTTCAGTGGGTCTACTCTGAGTTAGCTAAAAGCAACTGAAAGATTTGTGTGTTAGCAGAAATCCACACTAAAATTTGATGAATGTTCATGAGGACTCCTTTTTAAAAAATCACAAACTACTTTGGAAATATGGGGAACTGAATTTAAGGACTGGGAACACAAGACTGAGAAAAGGGACAGATTCACCTGAGAAGGATCTGCTGGGGGATGAGTGCCCGGTCACTGGATGGCAGCAGCCCTTGGAGACAGGACTGCCTTGATCCCCCAGAACTGACACTGATGGAAGGGCCCTAGCTCAGCGGTAGAGCATCTGCCTTGCGTGTAGAAGGTCCCAGGTCCAATCCCCAATGGCATCTCCAGACAGGGCTTAGGAATGTCCCTGTCTCAAACTCTGGAGAGCCACTGCCAGTCAGTGTAGACAGTACTAAGCTAGATGGGCCAGTGATCTGACTTGGTATAAGGCAGCTTCCTATATGAGTCTGAAAGCAAAATAAAACAAGTTCCTTGGATAACTTTATGGGATTTCTCTCCAGCCCCCTGGTGTGCACACATGCGGACATGTTAATTTCATCTCTTGTGCAGTCTATTGATTCTCGCCCATCCCAGGCACGTGCCGCTTGATTGCTCCTATCTCTTCTTCTTACAACAGGCCGCGTTTTGTTTTTGCTTTTGCTCTCTTTTGAACATGCTGGGCTCACGTTTCGCCTCTTTTTCTCTCCCTCCCCAGCCAAGGCAGGCTGACGCCCCTCCTTTTCCCCTTTGTGATTAACTAGATCCATCTGTGGGGCTGAGTGAGTGGCACATTTATGCTGCAGGGCTGTTAAATTCCACTGTGGAGATTGGAGAAATGGGGAGGAGGCAGCAATGGAGGGGGTGGGACGGAGGTGGAGATCTGCAAGCCCCTTGTAAATCCAAGCATTGTTTATATCCACCATTCTGGAGTCTTAACCGCAGGAAATAAACTAAGCCCAGTTCAACTTCAAAACCCAGCTGAAGTAGCTTACATCTTATTCGAGAGTTGTGAATTGGCTACTAGTGACTGCAGAATGTTAAAGGCACTGTGCATATATTAGGAATGGGCAGGAAATTAGATTCAGTCTGCATTTCAAGCTGAAACGATCAAATCTGCACTTTCTGAAGCAACATGAAACCGAAACTCAGCCATCCTTTGGAATTCGCACTTAAGCGACTTTTGCAATGCAGTTGGCCGGCCAAGCAATGTTTACAAAAGTGCATATGTAAGGGGAAAGCATGCATAAAAATCAACACATGAGTGAAAATAACATGCAAAAATGCATTGTATGGCAAGAAATTGTTTGCAAAAATGTATATGTGAGTCAAAACCGCCTACAAAACTGTGTTTATTTGGAGAAATTTGCACTAAAATGCGAGATGATTTTCATGAAGATTTTTTAAGCGAATTGCTGCAGAAATGTGGAGACCTGAATTTCATATTAGAAAAATTAAAAAAAACCAAGAGAACTGGAAGTGACAGATATTTCCATCCATAATTGGGTGGCCAAGATAGGGGTGAAGATGTCATTGGAGAAGACAATCCAATCTATCCTATGGCTCCTGGAATGCCCTCCCAGGACCCATAGGATTGCAGCTTGAAAGAAGAGGGTTGCATACCTATGGTGCTGAAAGAGGTGTTGATACAACTGCAGTGGGGGAAAGCCATCTTTGGACCCCTTTGGTTGGAACAACCACCACCCAGGTGTCCAATGTTCCTTTGTGTTTGTATATATCCTTTCAACAGATAAAATATTACTCATTGTGACTCAGGATGGGTGAGAAATTGATTCAGTTTGCATATGAAGTTGAATCTATCAAATCTGCACGTTCCTAAACAATATGAGAACCGAAACACCGCAGTTCTTTGAAATTTGCACTTATTCAAATTTTGCAATACAGTTCGCCAACCAAACCATGTTTACAAAAATGCATCTGTTACCGGAAAGTGTGCATAAAAATGAATGCATGAGTGAAAATAAAATACAAAAATGCATTATATGATGAGAAATGGCTTGCAAATATGTGTACATCAATTAAAACTGGCTACAAAAATGTGTGTGTTAGGAATGATTTGTGCTAAAATGGTGGAAAATTTTCATGAGGATTTTTTAAAAAGACAACACACCACATTGCAGTAGAAATGTGGAGAACCAAATTTAAGATTAGAAAATTGAGAAGCGAAGAGAACTGAAATTGATAGATATTTCTATCCCTAGACTATACTGAGCTAAATAAAGCTAATGGTCTAAGGCAGATTCCTATGTTTATGGGAAGGTCTGCAGCTCAGTGCCAGAGCACCTCCCCATGTTTCTATGCTCCTATTGTGCCATATCAGGGTGTGGGTGGGGTGGAGAGATATGGTCCAAGCCCCTGAAGGCCTCCGGCATGGAAGAGAGTGGGATTCAATCTTAAAGTGCGAACAAGACTGAAGTAGATAAGGAGCGCTGTAAACTTTAATTCAACATTACATGCACTCCTCTCATCCTTGACTCTCTTTAACCTTCAATTAGGTATGCCTATTTCCGGCTTTCTTTCCCAAAGATTAGCATCTGGCCAATAAATTTTGGAAGCCTTTTTTATGGATTTAATAACTTATAACGTATTGTAAACGGGGAGCAGCTGATTAAATTGCAGATCACTGTGTCATTCCTGGAAACTTTATGACCCAACCTTTCAGCGGAAGATGTCAGCAGGAGGCAATGGGATGCGCGAGAGCAAGGAGGGCAAAGCCAATGAAGGACGTGGGGTACCTTGAGGACAAAGGGCCAATCATCATGCAGATCTTTAGGGAGTCTGTAGACCGAAGGGATCATTTTCCATTCTGTGCTGTCTTTGTTGCATGCAGCACTGTTTCTGTTCCGCTGCAGTTCATCTTCCACCAAAAACTATGTTCTTTGTCTTGCTGTCCTCTGTGGTGAAATTATGTAACTTACATCATTAATTATATAAATTATGTAAGTTATGTTGTCATTATGTTATTTCACCCCATTTATGTAAAGGAAATTAGAGGGGGGACCATAATCAGTTACATACCATTTGCGAATTGGCAGCAACAACAGCGGATACTAATTGTGTTTGCTGGATTGATTTCCTTTCTGGACACGGGATGGAAAAGTGAACAATGGCAATTTCTGCTCCCCGCATCTGTATTAGTATTGTTTTTCAATGTTTTATTGCCTGTGTGTTTGCTGCCCTTTCGGAAGAAGGGCAGGATATAATTTTAATAAATATTCACCATACTAAATAATGATACAGATTCCCAATTGTGTCTTTTACAGCCTTTCCCCAACCTGGTTCCACTCCACAGCACTACACTCCCTCAGGGGTTTAACAGTCAGGCCCTTTTCCTTGGGTACTTCAGGAACTGTAGCTCTGGGAGGGGAATTGGACATCTTCTAAAAACTCTCTGCACCCCTCACGAACTACACTTCCCAGGATTCCTTGGGGAAGACTGTTTAAAGTGATATGGTACTGCTTTAAATGTATAGCACAGATGGGGCCTAATCCATAGTTAAATATTTATTTAAATATGAATCTTGTTCATGTGCATTTTTTTAAAAAAAAAAATCACAGATTAAGACAAACAGGATGAAACAGATTTGTGAACAGACATGGGAGTGCTATGGATTAGAAACTGGCTATTTGTCTAGTCTTATCAAATTCCACCAATGCTGTACACCTCTCTTTTTACAACACTTGAATTTTATAGTGTTGTGGCACCACAAGTGTGGCCCCAAATGTGGCCCTCCTGCCTCTCTACCTGGCCCTTGGGACTCTCCCCAGCCACCAACCCACATAGGCCTTGCTTCGCACTCTGCTTGAGTGTTTTTGCCCAGCTGAATTATGGTCCTCAAACTGTGATGATGATGTTCGCTTGCCTGGATGGAAGAAGGGTAGTGAGGGGTGTGAGGGTCTGTGTAGGCACCACCCTGGGGTGCCCAGGTGAAATTTACACTTGTCACTCCGCCCACTTCTACCTTGGGCCCTGCCCACCTCTGGCATGTGGCCCCCAGAAGGTTGCCCAGGAAGGGATGCGGCCCTCAAGCTGAAAAAAGGTTCCTTGTCCCTGTTCTAAGGCATACACAACAGACAAATCGGAAGTCAAGTTTTTTTTATTGTATTATGTTTTTGTTGTTTGATTTTGTTTTGTTTGTCTTCTGAAAATTTGAATAAAAAAAATTATTAAAAAAAAAAACAGCGAGGTTTATGAGTTTGCCTTTGGCTTGTGTGATGTAGTGTGGCCTCAATTAGGCAAGGCTGTTTGAGATGCGGAAGGGAGCAAGCATTGTAGGCTGGGATGGTGGTAGGTGGAACAGATGGCATTGCCATCGCCGTCTAACAGGAGCTGCAAAATAATTTAATAAAGGATTTGTGTTTGGGAGGTGGGGGGCAGGCAGGGAGAAGTCAAGTGTGATGAATAATGGCACATATATATATATATATTAACAAGGTCCAGATTTTCCTTCTGTTTTTTTTTTTAAATGAGGCTAACCCCAACAGGCTATATTTTTAGCTGTTGTTCTTGTTTTTATCAGCTCCTTAAAAAAAAGTTTCGCTTTCGGAGTTTTTTAAAGCAGAAATCAAAATCTCCTCTTTCCCCTGTGTGTGTGTTTAAATAAAAATAAATGTGTTCCAAAACGGAAGGCAAATGGGAGATCCTTGGTTAGATCTCTTGATTTTAAAAGTGGCCAACTTCCCTGATCTAAATCGCCCACCCAACTGCTATTAGAACCTCTAGGGAGAAGAGATATATGTGTAAAGTGTGTGTGTGTGTACGTACAGAGAGAGAGAGAGGTGGCTGATGCCCATTGGCACTGGTGGGGCGGAAGGCAGAGCGCCCAAGAGTAGGCGGAGCCAGGGCCAATGAGAGGCAGAGCCATCTAATCCTAGTTTTGACCCCATCCTCCTCCTCCCTGCCGAACTTTACAAGGGCACCACAGACACTAAGGAGGAAGCTGAAAGCTGGGGCCACCCCCCCGGGCTGGTTGTAAGTCAGGAAGTAGATGGGTGGGGGCTGGCTGACAGCACACTGGTGGGGCAGCGCTCCCTTTAACCAGATGGACCAGCATCTTCTGTGTGTGTGTGTGGGTGCATATAATTTTCCCCACTGCAGATCTAATAGCAGCTGATATGGGGGAGAGGGGAAAGAAATTTGTTCACTGCCTAATTTGCACTTCTGAAACTAGCCTTAGTAAACGAAGCATAGGCAATCCTTCGAAATCTGCATTTCTTTAAATTTAGCGATGCAATTCTTCAACCATAACATGGATTCAAAATAGTGCGTGTTGGGGGAAAGGGTACACACAGATAACTGAAAATACCACGCACAAAACATTAGGGGAAGTTGTTTGCAAAGAAATAATGAATTGTGTGTATTAGGCAAAATTGTATGGGAACATGGCAAGCTGCCTTATACTGAGTCAGGCCATTGGTTCATATAGCTCAGTATTGTCGACACTGACTGGCAGAGGCTCTCTGGGATTTCAGGCAAGGGTTTTCCCCCAGCCCTACATGGAGATGCCATTGGGAATCGAGCCTGAGACCTTCTGCATGCAAGATGGATGCTCTGCCACTGTGCTATGGCCCTTTGCCTATAAACGAAGTAAGATCCTAGTCCTCATGGCTCTGAATAAAGGGCTGATTTAAATAGAAACCCAGGAAGTTGCTTTAAACCAAAAGAGACCAATCTCAGTATTATGTGCATTGACTTGCAGTGATTCCCCCAGATTTCAGAATCTCTCCCAGCACTATGTGGGGTTGGGGTTGGGATGTGCTGCTGCAGGAAGCAAGTGAGAGAAACCTTGCATTTTAAAATGGTTGGCAAGCAGAGTGGGCGGGGTGCAGCCCCTAGTGTGTGTGTACCACACACACACCGGTAAGGTTGCAAGATTTAGTTCTGTACTGGGAAATCAGACCCAGGAATGTGAACCTTTGATGGTCACACAAAAACAAAATACTAAAAGAGGAATGTTTCAGCCTGTTGTTTATTTGCAACCATCAAAGGTTCACATTTCTTCTACCCATTTTCAAAATGTCAGTGTGTTTGTCTAAAATGCTAAATATAGCCGTGTGTGAGAGAGAGAGAGACACACAGACGTACATATATGAAAATCACGTATTTTCGTTTCCTCGTCAAATGCTTGGGTTTCCCTCTGACAGGTTACAGACATTAGGGTCCCGATCCAAAGACAATCTTGTGCAAAGGGATGGGGGGGGGAGGAACAATGACCTGAAGGCACATGGATACAAGGTGAGCAGAGTTTTTTTGTCCAGGGATGGGGTGACGGAGCGATGCAGTGCATGTTATCCTTAAGAAGTGCGTGAAGGTCTCCTTGCACCACCGGAAAGGGAGTGGTTGGATCAATTGGAACAGGGGGAGCAGCTTGGGCTCCTCTCCAAAATCCCACATAGGAAAATAGGGACACCCTTAACATCCCTGTCCTCAGGCCAAAGACCACGGTTCAAGATGCGTCCCCACACATTCACACTCCCTCCATTGCCAGAGGCTCATCTTTCTCTTCTGTGTTTAGGCTGCACAGCCTGCCCTCTGCTGATTTAAAAGTCACATTCAGAGGATAGTGACAAAGGAGAGGGCCTTTTCAGTAGTGGTCCCCCGCCCAATCTGTGGAACGCTGTCCCCAGTGCGGCCCACCTGACGCCAACTGTCATCTCTTCAGCACCGAGTCAAAGCATTCCTCTTCTCCCAGGCATTTTAGGTCTTTCTCTAGTTCAGGGGTGAGGCACCTTTGGCGGCCCTCCAAGCCTGTCTCTGTCTGGCCCTCAGGCTATCCGCAGGCCACCCCAGAGTGAGCAGGAGGTTGCAAGAACCGAAGCGCTTCACTGCGAGGCAGATATCACAATCACTATTTGTTTATTTCTAAACTTCCCTTCCTCCAAAGTGTCCAGGGGTGTCCAGCATCCACTGCTGCTGTGGGGAACCTCTGGCCCATGAATCTAATTTGGCCTGCCATTCCTCTCCCTTTGGCCTGCAAGGCTGTTTTGGCCAAGCCACAACCACCTGCCTTTATATAGGACATTGAGTGTGTGTGGGATAAAGATGTGTAGCTGGGCCAAAGAGGGTTTGAGCCTCCCACTCAGCTGATCGAGGGCATCTCCAAAGCCCTGTGCCATTGCACTTTTCAAGTGACAATCAGCAGATTGTCACAGCTTCCCTAGTATCTGACAATCATCTGACAGGCCACAAGGGTACCTGATGTCATTGTGATGCCCCACCCACCTATCAAAGTTGGTCCATAGTGGGAGGAGCTGAGAGAAAATAGGATCTGATCTGCTAGATCCCTGACCTACAATAACACATTTAGTTAAAAAATATTTTTTAAAAGCTCCTAAACATTTTGGGTAGTATCCGATCTTTGTCCTACATAGAGCAGACTAAAGATGTGCCAGAATTCTGCCCAGTTCAGATTTGACACCAAATTTTCCATCACTTATTCTCTGTTGCAGATTAGATTTTTATGTAGCGGTTTTCTGTGCCTTTTTTTGAAAACTTTTTTTTAAAAAATCTACCTCTAAAACATTGATATCAAGAACTATAATTGTATTGCTGTTTCCTTTCATTTATTGATATTTCCTTTCAAAATATCGATATTTCCTTTAAACATATCAGTGTTGGTATTTTTGTTGTGTGAGGGAAAACGTATTGGCAAAAGCAGTGGCTAGCACACAAAGAGTGAAGTTGGATCGATACTGGCCTGTTAGGTCGATGGGATGCTTTCGAACCAGCACCAGCCAACGGATCCCATCCCTAGAGCAGACGCATTGAAACTGATGGGCATAACGAACTTAGGTACCTTAGTTTTAATAGGTGTGCTCTGAGTAGAATTTAGTTGGCTCCAACCCCATCAAATTAAAATCCTCTTGCATTTCATGAACTAATCAACAGAGTCCATCTCATCGACGCAGAACAGCGCATAGTCCTAATGCCCGAACTTCCTCTGAAGGCCTTAATCAATCTATGTGTCTTCACAACACTCTGAAAAGTCAAAAACAAGAGGTCCACTCATATCTCCAGTGCTAGGAGGGCGTTCTATAATTTACCCAAAGTCCTTCTTAGTGCAATAGTTTATGTATGGCCCAGAAAGTATGCATTTTTCTGTGCATTTTGGTATATCGTCTTGTAGCTGAGGCGCATGATGCAAAATTCAGAAGAACCCTATTTCTGAATTCCTATTTTTATCTGTTCCTGTTCTTATCTGTTTTCAAAATGCTATTTTATTGCATTTAGTGTTCTTATTTTGTTTCTGCACACCCATTCGTTGTTTATTTTTTTTAAAAATTAAGCAGCCTGGAAATGCTTTCAAATAAGTGCAAAAACCGAAGGAAGATTGTGTTTTGATCTGTGTGTTAGTTTGGGAAGCACGCATCAGGTCACTTTGCTCAAAAATGCAGAGCAGACTAAACCTTTAAGAGGGATTCAGGAGCATAGCTCAGGGTCTGAGCATCTGTCTTGCATGCAGAAGGTCCCCGATTCAGTCCCCAGCATCTCCAGGTAGGGCTGAGAGAGACCCTGGCCTGAAATCCTGGAGAGCTGCTTCCAGTCAGAGTAGCTCAATACTGAGCTAGACAGAGCAATGGTCTGACTCAGGATACGGCAGCTTCCTATTTTCCTATGAGAATCCCTGATTTTATGGTAATATCCATCGATCTGGCATGCCACTGGTTTCTCCACACTTTCCCTTGTCCTGCCAACATTTCCCATGCTTATTATACACAGCGTGTTTGGCCAGTGGGTTCTTGGCTTCCTCAAGCATCTTTCCATTTATGTGGAAGGGCGCCAAGTGGCCCCCGTGGAGCCTTTATGGATCCCAAACGACTGCTGTAGCCACCAAAGCAACCTTACAAGGATCGGAAGAAACCCAACGGATAAAACAACGGCCCTCTGCTTTCTTTCTCCAGGGGATGGTGGAGAGGTTTCCCTTCCAACGCTCTATGTCGATGGCCGGCCTTTGACCGGTTGTTTATCTTTTCCCTCATACAGAATGCGATAGGGAGCAATCTTTACAAATGGTACCAGCGGGTCTGGGAAAGGTTTGTCCTGACATCTGTGGCTGATTTAAATATCCCCAGGAAGAATAAGTCAAGGCAGATGTCCAGTTTGGAGAATGGGGGAAAGCGCTACGCTTGGAGGCTGTGGGGCTGAGAGCTGAGAGGAGGGCTTAAACCTGTCTAGTTCCCTGGGTTTACAGGTGATCCAGGATCGACTCTCTCTTCTTCAGCCTCCACAGGTGACACAGTGTCGCTCTTCCAAGGGTGCCCTCCCCGGGTGAGGAGTCTGGTAGCCACTATATTATTTCCCAGAATCCCTGGAGCGATGCTAAGTCGGGGGCATTGTGGGAAATTAACACGGCAGCTTCAACCCCTGGAGCTGGTTGGAACATGGCTGCTGCCCATCACCATGGTAACCCAAGGAGGGTCCACTGTGAAGGACAGGACATATCAGTGAGCGATGCGCAGAGGGACCCCTCCAGCCTGACACCGGGCCAGGTTTCACTGATAGGTAAGAGACTGGCCAAGTCGGTTATAAACAGCAGGAGCCTTGACTTTAGCAGAAGCCTTGTCTGAATGCACATTTAAGGGGCCTGTTCATGGAGCAATCTAGTTTCCCCCTTTCATCCTTGCCTGGTGCGGTCTTGTCCCAGTGGGTGTGGCTCTTGTTCTACCTCTGCATGTTGGAGTAACAGAGTGAAGGTTGATCCATTAAGACGAATGGGGCGCTGCCCCTCCAACCCCAATCTGCCCGCAGCCAGCTCTGCCTGTCTACCTTTCTACTTCCAACCAGCCCAGGAGGTGGCACTGGCTGTCAGCTTCCTTCCCCTCACTCTCAGTGCTGACCTTGTAGAAAACTCAGCAGAGACGAGGGGGGAGGCAAAACTAGTATTAGTTGGCTCCTCCTGCCATTGGCTCTGGCTCCGCCTACTGTTGGCCTCTCTACCTTCTAAGTGGCAGCTGATGGTTCTGTGTCAGTGGGGCAGTGGAATCCGCTCCAGGTTTTAGTCCAAACTACCAAGGAGCTGTCCAAGGTGCTGAAGTGCTGCAATTTAAATAGCAATATGCCTCACTATAGCAGGTAAGCTTGGTCAGACCGCTGTCCAGTTACTCAGTGTCTACGGGCAACTTCACAGCTCCCGTGCTCGTTTCTGTTTAGGGATGGGTGGGGAATTTGTTTCAGTTCATATTTCCAGCCAAATTGATCAAATTTGTGCTTTCCAAAACAATATGAGAATCAAAACACAACCATCCTTTGAAATTCACATGTATTCGAATTTTGCAGTGCAGTTCTCCAGCCAACCAGCGTTTACAAAAATGCATCTGTTAGGGGAAAGTGTGCATATAAATGAATAGATGGGTGAAAATAACATGCAAAAATGTATTATATGACGAGAAATGGCTTGCAAAAATGTGTACGTTAGACAAAACTGCCTAAAAATGTGTTTATTAGAAGGTCACACTAAGTTGCTGGTGAATATCCATGGGATTTTTTTTTCAAAATTGCAAATTGCTGCAGAGACGTGGAGAACTGAATTTCAGATTGGAAAACTGAGAAACTGAGAGAGCGGAAAGGGGCAGACCTTTCCGTCGCTATTACCTACAGGCCATTCTCTTTAAACTAGGATTTGTCTGCACTGTCCTCCAAGCAGAGGACTCCTTCAAGAAAAAGCTTTCCTCTGTAAAGAGGGCCGGATGGCCACCCTAGGTGCTTCTGTGTCAGAGACACAGAGAGCCTTTGGCTCTCCAGATGCTGTTGGACTCCAACTCCCATCAGCCCCAGCGAGCATAGCCAATGGTCAGGGATGACTGGAGCTGTAGTCCAACAGCATCCAGAGGGCTGCAGGTTCCCCAGCCCTGTTGTGTTGCATCTAATTAATTGGAAGCTGGTTTTAAATTTTCCCTGACACTGACCTGAAAGTGGATCCTATCTGAGCATGGAAGCCTTGGCTCTGACTGCACCCCTGGGACCCAACGGCAGAGAAGAAGCATACCTTCCAGTCCCCCTCTCCTAGCCCCTCAAACTTGATTCTGTCTGTGCTGAGACCCTGTAAGAGCTGAGCAGCCAATGGCTCCGTAGATCATTACCTTTGCCCCTCCCCAATGACACTGGGGTGGCTCAGCCAATCACTGCTGCCAGTTTCATGACTGCCATCTTAATCCCTCAGTGCACAATGACACAGATGGCCAAAGGCCATTTTGCTGCAGACAACCGCCCACTTAATCAACTGCCATGACTGAGCAGTCTCGAGGGATCGTTAGGAAATTGACTGAAAAGTACCAGAAGCACCATAACGCCATTAGACAAATCTATGGTGCAACCACACTAGGAATACTGTGCACAGTTCTGGTCACCTCACCTCAAAACGGATATGGTGGAGCTGGAAAAGGGTCAGAAAGGGCAACCAGAATGATTAAGGGGATGGAGCGGCTGCGCTGTGAGGAAAGGTGGACATTTGGGGTTCTAGAGGCGAGTAAGAAGTGACATGATAGAAGTGATGCAAGGCATGGAGAAAGTGGATAGAGAAAAGTTTATCTCTCTCTCTCATAACACTAGGACTCGTGGACATCCCATGAAGCTGAATGTTAAATGATTCAGGACAGACAAAAGAAAGGACTTCTTCACACAGTTGAACTATGGGATTTGCTCCAAGAAGAGGCAATGATGGCCACCAACTTGTATGGCTTTAGAAAGGGGATTAGACACATCCATGGGGGGGAGGTGAAGCTATCAACAGCTACTAGCCATAATGGCCATGTTCTACACCCCTATTGGAGGCAGCGTGCCTTTGAATGCCAGTTTCTCGGAACCACAGACCTTGAGAGTGGCGTTGCGCTCAGGTTCTGCTTGTGAACTTCCCATTGAGGCATCTGGCTGGCCACTGTCAGATTAAGACCCTGGATGAGATGGGCTCCCTTTGGCCTGACCTAGCAGGGCTCTCGTCATGTTAGGTCTCCCAGTGTTTTCCTAGAGGATATACCCAATTCCAAAATGCAGGAAAGGGAAAACTTCACGTCGCCTGAGAAGGACAAATCAGATTTCTATTAGGAAAGACTGTTGTTGTCTTTATCAGACCTGGGCAATCATGTATGTTATGTTTATTCTGGAGCGTGTTAAGTGTGTGCCTCTCCCCTCATGTTAAGAAGGCCGTGCCTCTAACTTGTACAAATAAATTAAGGATGGTTGTGGTTGATGGCGAACTCTCCGGAACTCATGTGCGCGCTCTGTTGAGAAGAAAGCATTCTTAGCCTGTTTTGCTAAGCTGATTTCTCAAGAATCTATTTCCACAGTGGTTTAAAATAAACACACGGATCTAATTTTCTCCCCCTTTAAGCACAGGGCTTCCCCACATACACACACACACCCAAGGCTCACATGGTCGGGGTATGTGCTACATTTCTAGGCTGATTAATAGGAAGGTTGCCAAGGGGATAGAGACATGTTAGAAATCTGCCACCCTCTTGCTTATGACCAGAACCAGAGGTGATCCAACAAAGCTGAATGCTGGAAGATTCAGGACAGACAAAGGGAAGGACTTCTTCACAGAGCACTAGGGAGGCCCGAGATGTTCAGTCCCAGCATTTCAATTCAACCCCATCGTTTAAAGGCAAATCTGCTGAGTTTGCACTTTTCAAAGCAATGGGTAGACCAAAGCACACCTAGCCTTCAAAATTCACATTTTTCTGAATTTTGCAATGCAATTCTCCATTCATGTAACGTGTACAAAGTGCACATGTTAAAGTGTGTATAAAATACATGCATTAGTGAAAATAGCATACCAAATGCATCATGTTGTGGGAAATGGCTTTCAAAAAAATGTATATCAGGCAAAAAACAATGTTATACATGGAAAAATGTGCTTGGATGGAAAATGCCCAAATGAAGAAGTGTGGGCACAGAGAGTGGAGCATCAGTCAGCATAGCTGCTCCATACAATGTAACACATTCAGCAGGCATACTGTGAGGATGAAGCGATGCTTATGCCTTTGAGACAACCAGCACAGTTCCAATACCCTACTTTAACTTGGCCTGCAACTGCTAAACGTGTGTAACTGAATCACCAGATACTGATACCATGTTCCTTCCCTTAAGGACACTAAGAAGAGTTGCCCTGCTGGTTCACCCCAAAGGGGGCCCATCTAGTCCAGCCTCCTGTTCTCTCAGTGGCCAACCAGATGCCCCAACGGAAGGCCCGCAGGCAGGACCTGAGGGCAACAACACTCTCTCCACTTGCGATCCCCAGCAATTGAATTTGGAGGTAGACTGGATATGGAGGGTCCATCTATTTCCTGTGGCTGATTTACTAATACTCACAGACCTATCTATGAACATAAGATATGTCACTTAAAGCCCAGGGGAAGACATCATGAGGTAATTCTTCCCATGGGCCTTTTCTTCAGATCAGGAAGTGTGGGCAGCTGGCGAGGCTGCAGAGAGCTGGAGAAACGTTTGCTGGCGAGAGCGACGCACAACGCTACCACCACCCCTACTGGCCACCTGGGGACGATAAAGTAAGCCCAAATCCATGCACTGACTGGCATGCTCTCAAGCGTCCTCAGAATGAGAAAGGAAAATGAAAACGCCTTTCTCAGAGGAAGAAAACTTTCGAGAAGCGGAAGGATGGGTTTTGGTATGGCCCTAGGAGAAATGGTCCCCACAATTTCTCTGTCCGAAGACAGCTGGTTTTA
Organism: Rhineura floridana; assembly: GCF_030035675.1. Taxonomy (NCBI): domain Eukaryota; kingdom Metazoa; phylum Chordata; class Lepidosauria; order Squamata; family Rhineuridae; genus Rhineura; species Rhineura floridana. The sequence continues at coordinate 20,204,638 of NC_084499.1, read as the reverse complement.
AAAAGAAGTCAGGCCCAGGAGGTGACTGAGACCCTCCAGACCTCTCCATCAGGCCCTCAGAATTCTCTTGAAGCCACACCCCTCACTAGCCTGGCTTCACACCCTAAGCGCTCCTTGAACTGTGCTAACACCTCTTGCTTGTCCAGGTGTGTAGACACCAGCCTGCTGTGCAGTAGGGAAATTTGCATGTGTTGCTGTTGCCTCTGGCCACGCCTACCATTGGCATGTGGACCTCGGGAGCTTGCCAAGAAGGGAATGCAGCTCTCGGACTGAAAAACATCTCCCATCCCTGTCATCCTAGTGGTGCTCAGAGCTCTAGTCCCAGATTCAAGTTTTGTAAAAAAAAAAAAAAAAAAAACCCAAATCTGTTGCATCCCTATTAAGAAGTATTTTTACCCACTGGTCAAATTTGGTGCCTGCGAACCATTTAGGACTAGGCTCCGCAACTTGCCTGTACGGGCTCCCTTCCGAGTGTCCGTAACCTTGCAAAGGTACTACCTTTGAGCCAGGCAGAGTTTTGTTGTTCCTTCCTATGCCGGGTCCTTCTCTTCCTCTGCACACACACACACACACACCCGTATCCCAAAGGACACTAAAGTAACAGTGCCCCTTGAAACGGCTCTCATCTAAAGCCGAGAGTCGTCCCGCCCCCTCGCTCCCCGGCTAAAATTACCGCTCTGTTTTATCTTCTCGAAAGCGGTAAGGTCTGCTGCAGACAGATGGTTTGCGTTAAGCGTTATTTGTTAGTCTAATGAAAGGAGGTGAATAAGCTTTCAAGACCTCAGCCCTCTTGTTCTTCTCCCTCCCTTCCCCAATACAGGTTTTTTTATATATACACATGAGGGTTGTTGCATTGTTTTGTGGGAGATCAAGATCCCTGCCAATACTGAGTGGCATTTCTCCTTTTGGTTTTGTTCCCCTGCAAACTCTGCAAAGTAATTTTTCCCTCTAGTTTAAAATGCCTCAGCAAGGGAGGTGCCACTTCATGTGATGCACATCTTCAAAAAAGAGTTGCTTCAGAGGAAAGAGGGAGGCACTTGAGTTTACGCAAGCAGGGGTGTAGTAGTCCAGGGTGTCGGGGGGTCTTAGATCCTTTACTTTTTTGGGAGCTGGGTCCCAGCAGGGTCCCTGTGTCTCCAGCATCCTATGAGCCAATCAGCATTCAAGGGGTGTTAACCACTGGGAAGAGTCTTCTAACATGCTTCCTTGTCCTTTCCTGTGGATTGGAGCCAAGCAGAGTGAAAGGAGGTGAGTCAGCCATTGAGAAGACTCTTCTCAGAAGCTAACACTGTCCCCTTTATTGGCTTATTGGCTCCTAGGGACGTCTGTTGTTGTGGAAGAAGGCATTAACAGGGATCTCATTCTTAACTCAGCAGCAAAAAAAGGAGGGGAGTGGCTGTGACTCTCATGAAGGGCCCCTGCGCTTCTGAATTTGCCACTCTACTACTGTACGCAAGTGAAATAAGACCATTATTGTACATGTGGGGTTTACTACCTTCCCCACTCCCCCAACAAATGTCATGGTCGTTATTCAAGACCACGGTTCCTAGTCAGTCACCACCAGTTCAGATCTTATGAGCGCATATGGGAAACAAGTATTTTTATTTTTTGCCTCAGCATGCATCATTTTTAGGAACCAAGGAGGCTGCCTTATACTGAGTCAGACCCTTGGTCCACCTAGCTCCATATTGACTACACTGACTGGCAGCAGCTCTCCAGGGTTTCAGGCAGGGAGTCTCTCCCAGTCCTACCTGAAGATGCCATCGGGGAGTGAACTTGGACCTTCTGCTTGCAAAGCAGGTGTGCTAACCACTGAGCTGCCACCCCTTCTCGAATCTGTTGTGTCCCCAATAAGGCAGACAATCTAATTGTCTGGTGGGTCTTTTTCATATAAACAGTACATATTTGTGGCCACCATCCATTGGCTTGGCTTACGGAGAACAAAAAAATATATATCCAGCAGCTATAATTGCTCAGAACAGGGGCTGCCGACACAGTACCCTCCAGATGCCTTGGACTACAACGCTCATCATCTCTGACCTTTGACCACGCAGGCTGAGGATGATGGGAATTGTAGTCTATCTATAACATCTGGTGGGCACCACACTGGCTACCCCTGGCTTGAAATATAAATACCTAGACTAGGAATCACCAATGTGGTCACTGTGGCCACCACAGTCTTTGTGAGAACATCCGAAGAGCCTCGCTGCTGGATCAGGCCAAAGGGGCCCATCTAGTCCAGCCTCTTGTTCTCACAGTGGCCAACCAGATGCCCCCATGGGAAGCCCACAAGCAGGACCTGAACATTCCCCACTTGCGAAATATACTGCCTCTGACTGTGGAGACAGAGCACAGCCAATGTGGCTAGTAGCCACTGATGGCCTTATCCTTCATAACTTTGTCTCATCATTGCCTTTTAAAGCCATCCAAGTTGGTGGCCATCTCTGAGACCACCAGCCACCCCATTCCCTGCACCTCCCTGGCTCTGTCTGCTTCTTTGGGCAGCAAGTTGTACAGTGTTGATTGCAGCTGGGCTGTTGCTGCTTATTGATCTAACTGCTGGTGATGGATGCGCAAATTACATGGGTAGCCATTTCCGTAGAAAAGCCATGCACTTCTATACAAGAAAAATAAAAGTGCATGAGGTGAGAGACTAAGTTGATGGCCCTGAGTTTACCTTACCACCCTAGGAATGAGCCCCCAAATCCTGCATCTTGAGACCCAAGCTTGCAAGTTGGCAAGCGTACTTTCAGCCCCTCACTGCAAAATAGGTGATGGGCCAGTTTTGAATCCTTTCTCACACACGCACGCACACACACACACACAACTTGGGGTTGAGACAAGCGTACATCAGCAAGAAGCTCACAGTTAAGTATGGAGGAAGAACAATTCATTTCGTATGTAAAGTTGAACCGACCTAAGTCGCATTTTCCAAAAGAACACCAAAAGTGAAACGCAGCCACCTGTCGAAATTCACATTTCTCTGAGTTTTGCAATGCGGTTCTTCCCCCAAGTAATGTGTAGAAAAATGCATATTTTGAGGTAGTGTTCACAGGAGTGCATAGGACAGTAAAAACAAACGAAAATACATTCTGTTAGGAGAAGTTGCTTTGCCAATGTGCATATTAGGAAAAATTGCATGGAAAGATGAGCATATCAGGAGACAGTTGCACTAAAATGCTGGCAAATGTCCAAGATAACTTCTTATTGGTAGTAGTAGTATTGATTGCAAACTGGTGTGGAAATGTGAAGAAGTGAATTTAAAACTGGAAAAATGAGAAACTTAAATGGACAGATTTGCCATCCCTTAAATTCTCACATCAGGGGTGACCGTCTGGATTCTTTGCTTCTTACACATGATTCTATCTGCTGTTCCCCGTATTAACTGACTCTGCAGTGGCCTGTCTTGCACTCTCTTGAAAACCAAGAGGGTGTTTATTGTTTTGATTAAAGATTGGTGGGGGGACCCACAGCACTGTCCTACAATCTGCTCTCCGCCATGGAGGATAAGACTATCAGCTGGCTATTAGCCATAATGGCTATGTTCTGCCTGCGGTGTCAGACGCATTATGCCTCTGAATACCAGTTGTTGAGTGCCAATTGTTGGGGACAGCACTGCTGTGGCATGTGGGTCCTGCTTGTGGGCTTCCCACAATGGGCATGAGAGCATAAGAAGTTCCTGCTGGATGCGGCCAGTGGCTTGCACCCGGCTGCTACACTTTGGCTCTGGAAGCGCATCTACAGGAAGCCAAAGTGGGCAATAAAAAGGAATGAAGCTTGGGCGTCCATTGCCTGTTTTGTTTTAGGAGCACCGTAAAAAGATAACATTCCTAGTAAAAAGTTCCATGTGGGCTCTCCTCCCCTATCATCGCGTTGTCTCCTGGAAACAGGAAGATTTCCAGATGGGAACGAGCAGGGAGGAGGAGGAGGTCTGGCTGCCGAGGAGCAAGGAACTGCAGAATCAAGAAACAAATATTGGAAGCACATATTGTAGACTGCCCCCCAACCCCCTCAAGCTGCACCCCAGTTAAGGAAACCAAAGTCCATTAATCTTCTGGGTTTGAAGAACACAGGACGGTATCTCAGGCCATCTTAGACCATTGAAGCACCTAGCTCAGTCTTGTCAACCCCGACCAAAAGCGGCTCTCCAGAGTTTCAGGTGGGAAGTCTTGTCCCACCTTCACCTGGAGATGCCACTGAGGAGTGAACCTGGGGCCTTCTGCATGCAAAGCAGGTGTCCCCTGGCCCATCTATAGCTCAGTATTGTCAGGGCCACTGCTGTTCGACCTCAGGTCCCCAGCTGGGCTACAAATTCCGACATCCTCGGATATTAGCTGAGCCGGCTGGGGTTGATGGAGAGTTGTAGTCCAACATCTGGAGACCCAAGGTTGAATAACAGTGGTCTTCACGGACTGCCATCCATTCTATAGGAGTTCTGGCAAGAGACAGGCCCTACCTGGAGATGCCAGGGATGGAACTTCCTGTATGCAAATTATGAGCTCTACATCTGAGCTACAGTCCTTAGCTTCAGCCTTAATTTCTATTGCAGTTGTTTCTGGGAAAGATTCTGCAGTCCTGTGGGAAGCATCTGGCTGATCATGCAATTTTGTCGATGCAACCATTGCTATGCCCCAACCCTCCTGGACTCCACAAATTCTTCTTGTGGCCATGCTGGTCTGTCTTTGAACCAAAAAGCTGGCAAACCTTGGTGGGCCCGGAATATAGCATGAAATGATGGGGGTTGAAGTAGCCTCCCCTCCCAACTTCCTGTCATTGTGTATATCTGGTTCATTTATTTTATTTTTTAAATCTGTATTACACTTCCCGCTATCTAGGTCTCAAAAACTGTTGCAAATACTGGAGGTCTGGGAAAAGCATGTTGGTGATGTTATGGTTGCTAACCAATAGACCTGTACCACTAAAGCTGGCTTGTCCCCTGTTTTCTCTGCAAATGTATCATTTCAGAGTTCACTCTGGGATGTTAAAAGCCCCTTTGGGTTCTCAGGACAGCAGAGGTGCTGCACACCTGTGTGAAACCCAAATCAGATTTGGGAGGTTCTTTCTTGGGCAAAATGTTTGAGGAATTTTGAGGGAAGTGAAGAGAATTTCAGGATGCCCAGAAAAATGTCTTAGGGGTAGGAGGATGCAATTTGTATGTCCTGTATGTAAGCCTGGATTGGCCTATCTAGCTAGACTGTCTACATTGACTGGCAGCAGCTCTCCAAGGTTTCAAGCAGGTGACCTTCCCCACCCTTCCTGGAGATGCCAGAGGTTGAACCTGGGACTTTCTGTATGCAAAGTAGCTCTACCACTAAGCAATTTTCCACAAAGGCCACACACAGGTTGCTCATCTCTGCCACACAAGCAGAGATAAGGGAGGAATTCAATTCAGTCCACATTCCGAGGCGAGCCTACCTAATTTGCCTTTTCTTAAACACTGTGCAAACTGAAAACACAGCCACCCTTCAAAATCCACCTTTCTCCAAATTTTGCATTACAGTTCTCCAGCCAGGTAACGTGTATACGAATGCATATACGAGGGTAAAGCATGCATTAAAAAATGTGTGCATTTGTGAAACATAAGTGCATTTTATTAGGGGAAATTGCTTTGCAAAAATTACATTAGGGGGCGTTTATTTGCAATCATTTCTGTAGGCAAAACCGCCTACAAAAGATGTGTATCTTAGGAGAAATGAGCACTGAAATGCTGGTAGATTTTTGTGAGGATGTCCTTTTAAAAAAATCAGAAACAGATGTGGGAAACAGAACTTAAAGGGAGGGGCAATGAGAAACCAAATTGGACAGTTCACCTTTTCCTGGCCACTGGTCAGAGATGTTGATAGTTTTAGCACAGGCGCATTTAATGGGACATGCAGGTCCCCTATTCCTGGGCTAGAATGTTGGCCCTCGCCTGCCAAGGCCTGCATTCAGTTTCTCAGCCAGGCAGTGAAGCCCCCCTCCCTCCATCTCTCAGCATAAGCAACCCCTCACCCCGTTCCTAGATTGTTGTTGCTTTGTTTCTCCTTGGGACCCTCGCAGAGAGCCCTGCTTGATCCCATGTTTAAGAAATGCGGCATAACATTTAATTTGCTGTCAGAGGCAAGCGCATAGGAAATGTAACATTATATGGCCTCTCTATCAACGTTTCCAAGCAAGGGCTAAATTAAAACTCGAGAGCGAAACGAAACCTTTTCGGCTCTAATTGGTCACAGATGCCCCTCAGATAGTGGTGCAGGACGCATTTATGTGCAGATCTCCCTGCTTTGCTTTGGAAAGAAGAATTATTCTTTCTGCCCTTTTATCACTGTTGATCTGTGTTTCATTCAGGAAGCCCGCCCCCCCCCCCAAGACCCTTGATTTATTTCCACATTTTTGTTAATGGTCTCTTTCTCTCCCCCCCACCCCCAGCTTCCTGCACCACCCTTTTTTCTAGCTGGGCTCTGGGGAGAGGGGGGACAGAGACTCACTAATCACCAGCTTTTAACAGCAGCCTGGGATAAACTCTTCAGCTGGGGCTTCGATCCGCAGTAAGCGGAGCCTGATTTATAGCCGCCGAAATCAATCCCCTCCTTTGCTGTTTCTTTTAATCATATCAGAGGAGAATTACATGTTTTACTTTCAGGAAGAAAAATTATTTCCTTTTTCTTTTTTTTAAAAAAAATCTTATTTTAATGGCCCTGCGCTTCTTAAGAAATGGAATCTTGGGGAGGGAGTCTGCCTGGAACGCTGCTCCTCAAAATAGGGGGGGGGGATGATGGATGGAATATGCTTCCACTTGGCAAGAAGGGATCCCATTTTTTATTTTTTGCTTTCTCCGTAACCCCCCCACCCTACTGCAATGCCATATTTCTGAAGCTGTGTTGTTGGGGTTTTATTAAAAACAACATTTTTTAAAAACACACATTTGTGTTGTGGATCCCCACCATCACCACAGAAATGTGTAAAGTGTTTTATTATACTTTGTCTGCTGTTATTCAGGAGCTCAACGAAGTGTTGTCGCTCTTGCTTGTTCTCGTTGTTGTATTTACATCCCACCTTTTCTCCAGGGAGCTCAAGGTGGCTTACAAACATGGTACATTTAATCTCCCTCATTTAATCCCCACAACAACCCTCTGAGGTAGGTTAGGCTGAGAGGCAGTGACTGGCCCAAGATCACCCACTGAGCTTCATGGCTGCGTGGAGATTCAAACCCTGGTCTCCCAGGTCCTAGGCCAACACTTTAATCGCTACATCATACTGGCTCACACTCTCCCTGCTTTATCTTCACAACTGCCCTGTGAAGTAGGTTCTGCTGAGTGGTGACTGTCCCAAGGTCACCCAGAGAGCTTTATGTCCTAGTGGGGATTTTGAATCCCTGTTCTCCCAGCTCCTAATCCAACACTGTAACCACTATATCACATTGTCTCTTGTGCCCATGACATCATTGAAGCTGACTAGTAGGGGCTCACCAGGACTCAGGTAGAGATATCTCCACGCTCTACCAGGAGATGCCAAGGAAAGAACCTGGGATTTTGCATGCAAACCATGTCCTCTGTCGCTGAGCTATAGCCCTTTCCCTAAAAACAAAGTAAGATTCTAGTCCTCATTATTGTGAATACAGGGCTGCATTAAATAGGGGCACAGGAAGCTGCCTTACACTGAGTCAGACCAAACGTCCATCAAGCTCGGTATTGTCCACACTGACTGGCAGTGACTCTCCCGGGTTTCAGGCAGGGGACACTCCCAACCCTGCCAGAAGACGCCATTGCAGATTAAACCAAGGACCTTCTGCATGCAAAACAGTTGCTCTGTCACTGAGCTACGGCCAAACCATTACTCCATCTAGCTCAATATTGCCTACACTGACTGGCAAGAGCTCTCTAGGGCAATCATGTGCATTCCTAGGAGTTGCCCACAGCACAGCATCACTACTGTTCAAAACAAAGACAGGTACCATGATGCTCTGGGAAGCCAAGAAACTGCAATCAAACTGCAACCAAAACCACAACCATTGGACACCATAACCTTGCAATGGCAATATCAGTTGACGACACATTTTAAAAGATGGGCAGGTCATTTCAAATCCCCCAGAGTGGCATTTGGTGGCCTGGCACATCAGCAGATCATAGAAAGGTGCCTTCTATTGAGTCAGGCCACTGATCCATTTGGTTCAGTATTGTGTACACTGACTGGCAGCGGCTGTCCATGGTGCATGAGGCAGGAGTCTCTCCCAGCCCTGGGACCTTCTGCATAATGGGAGATTTCCCTTGTATTTTTGTAGCTGATTTTTCACAGGTAATGTTTCTTTTGACACCAAAGACGGTGTTTTCTTTAGGTGTGTAAACTATGCTCTATAGAATCTCTTTTGTCTTTTTTAATTTAAATGTTCTAACCCGTGTGATAAATCACTCGGGCGTGTGTTTAAATATAAACGGTATATAAATGGGTCAAATAAAATGTCAGGGCTTGGTTTAGAGGGAGGTCAAAGGGAGGCATGTCCTTGACCACTTGTTGTGGCAGCCTCCTTGGGGGAGAAGTGCTGGAGACTGGGGTTTGTGGGTTTCCTTAAGGACCCACCACCACCCTTTTCCTCCCAAATTTGAGATCTGGCAAATGGTAGTGTCTGCTTTCATTTGTAAAACGTGGAGAGTGTGCATGTGTGAAATTCCAGGTTTTGGGGAGGAGGGGGAACAAGGTTTAAAGGCCTGCTCCTTGATGTAGCTGCGGCATCATCCCTAACCACTGGCCACGGTGGCTGGGGGTGACGGATATTTATGGGATGGGGGAGAAATTCAATTCAGTTCACGTTTCAAGTCGAATTTGTCAAATTTGCAATTTCCAAAATAATACATGAACCAAAAACATAGCCATCCCTCCAAATCCGCAGTTATCCGAATTTTGCAATTCAGTTCTCCAACCCGGCAATGTTGACAAAAATGCCTCTATTAGGAGAAAGCGTCCACAGAATGAACATATCGGTGAAAGGAACATACACAAATGCATTATATGAAGAGAAATGGCTTGCAAAAATGTGTATGTGAGTCAAACCTGTCTACAAAAATGTGTTTATTTGGAGAAATTTGCACTAAAATGCTGGAAAATTTTCATGAGGATTTTTTTTGGGGAAAGATCAAGTCGCTGCAGAAATGTGGAGAACTGAATTTAAGATTGGCAAAATGAGAGACTGATAGATTGTTCCATCCCTCATCAGTTGACCTGGGCCTGTAGAGCTGAAGGCCAGCGCACTCGGGCTACTGCCATCATCCGCCAGAGAGTCCGAAGGACCACTGGGAAGATTCCCACCCTGTTGGCACCCCTACCCCCCACCCATGGCATTGGGGAGGTCAAATTGGCCCCATCTATTAGAGGAAGCATCTGCAGAGAGTTTGCTTCCCTTTTCGCTGCCAGAAAAGACCCTTCTAATAAAAGCTTCATAGCCAAAATGCAATTTCCGATTTTGCTTTTTTCCTCTGCCCTCCCAGTTTGTTTTCCTTTCGTGTTACATCTTATAGATTGTAAACCTGACAGCAAGAACCATCTTGTTAAGTCCAGGGAGCCACCTTTGGGGTAAAAATAGATTTTAAGTATATATGTAAACTAGGGATGGAGAAGAAATCTGATTCAGTTCACATTTCAAGTTGAATCTGTCAAATCTGCACTTTCTGAAACAACATGAGAACTGAAACACAGCCCTCCCTTTGAAATTCACACTTCCTCAAATTTTGCCGTGTAGTGAGCCAACCAAACAATGTGTAGAAAAATGCATATGTTCAGGGACAGTGTGGATAAAAATGAATATATGTGTGAAAATAGCATGCAAAAATGCATTATATGACAAGTCGTAGCTTGCAAAAATGTGTATGTTAGCAGTCAAAACTGCCTACAAGACTGGGTTTATTCGAGAAATTTGCACTAAAAGGCTGGAGAATTTTCATGAGGGTTTTTTTTCAAATCGCAAATTGCTGCAGAAATGTGGAACTGAATTTAAGATTGGAAAAATGAGAAACTGAGAGAACCAAAATTGATAGATCTTTCCATCCCTAATGTAAATATTATGGGACAGGGGAGACCAAGTTTATTTTATTTTATTAGATTTATATCCCACCCTCTCAGTAGGAGCCCAGGGCGGCAAGTTGACCCCATCTGTCAGCCTCTGAAGGAGGAACTGTTCCAGTGCTTGTTTTCCTCTCCCCTCCATGTGCCTATTTCCTTTTGCGTCACGTCTATTAGATGGTGTTTGCCTTTTTATATATGCAACGTGCTTTGAAAACGTTAGGAGCCTTACAAATGTTGGGTGATGATGGCGATCATCCCCTTTTTCCTTCTCCATTGCACTGTGACCAACTTGGGGTTTGTTTGTTTGTTTGTTTATGTATTTATTTGTTTGTTTTTCTCGGCTGTCTAAACACAAAATTGCCAGCACACCACTTCTCCTACTCCGCCCATAACCACATTATCCAGAGCACAAATGCTGCCAAAGAAATGGTTTCAGCTGCAACTATTCTGTAATAATTACAGCCAGACCCATTGTGAGAATGTTTAATCTCTATTAAACATTAATTTCTATTAAACAGAAGAAATGCCTAATAAGAATGTTTAATCTCGCTGCAGATCTGGTTGTAATTATTGGAGGATAGCCGCGATTCACACACATTTGGAACCGAAAAGTTGGGGAGGGAACTTTCTTGTTTTTTTTTTTTAAAAAGGAAACAGAAATAGATAGCTAACTAACACACCCTCTTTCAGGAGCTGAAGGCAGACAGGCTGTTGTTGAGTAAACGAATACAGCATACGCCAGGCAAGGAAAGAAAGTGTATCTCTAACATTTCACAGATGAAATCATTTGGACAGACTTGTTCCTAGTCTCCAAGCAAGGATAGTTGGCCAAGAGCTCCTCCAGAGGAGTGTTTTCTTCAGCATTCAACCAGATTTGCCTGCACAAAGCATACACGGTGGTTAGTCTATGCCCTGTCTTTATTGAGCGTTCGCTCTGATTTGTTTACAGGGCCACCAGCAGGCATCCTGCATCCATCCTGCTTTGCTCGCAGGGTGCTTTTGCACGTCCTCTCATCAGTCGTCTGTCCATTCCGCACTTTTCCCTGTCCCTTTCCAAACTGCAAACGTAAGAACGTCAAAGACGAGGACTGTGCACTGGATTCGGCTGAAGTCTGAATCCAGAGCTGAACGGGGCCACTTCTGGTGAAACCGGGCATTGGAGACAGCCCTGGGTCGGGTGGGGCCTCTCAGAGCTGTCAGAGGGTGAGGCATCAGGTGGGAAAGAGGAGCTTTGGATACACACACCTGTTCTCATCTGAGCAGGATTGAACTCTCCACTGCAGGGATATCCTTTCCCAGTGTGTTCCTGCAGGATTGACCGTCCTGCTCTCTGCGGTATTTTGGGGGGGCAGGGGGGAGACACAGCATCTCTTTCCCCCTCCTGACTGTATGGTTAATTAGGGTTTTTAAAAGCCTAATTATGCATTAGCCCCACACAAATTGATTTGGGGTGGGGGTTTCCCTGTCGGCCCAGATCGAGTCAGGGGGGCTGTGCACAGCACTTCAAAAATTAAAAGAGGAGAAGCAGCAACAGAAAAAAACCACCCCAGAATGGATAAAACCCACAAAGAATGCTAAATTGCATTATGTCAAATGGGGGAGGGGGACCTTATGCCTGGAGGCCAAATGTAGCCCTCTACGCCTCTCTATGTGGCCCTTGGGACTCTCGCTAGTCTTGGGACTCTCCTTGAGCATTTTTGTCTGGCTGGAAGGTTTCTGTCAACTCTGATCATGCCTCTTGCTTGTTTGGATGGAGGGCAGAGCAGGGCGAGTGAGTCTGTGTAGAAAACAGCCTGTTGCACAAAGGTAAAATTGATATTTGTTGCTCCTCCCACTTTTGCCTCTGGCCCCGCCCACCCCTTGCATGCGGCCCCCAGAAGGGAATGCAGTCCTCGGGCTGAAAAGGTCTTCCATCTCTGCATTATATCATGAAGTGCCTGGGCGAGCAAAAACAACAACAAAAGGGACTTTATCGATAGCTAGCAGCCTCGTACCTGCCGTCGTTTGGGGGTTTTAAGAAGCAAACAAAAAATCAGTGCCATGTTGAAACCGGTGCTTAAAATCGGTGCAGTTTGGAAAGGTTCAGTCCACCATGTTGATTCAAAATGGCATCCAATTGTATCCAAAAGTTCTATGCCGCCCTGGACTCCTACTGGGAGAAAGGGCGGGATATAAATCTAATAAATAAATAAATATCAGACCAGAGAGCACAACCTGCTCCTTGATTTCAGGAAAGAACATGCCAAATTTGGTTATGGTATCTTCAGAGGTGTCCAAATGCCTAGTGAATGGACAAATAACTTTCCAAAATATATAGCAGATCACCTGGAAATGGATCAGCCTCAGTCTAGTTCCTTAAGAATCAGCAACATATATGAGTCGTATAACTAGTCCCAGGTAGAACACTGGCAGTGGCATTTTGCACTAACTGGAGTTTCAAGGAAGTCTTCAAAGGCAGCCCCTCACACACTACATGACAGCAGTCAAACTTGAAGGCTACTGCTGCGTAACGATAACCACGGTCGAGTTACCTTTGTTCAGGAGGGATCACTGCTGGAGGGTGCACCAGCCTAAGACATCATTCCTACTCGCCTCACAGCTCCCAGCCAGAATCCAGCCAGACTTAAATGCGCACATGCCTCATTTTGGATCAGGAACATCACAGTCAACATTTAACACAAAAGGGTGATGTTGTTAGCTAATAAGGAGCTAGGGTGACCTGGATACAGCTCTGTGCTGTTACGGATTTTTTTTCCAGTTCCGTATGTAATAATTAAAATCATTGCAACTAGATAACCCTGTTTGGCCATGCTGATGTCGCAATAAGTCTCTTTGTGGCAGCTTTACGGACAATGGGGCTGGGGGCTGGGGAGTTGAATGTTAGAGGAGAAGGGTCTGCTCTTTCTTATGTTCTGGGGTGGTGAGAGACTTTATTATCCCCTCTGGGGGATTCCTTCCAAAAACACCATCTAAGAGAGGTTCATAGCGTGGTGATAACAGCAAAGGACTGCTCCATCTCGGCTTGTATCCAACATTAGCCATACTCAGATTAGGCCCGCTGTAATTAACACACATGACTGAGTGGTTAACAGGGGCCATTAGCCATGATGGCCATGCTCTGTCTCCACGGTCTGAGGCAGTATGCTTCTGAAGACCAGTTGCTGGAAACTGCAGGAGGGGACAGCGCTCTTGTGTTCAGGTCTTCCTTGTGGTGTTCCCATTGGGGTATCTGGCTGGCCACTGTGAGAACAGTGCTGGGCTATGATGGGCCATTGCCCTGATCCATCAGGACTGTTCTTAAGTCAGATCATTTAGTAAGTCTCTCTACTCTGAGTGAAACCAAGTTGGATACAAGCCTTGGTCATCTTTAACTTTTTAACTTGTTATTTTTGGTGCTGGATCAAAAAGTTCCTTGATGGGATGTTTAATGCCTTTCTTTAGTTGATTAACTCTTATGTTTTGTTTGCTGGGGTGGGGTAGTTATGATATTATGGGTTGTATTTACCTAAGTTCTATTCAGAGTACACCCATTGAAATTAATGCCCCTAATTTACCCATGCCCGTTGTTTTCAATGGGTCTGCTCTGATTAGGACTAAGATTGGACACAAACCATGTCTTTTTTATATATACCGGAGTGTATCCAAGGTATGGATGGGTGAGAAATCTGATTCAGTTTGCATTTCAAGCCAAATCTATCAAATTCGCACTTTCCGAAACAATAAAAAAGTAAATGTGCTGCCTTCAAGTCGATTTCTGACTTATGGCCACCCTATGAATAGGGTTATCATGGTAAGTGGTATTCAGAGGTGGTTTTACCATTGCCTCCCTCTAAGGCTGTGTGGGGATTTGAACCCTGGTCTCCCAGGTCATAGTCCAACACTCTAACCACCAACAGAAATAACAGCCCATCCTTTGAAATATGCAACTATCTGAATTTTGCAGTGCAAGTTCTCCAACCAAGCAGTGTTTACATATTAGGGAAATGTGTGCATAAAAATGAATATATTCATGAAAATAACTTACAAAAATGTGATATATTAGGAGAAATTGCTTGTAAAAATGTGTACCAAATGTGTCAAAACAGCATACAAAAAAGGTGTCTGTTAGGAGAAGTCCACACTAAAATGCTGAAGAATTTTCATGAGATTTTGTTCTTTTTAAAAAATACAAATGAATTGCTGCAGAAATGTGGAGAACCAAGGACTAAAATCTGTCCAGGCATCTCTCATGTAAGTAAAAGAATACATACAGCAGATTTTGTCAAGTTTACTTGCTGAACTCAACCACAAACATTTGCAGGGGAATGCTTAACCCATAAGGGGTCTGACTGAGTTCAATGGGACTTACTTCCTTCTTGGGATGTGAGAATCTGTCAAATTTGGTTTCTCTCTGAGTTTATTTTTTATTTGTTTGTTTATTATTTCTCCTGAGCTCTCATTTTTTTCAGTCCTAAACTCAGTTCCCCACATTTCCACATCAGTTTGTGATTTTTTTTAAGTCCTCGCAAGAATTCATCAGCAAATGGTCACATTTCTCCAAATATTTTACCTAATATACACATGTTTTGCAAACCAATTTCCCCATAAATAATGCATCTCTATGTTGTTTTTCCTAAGTATGTATGTTAATGTGCCGTTTACCCTGGTGAATGCAGTTTTGTACACATCCGGAGTACCGCGTTGCAAACTACAGAGACGTGCAAATTTCGAAAGATGGCTGCAATTCGGTTGGTGTACTGTTTCAGAAAGGGTGGATTAGGTAAGTTTGCCTTTAAGGGCCGAATTGAATCAAATCCCTCTCCTGTCCCTACTTCTTCGTAAGCTTGCTTCAGTAACATTCCAGATTCTTTACATCTTCTTTGAAGACCCTTCCTAGAATCCAGTAGGAAAATGAATTAGGAATCATCAGTGGTAATTTAAAGGACCTTTGGGAAAACCCTAGCCAAACAAACCAAGAAGGCAGAAACGTACGCATGCATCGATTTCCAAATGCAACCCCCCTCCTTTTTCCCCCTAAAGACAGAGTTGAGACTTTAATTTCCTGCTGAGGACGGTGCTACGGAAAGAATAAAGAGCATAGGAGAAGATCCTGTTGCGAGAGACTTGGGTCTACTTCTCTGGAGACATCTTCCAAAATGCCTTGATCAAACTGGGAGAGACGTGGAAACAACTTTTCTGTTCTCTTCTCTGTGAACATAAAGACCCTGTAAAAGGCCACTTTTCTGGGTTTTACAAGGTCTCTGTTCCCTTTAGTTCCCAGAAGGGCTGCTTTTCGATTTCTTTATGAGTTTTGGCTTCTTTCGCTTCTGACAGAGACGAAAAGTGGCCGTCGACTTCGTGACCAGTCCCCACACACACAAGTCAAATGGATATCCCTTCACTCCCACCATCATAAAGAAACCCCCAAGGCTAATTTTTGACTCTTACGTTTATGGCAAGCAACAGCTCTGTTCTGTATCTTCCAGCGGGAGAAGGTGTTTGCACAAGTGAGCCAGTGGACATCTCTTATGGGAACACAAGTTTAAAAGGCAAAAATGCATAATTGCATACAGATATTTCCCCTCTCTCTCTCTCTCTCTCTCTCTCTCTCTCTCTCTCTCTCACACACACACACACACACACACACACACACACACAAATTCAAGTGTTTATGGCGTTCAAATCACTTCTGTCCTTCTGTTCCGTTTGAAGTTGGCTACTCCTGGTCTGGAATTTTATTGCGGTTATTCCAGCAAAGTGGCAATAGAGAAGAGTGTCTTAAATCATGATGATTTAAATAATAAAAAAACCACTCAACAATGCATCCCATTGTTATGACTCTGGAGCATTCTTGCTATGAAAATGAAGGAGGAGCAATGAAGCACTGGGGCCTGTCTTTTACTGGACCAATTTTCATTGGAATGGTAAGATCTTTTTAAAAGATTAGGATGAGTCTCCGGCTCCCTAATGGAGCCATGGTTGGAACCCAAGGGTCTGAAATCTGCTCGAATGTTAAGTCGAGGCAAAGTCTGTGTGGGTCAGCAAATACATATTATTTTTCCCTCTGCTATGCGACAAAATGTGAGAGTGCGGAAGGCAGAGGAGGGAATTTTTTTTAAAAAAAACCCACAAATTAAAACCCAATCTTTCATTTTGCTGCTGCACAGAGCAATTTAGCACATACACACACATCTTGTTTGATACATTCAGAAACATACAGTAATTCTGGGGCTGTCATCCAATTGAATGAATCTCTGTCAGCTACTAGTACAAGTTTCAGACCACTAACTGATTAAACATTATCATTCCTGCACATACTTCCTTGGGTGCTCATGAGACTAACATAGGCTCATAACTTTCAGTGGGCTTACTCTGAGTAGAACTTAATTGGCTACAACACATGAAAGTCAATAGAGCCTTGGTTCATCATGAGAAAGCCTTGTTCCATTGCTCAAAGGAAAAGCAATGCAATTCCCTGCATGTTTACTTAGTTAACTCAGTCCACTTGGGCTGTCTCCAATGTTAGTCCCACTCAGTGTAGACCCAGTGGATAGGTCCATTCATTTTTATGGGTCTACTCTAAGTAGAATTTAGCTGGATCCAACCCACTGTGTACAGTCTGGTAAGTGTGCATAAGATTATAGATGGTATTCAATGCTATTCCAGCTCAGAGTAGACCCACTGAAGCTAATAGACATGACCAACAGGTTTGTTCATTTCAGTGGGTCCACTCTTAAGTAGGACTTAAGTTGTGCTCAATTAATCCATCCAGAAATAAGCACCATTGTGCTGAAGGGGTCTTACCCCCTCAGCTAAGATTAGTGCTTTGTCATGAGTAACTTTAGCTAGGTTCTTATTTGACGGGGAGGCAGGCAAAAGGATGGCAAGAAAGAGCAATATATCTAGTATGCCCCCACAGTATGCTTGGGACCTGATTATCCAACGGGAGCATGGTTCATCTATGTTTACTCATGAAGATCCTAACAGCACCAAGAACAGGTGCATCCACATGAAAACAGGACCTCAGCGACTAGCCAATGGATCAGCTAGCTTAATCAAGTGGAAGCATTTCAATGGATGAAAAACTAATCTCCCGAATGATTACTTGGAAGATTTATATACTTATGTTGATACTTTTTGGATCATTTTTAATACAAATGCTTAAAAAAATACTCCTCACAGATGACATTTTTTAATCCTCTTGAAACTCTGCCAGCATTCCAGTGTAAATTACTCCTAACGTGTGTATTTTTGTACGCAGTTTGGCCTAATATACACAATTCTGCAAGCAATCGAATGCATTTTTATATGCATTTTTAATGAATGCTTCTTGAGCTATATCTGCTTTTGTACACATTATTTGGTTAGAGAACCTCATCACAAGATTTGCACAAGAAGTGCAATTTTCAAAGGAGAGCTGTGTTTTGGTTCACATATAGATTTGGAAAGGTTTCAGTAGGGAAGCAGTAGGTTCACATTAAAATCCTAACCAAATCCTTCCTGGCCCTCTTTCGGGTAACACTCTAGAGCCCATCTAGAGATGGGAAAGAAATTCAGTTCAGTTCACAAAGACGAAACTATCACATTTGCACTTTCCAAAACCTTATGAGAACCAAAACAGCTATCCTTGGAAATTTGCACCTATCCAGACTTTGAGTGCAGTTCTCTAACCAACCAAACAACCAAACAACAGTATACATAAAAATGAACATATGAGTGAAAAATAACTTTACAAAAATGCATTATGTTAGGAGAAATGGCTTGCAAAAATGTGTCTCTGAGTCAAAACTGAATACAACATTTGTTTATTAGGACAAATTTGCACTCAAATGCTGAAGAATTTTCATAATGATTTTTTTTTAAGCCATTTGTTGCAGAAATGTGGAGAACTGAACATTGGAAAAATGAGAAACAGAGAAAACCAAAATTGACAGACCTTTCCTTCCCTAGGCACATCTTTAATATTCTCTCTGTGTTTCTCTCATGCACTCACAAACACACACACACATTTAAACATTTTGAAAGGATTATAGACACATCTCGAATGTTTTTAGTTTTGCAGTTTAGTTGTGGCTGAGTCTAAGAGTCAAAGGGTTGCCCTTTATCCTTTAGTCTAATAACAGAAACAACAACAAAAGCTGCAACGGTCTTCAGAGCCAACTGTGGTACATACCACCCACAGAAACGTGTACACTTTTTTCATGCAGCCATACAGAAGCTCAGAGGATTTTTTTTTAACATGGAGAAGGTGTGCCCCCTCACCATCTAATCATCACCAAAATAGTCCAGAAGTTTCTCCATCATATTCACACCGTTTTATTATACCAAGATTGACTCTCGCACACTGAAGATTCCTTTCACCCTATTTTGGATGCACTTGCTGTTGTTTTGAATAATCCCTAAGCACTTTGAAACTTTCAGCCGGAGCAACTGAAGCACAGGCTTTTCACTGAAATCAACAGAACTTAATAAAAGTGCTTTACCCTGCGTGAACTGTAACCCATTTAATAATAATAATAATAATAATAATAATAATAATAATAATAACTAAGGCATTTTCCAATTAAGGCTGCATTTATTAGAAAAGCACAGATACTTCTGGGGATGAATACCACTGTATTTCCCCCAAACCATAAGATGCTCCAAGCCATCACTTTTCTTTTTCAACATCTGACCAATGCTGTGGTAGAGTTTTGGCAAGCCAATTACAAAGATGTTTAGAACAGCAGATTTAGGACAGGCCATTTTAAAAACAGAGACAACAACAGCAACACAGGCCTAGCATACATCAGCTGATACTCATGGCAGTAGGTGCATATGCAATTCATGGGACATGTACAGTCAATATATTTTTGCACTTACACCCCTTGTTCCCCCACTTTGCAAAAATCCCAGGGCCCTCGTCCCCAAATAAAAAGCCAGTTGCTAGCCTTGCAAGGCATCACAGGAGCGGCGTGAGGCAGCCCCTGAACCTTTGCACCAGGGAGAATGAATATTAACTGTTCTGGGCACACGTACTTAAAACGCACTAGGGAGCAGCAGACAGCGGATGCATTAAAAAGCGACTTCCGAACATGAAAGTAACCTCTGATCAGATTAAGACATGCATCTACTAAACCCCTCTGTTAGTTTCACACAAGCTGGTCTGCCAAATGAGACTTGAGTTAACTGACACGGATCTTGCAAATTGCCTCTTTTTTTAGCGGGGGGAGGCTTTTAGGACGCAAGAATGCACAGTGGGGCATTCTTAATAATAATTCGCCCTCTGTGATGATTTTAGTTTGGTTTTTACAAGTATTTTTTTTTTTTAAAAAACAAGCTATTGTCAAACACATGAATTCATCCCATTCGCCGGTTGAAACATTCTCCAAAGCTGAAGCAAGCAAAGGGCTTGCATAACCAGCAGAGAGACAATCTGGCCTAATAATGGGTGATAAACTCCTACTTTCCTGTCCCCTGTTTACTGAATGCCATCCCAGTCTCTCTCTTTTTTGGTCATTCTCTTTCCTGCTGCCAGCAACTTTTGCCGTGTCCTTGGAAATATGAAATGCAGCCCAATCTGGACCTGAGCCTGTGGAAGTAAACCCTGCTAACTTCAGTGGACATGCTCCCATGTAAACGTACATAGAACTGCAGTCTTGAAAACAGCTGTGCTTTTTCCTCACCCCAAGAAGAAATCCATAAATTCTGCTTTACCTGCATTACAAATAGAGGTGGAGGTGGTGATTGGAAGCCGCATTCAAAACAGGGCATGGGCTGAGCATGTACTGCATGAACATTGGGTAGTCCTATTATGTCTCTGTATTTTATATCTTGCGATTTTTGTTGATTATTGTTATTATTGTATGTTGTACACCACCCAGGGAGCCATTGGCTAAGGGCGGTTTATAAATGAAATGAAATAAATAAATAAATAAATAAATAAATAAACTCCGCGGACGGTCTGGAGTAGAAGGATCATGAGAACAGCTTACGCTTACCCCAGGAGAAATATACTCCAGAGGTAAACTTCTGTACAGATGTGGGGGAACAATGCTATCCACACACACGCACCCCAAAAAGACATGATTGGCACAAGGCTTCAAGCAGAGGCCCCAATCAAGCTCACCGTTGGTCCTTGCCGCTGAGACAACGGGTTGTATTCAACTACGTGGACCCATTGAAATGAATGAATCTAAGTTAGTGTATCTTTCAACTTCAATGGGTCTATTCTGAGTAGGACTAGCACTGAATACCACCCAATGGCCTGGCTACAGACATTCTCCCACAGGGCTTGATTTGGCAGCTGGACGTCAGAACTGTCTCATCCGGAAGATGGATTGCAATGAGAAGAAAGACCAATATTATGTATTTAGTGAGGATGCATCTCTGTGTTTGGCCTGTTCCTCTCGTGGAAGCATCCCCTTAAGGTTGCATTCAGCTGATGGAAATGCATGGCTGAACTAGCCTGCCCTCAGAAGCTGCAGGGGGTGGTATGGGAGAGGGCAATCTGTGTGGCAGCCCCTACGTTGTGCAATGGCCTCCTGACAGGAGTGCATCTCCTGGCATCTTCTCTGTACAGCTTTTGTCACGCGCTGAAGATGCACTTCTCCACCCTGCCTTTTGTCCCTTGAGATGCATATTTTTAGGACCCTCTCTAATTGCAATTGTAATTTGTCTTAAACTGTTTTCTAGTGGTGTGTTTTAAGCTGTTCTGACCTGCCCTGGGACCTACTACAGAAGGGTGGGCTGCTATTATTATTATTATTATTATTATTATTATTACCACTACCACTACCACTACTACTCATTCATCATTGGTGATCACTGGTGGCCGAGTAAGAATGTCTTCCAAGATAAGGTCTTTAACGGTGGGTCCGTAAGTGACTGTGGAGGCCAATTCTGGATCCACACAGCCTCCCACAGTGAGGACATCGGTTTCCAGATGGAAGATGGTTGCGATGAGGGTTTGTTTGACGTGCCTTCCGCTTAGCTCGTTTGTCCCTCCTAATTGCGATTGTAATTTATTTTAATCTGTTTTCTAGTGGTGTGTTTTAAGCAGTTTTGACCTGCCCCGGGATGTTACTACTGCTACTACTACTACTACTGCTACTACTACTACTACTGCTACTACTACTACTACTGCATCTAATATTGAGGTCACCTAAGTTCTCTCCAGGCCCTTTCCATGCACTGCGATGCTTAAGCCTATAGCCTGCATTCTGGCCAAGGGGAATCCTGTTCCTTTACTTTCCTTATCTTCACGTTAACACCATGGAGTAGATCAACATTATTATACTCATTTTACAGATTGGGGGGTGGGGGACACAAAATTGAGCTGTAATGGAGCCCCAGTTCTTGCAGGATGAAGCTGGGATTTGAGTCCAGCACTCCGCCATAATGGACAGCTAATTGTCCTCTGTAAAATACCTGTCACCCCGGTTATGCAAGACAACAAGGTCTCATAATACTGGAACTGAGGGACACTCAATGAAGATGAATGTTGGAAGATTCAGGGCAGGCACAAGGAAGAACTTTTTCACACAGTGTATAGTTAACCTATGGAACACACTCTCACAGGAGTCAGGGATGGCCACCAACTTGGATGACTTTGAAAGGGGGATTAGACAAATGCATGGAGGATCAGGCTATCAATGGCTACTAGCCAGGATGACTCTGTCCTGCCCCCACTATCAGAGGCAATATGGCTCAATACAGGTTGCTGGGAATCACAAGAGGGGAGAGTGCTCTTGCGCTCAGGTCCTGCTTGTGGGCTTCCCATAATGGTTGGCCACTGTGCGGACAGGAGGCCGGACTAGATGGGCCCCCTTTGGCCTGACCCAGCAGGACTCTGCTTATGTTCTTGTGAAGCAAAGCAGTGACTCAGATCCCTTTATGGTTTGGGTAGCATGGGGTTCACACCGATTTCTTGATCAGACCCCAGAGTTGTCACCCTACCTATGTTCTCATCCCTAACAGCATTTGAGATTTGAATTGAAGTTGGGATGGAAACTGAGATTTCCATACGGTCCCTATACGGTCTCGGCTCAGTTTATCTTACGGAGCGCCTTCAACGCCACCAATTATGCCGCCCGACAAGATCAGCCACTCAAGGCCTTCTCTCAATCCCGCCGACAAAAACAGCTAGATTGGCGGGTACAAGAGAGAGGGCATTCTCAGTGGCGGCCCCCACTCTCTGGAACTCCCTCCCACAAGATCTCCGGCACGCCTCTTCCCTAAATGTATTCCGTAAAGCCTTAAAGACCTGGCTCTTTCAACAGGCCTTTGGGATCTCCAGGGAGGGTTAATTACTGTGACTGAAATGCATCCTACCCTGTTTTAATATTGTTGCTGCTGTATTATTCTCATACTGTTTTTATTGTATTATTGTATTTTATCTCATTGTGTTTTAACTGTTTTGTACGTCGCCTAGAGTGGCCTTTGGCCAGATAGGCGACACAGAAATTAAATTTATTATTTATTATTATTGTTATTCCAACAGTGGGATACACAACAGGGGGAGGGTCAGTTTGACTTGACTTTTTAAGAGCAACTCTGCCAGGAGAGCAGCTTTTCTTTACACAACTGGAAGACAAGCATGATCAGTTGCCTGCTACCATCTGCCGGCCAAGCTACTCTCAGAGGCACAGGAGCAAAGGGCTGGAAAAACCATGGCAACCTGAATGGCTGCCCCAAGCACTTGACCGAAGGGCAAGCTACAATCCCCCTCCCCCAATAAATATATTTAATATAAAGCATCTATACACCACCAGTCGTTCTGAGTAGGATTTTGGGGTTGTGTGCATTGCGACCTTAATAAATGATAATAAATGAATCCTAGGAAGGTGGGAATTAGGCGTTTGAGTCACACCTCTGCCAGTGGTGGCCACATGCAAGCTATCATGGATCCATATGGCTCAGTATTGGCTACACTGTCTGGCAACAGAGGCTCTGCAGAGTTTCAGACAGAGCTGGAGATGCCATTGGCAGATGCTCGACTTCTGAGCTACAACCCTTTCCCTAAAAATAAGAATAAGTTTCTAGTCCTCATACTTCTGAATAAAGGGCTGAATAAAATAGGAAAAATATAATGGCTGAGTTGAAGGGTACATCACCTCATTATCGTCCACACTGACTGGCAGTAGCTCTTCAAGGTGTTTCAGGCAGAAGTTTCCCCCAGCCTTACCTGAAGATGCCTGTGGGATTGAAGGCAGATACTCCACCCTTGAGCTACAGTCGTTCCCCTTACTTCATAAGGTGGTCATTTAGATGGATGGGGACGTCTGCAGGTGTCATTTTCCCCCGGCATATGAATTACGGCAGTTTGTGTCAGTTTTAATTAATATAATTAACTGGGAACATATGTGACAAATTTATACCCCTGAAAGCCTTTCAAGGATCCTGAATGCACAGTGTGCTCCAGAGGAAGATTCTTGAGATCTGGGCTGGGCGCTTAAGTCCTGTTGATCCCAAATCTAACGGGACATCCTCCTGTTCAGACCCCGTTGAAATGAGTGGGATGGAGGCCGGAACATTTGCAGTTCATCTCAATGGGGCTTTGCTCGGGATGTTTTGCTGGCTGCGGACATCGATTCCAAGGCTTCTGGCATTTTCAGATGCAACACCCCCCCAAAAAAGGAGCACCTTTGCATCTCTTGTGCCCTGCTGAAGCACAAGCATGAATGTCGATAATGCAAGGCCCACAGCAGGAGGAGACACAAGCCCTGTGACAATCAAACGAGCACTCTGAACAATGCATGCCCACATGCACGCAGCACATTCCCTTTAGGCGCGGGACGCTGTTAGGGTCATGTGTGAAAACATGCTAGGGTATCCCTGGAATCCTCTGGATTGCAGACAAAGCTGTTGCCCTTCTCCTCCACCAACAGAGGCGGTATGCCTCAATATGAGTCTCTGGGGTTCACAAGAGGGGGGACTGCGGTTGCCCTCTTGGCCCGCTTTTGGGGCATCCCAGCGGGCGTTTGGGTGGTCACTATGAGAACAGGACACTGGTCTAGATCCAAGAGGGCTCTGCTAATGTTCTGCCTCTACTGACGGAGAAAAAACATGCCTCTGAACACCAGTTGCTGGGAGCTGCAAGAGGGAAGAGTGCTCTTGCACTCAGGACCTGCTTGTGGGCTTCCCAAAACAGGCATCTGGCTGGCCACTGTGAGAACAGGAGGCTGGACACGTATGGGCCCCTTTGGCCCGATCCAGCAGAGCTCTGCTTATGGTCTTACGTTCTACAGATAATAATAATAATAATAATAATAAATCTTACTGCTAACCATAAAGTGGGTTTAGCTCTGCCCTTAACAGCAAAGGGCACTTTATTGTAACAGCAAGTATAATCATATTTGAGACAGAATCTAGGTGAAGGTCCTTGCTTTGCGTGTGTAGATGTTCAAGCTGGTCCTGTTGACTCCCAAGTAAGTACGCAAAGGCGGTTGTTAAATCCAAGCACCGTTAGAGGCTGCACATTTTGTGCCCCTTGCCCCAGGAGTATGCCTATATGAGTGGCAATAATTTCAGCATCAATGTGCTCGATGGTGGCGACGAACCAATAAACGATTGTCCAGCCAACGCAACATCCCACTGATAGCTACGGCAGGACTAAGCCCCTTCTAACTGCCTGGGATCTTCTCACTTATGCAGCTGTTGCTGAGGGTGTGTTTCATAACGGAGACAATAGCCTGCAAGGCGCTTTCTCATGTGCAAGTTTATTTCAGAGGACACTCTGAATTGTAAGGACACTCCTCTCTTTGGCTTTAAAATGTCTGTTTACCAAACAGGACACACACACTCCTCTGATCCCAATTTCTAAGGGTGTGTGTGGGACAGAGAGAAGGAGAGAATCTATTGCTAACCAGTGGTGCAACCCGTCATTGAAATAGCAGGAACAGGGCACTAGACACTGTACAGAAAATGATAGCGGTCCCAGAGACCCAAATTGAGTGTGGTTATAAACACACACACAGAGAGAGAGAGAGAGAGACCTGCAGGAAAATCACTCTTTCACAAACCTCTTTGCAATGAGTGGGTCCCACGTGCGCATTTATTTCAAGGGCACTTTTGCCGAGGAGAGCATCCTGCAAGGAAGATGTGGAAGGATCCCTGGCGGCAGGCTCATGTGCGGAACTTTTGCGCACCGTCCACATGAGGATGTCCTCATCGAAACACCATCCCGTATTAATCCTCCCCATTTAATCCGGATTTACTGTTTCTTTGGAAATTGGCTAAGTTTAAAAAAAAAAATAACTCACAGAAATGATAAATCCAGATTAAATGGGGAAGGCGGGGAAATATATGGGATGGCGTTTTGATGAGGCATCGTGTGGACATCGCTGGGGAAAAACTCGCCTGTGAGCACAACTTTAGTCCACAACTAAAGGGTGTCTCCTCAGAAGTACAGCCCTGTCAAATTCAATGGGGCTCCCAGCTAAGTGGGCCAACTGGCCATGATGCAGAACTCTGCAGATCCCCCAGAGCTGACCTTTCCCTCCCTAACCAATGGCTAGAAAATGCCCATTTCACAGCTGGTTACATGAGTCGCCCATCCTCACTGCGCCCTTTCGCCACAGATTCTCCAGAAAGTTTTGGGAGATCACCTCTTCTTCCCTCGCCAACCAGCCCCCCCCCCGCAGGCGTCCTTCCTCCCCCCTCCCCAAAAAAAACCCCCACAAAGGAAATAAAAAGCGCTCACCTTCCCGAAGCGCGCCGCCCCCTTCGCTGCCGCTGCTGGCGCCGGAGTGATCCTGCGGCCCCTTGCCGCCCTCCCTCGCCTCCGGCCCGGGCGACTCCTTCGCTCCGCCGTTCATGCCGGCGGCGACCTCCTCCAGATCCAAGAGGTGACTGACGCTGAAGTTTTTCCGAGCCTGCGGGTTGTCTGGCGGAGGGTCCAAGATCCGCACCGGGTTAGGGGCGAACTGCTTGTCCATGCCGAACGCGGCCACGGCTTCCATCGCCGGCGAGGGCTCCAGGGCGCCCCGGCTGAACCCCCACCTCACCCCCAGGCCGCCACCCCCGCCCAGCAGCACCCCCCCACACACCCAACCCCTCCCCAAAACACCGAGCCAGAAGCGGCGAGCCGGCTATTTCCTTTCCTTTCCAATTCCCCCCCCCCAAAAAAAATTCTGCCTCTCCCTTACCCCTGGACTGCCCGCTATACCCCGATCCTCTCCTCCTCCCGCCGCGTATTGCCAGACGGAGAGGAGACGGACGGGTCTTGATCCGCCTCGTGTCGACGTCTGGGGAGGAGGGAAAGCGAGCGAGCTTGTCCCAAACTTTCTCCAACTAGCCTATCAGGCCGACTCTCGCCGCTTCTCCAGTTGGTTCAGAGAGAGACCGAACTCCCCCTAAACACCCCCCCTTTTGCGCAAGGCTCTGAAACTGACAAGAGGTTGGCCCTCTTCTTTTCTGAAACTGACGGAAGCTTCTGAAATTGACCAAGCAGGAGTTTCCGCAGCCTCCCTTCTCTTCTGTAATCGACCTAATAATAATAATAATAATAATAATAATAATAATAATAATAATAATAATAATAATAATAATAATAATAATAATAATAATCTCCTTGACACACACACTCCTCCGTTTTGTGCCGTCTTGCTAGCCCTCTCCTTCACTCCTTCTATATCCAGGGGTGTAGTTGTCGGGGATCAGGGAGGTCTTAGACCCCTTACACTTTGGGGAGCAGGGTCCCTATGTCTCCATCATCCTGCCAGCCAATCAGCATGAAAGGGGAGTGTGTAGGCCACTGGGAAGAGTCTTCTAACCTGCTTCCTTGTCCTTTCCTGCTGATTGGAGCCAATCAGAGTGAAAGGTGGTGAGTCTGCCACTGAGTAGACTCTTCTCAGTAGCTAACACACATCCTCCCTTTTCATGCTGATTGGCTTCTACAGAGGGCTGTTGTGGGAGAGGGCATTCACAAGGATCTCATTCTCATCCCAGCAGCAAAAAAGAGGGGAAGGGTGTGTGGCTGCAACTATCATGAAGGGACCCTGCACTTCTGAGTTTGCCAGTACACTACTGTCTGTAAGTTTTTTGGGGGGAGACAGTGTTTGGAAAGAGGGAGGGGTTAGAGGGAGGAAGAATTACTCTTTATAAATTAAAGTATTCAACTTATTCCTCCGCATCCACCCCCTCCAGTGGGTTGCCTCCAACTAGATGCTACTTGGAGCTGCAGACCCTTTGAAATGAATGGGCCTAAATGAGCCATACCCGTTCATTTTAATGAGTCTACTCTGAGTAGTGGTTTTGGATACAAGCCCTATTCTCTTCTTGTCACTTTTTTTTTATCAGTTAAGTTCCTAAGGAACTTGTAAGTGCTTCTTTTAAAGGACTGTTCAAAGGAAAGGTGTCATTTATTTGAGAAATGTGCAGAATCCCTCCAAACGGACAATATGACCTGTGTGGGATTATGCATACGTTGATCTTGTAAAAAATTTAACTTAGATATTTTTACATAGAGGTGGGAGTTGTGACAGCTTCCAAAATTCTGTCACTTTCCAGCGCGACCACAAACCATGGGAGGGGCTATGCAGATGAGGAGGTGGATCCTGCGCTATTAGAACAGGGCTCAGTGGTCTTGGCTGGGGACCTTTAATTTTCCCTATCTAAACAGTCCCCCCTCAAATTCCATGCAGGGAAAAAAAATCAGTTGCTGCTTTTGTGGTGAAGATCTTCCAGGTTTGAGGCAGATTCCTCTGTTCCTTGTAGGGATGGGTGAGAATTTCGATTCAGTTCACATTTCAAGCAGAATTTAGGAAAATTTGCACTTTCCGAAACAACATGAGAACAGAAACACAACCATCCTTCAAAATTTGCATTTATTAGGATTTGGGGATGCAGTTCGCCAACTAAACAACACTTACAAAAATGCATGTATTAGGGGAAAGTGTGCATAAGAATGAATATATGAGTGAAAATAACGGGCAAAAAGGCATGAAGCGATGAGAAATGGCTTGCAAAAATGTGTACCTTTGTCAAAACTGCCTACATTTTGCACTAAAATGGTGGAGAATTTTCATGAGGACTTTTTTAAAAAACAATTCACAGATCACTGTAGAAATGTAGAGAACTGAATTTGACGATGGCAAAGTGAGAAACTGAGAGAAGCAAAACAGGCAGACCTTTCCATCCCTAGTTCCTTGCTATATAACAGGGAGGGGAGGAATATCTGTGGCCATTCCAGAGGTTGTTGGACTCCAACTTCCATCATCCCTGGCTGCTGGGGATTATGGGATGCCAGGGGTGGGCATGGCCAGAGGGAAAATGAGTGGAGCAACAGGGTGTGGTGCCAAGGCTTGTGCAGTATGCCACATTGCAAGCAAAGACACTTACACACACACGTCTTTTATCCAGGCAAGCACTGAGCAGCAAGTTGAACTCAGTGGCCTTATAGGCCCCTTCCAACTCTTACTATTCCAGAAACAAAGCCCTCTGAAGAGAGATTGAAAGAACTGGGCACGTTTAGCCCAGAGAAGAGAAGACTGAGGGGAGATATGATAGCACTCTTCAAGAACCTGAAAGGTTGTCACACACAGGACGGCCGGGATCTCTTCTCGATCGTCCCAGAGTGCAGAACAAGGAATAATGGGCTCAAGTTACAGGAAGCCAGATTTTGGCTGAACCTCAGGAAAAACTTCCCGACTGACAGTGAAACCAATGGCCTCGGGTGGGTTCTCCAACACTGGAGGTCTTCAAGAGGCAGCCAGGCAGCCACCTGTATGCTGTAACTTGGATTCCTGCATTGAGCAGGGGGTTGGACTAGATGGCCTTAGAGGCCCCTTCCAACTCTACTATTCTAGGATTCTATTCTATGATTCTAAGCAAGAGGCATCATCACAGTTAAGGGTGGGAAAGAAATTAGATTCAGTGAGCATTTAAAGTCAAATCTATCCAATCTGCACTTTCCAAAACAATACGAGAACCAAAACACATAATTTGCACCGATCCAGATTTTGCAATGCAGTTCTCCAGCCAGCCAGTGTTTACCAAAATGCATATTTTAGGGGAAAGTGTGCATAACCATGAATATGCTGGTGAAAATAGCATGCCAAAAATGCATTATGTTAGGAGAAATGGCTTGCAAAATGGGTACATGAGTCGACACTCAACGCTGTCTACAAAAATGTGTTTGTTAGGAGAAATTTGCACTAAAATGCTGAAGAATAATAATTTTAAAAAGCAAATTGCTGCAGAGTCTAAGACTGAGGGGGGGTGAAAGAGAAACTGAGAGAACCGAAAGGGACAGATCCATCCCTAATCAAGGGCCCAGGAAAAACCATTAGAGGAGGGTCTGGAGGAAGGCCAGTGAGCTAAGGTAGAGTCCTGAGGGCCTTATAAAGATGCCTGAAGGGCCACATCTGCTACTCCCAGGCCTAGGTTTCCTTACCTGTGCATTAATGTGTCTTTTTTTCTGCTGTAGGCCATGTGAGTGGTGGCAAGCGATAGGATAGCCCAAGTAAAGACCAGTGACATTTTGCAGGAAGAGCATTTGTTTATCTTCCTATTTGCAGTGCTCAGACTTATGTTCTGCTCCCCATATCACAGGGAACACCAGGGATCTTCTCTTAGGTATGAGAAGAGACAGATAGTTCCAACAGGGATGCATGGACAGAGGGGGATGCCTTTAACCCATCCCACAAGCACTTGAAATCCCAGCATATTTCGGGGCGGTAGTTGAGAGAAGGAGCCTTATCTCCTTCAACCTCCCTGGAAATGAGGAATCTCTGTCAGCCCGGGGGCCACATTCTTTTCTAGGCAACCTCCTGAGGGCCACATCCCAGCAGTGGGCAGGGCCAGAGGGAAAAATGGGTGGAGCGGCACATACAAAATTTTACCTTTGTAGAGTAGACTAGTTTCTACAGACACAAGCACACTCTTCGCCATCCTCCATCAAGGGATGCAGGAGAGCTGGAGGGCACCTTCTACCCAAGCAAAAACATTTAGGTTGTGAAGCAAGACCAGCAAGTGGTGCACCTGAGGAGAGTTCCAAGGGCCAGACAGAAAGGCTTGGTGGGCCACTTTGGTCCCCGGGCCAGAGGTCTTTCGATCCTGGTCTAAACCTTGGCTGAGCTCCTTCAGGTGGAAAGGCAGGATATAAATTCAATAAATAATGAAGCAAGCCATTGCTAAGAGCTCCATGTGGACAGCAGAAACGCAGATGCGAGGAAACAGGCAAACAAAAGTTTCGGCATCAACATGAACGTTGTAGCAGATCCTTAATAGCTCCTCTGGAAGGAGGCGGTTTGCATCGGTGCCTGATTGCCTGCCAAACACTTGATTTTCCGTTCATACCGTGACTAAAATAAAAAACCAAGTAAGCGAATTCATGGCAGAGGGATTTGTTCAACCTCGGTCTTACAGGCTGGGATCTTTTCCAGCAGCTGACAATCCTGAAGTTTTTTTCACCAGCACCGATATATTCTATTTTCATTGGCAGTTTTTGGAGTACATGAATCAGATAAAAAAAAGAGAAGAAAAGAAAAAGGCTCTTGTCTGTAACGAAAATGACAACTGACTTTGCCTGGTGATGTCATCAAGCGGCACTTTTCATACAATGCAATATTTTAAAACTGAACACGATAGAGTCCGTTGCTCGTTTCTCCCTGTTACCCTTCTAAATGCATAAAAGGCGTGAAAAATCCAGGAGTGTGTTCAAAAAGAAAAAGATCTGTTTTGATCGTAGTTGCTTATTTCAGTGATGGCTGCTGAAAACAGTCTGTTTTGGTGGAAATATGTCAAACCGGCCGATTCCTCAAATGGAATCCAGAAGCCGTAGCAACAGTCAATAAATTAGTGACGGATGGGCTGTTGCCCCTGACCAGGGTCCTTCCTGGGTGAAATATTCCTCTTACCGAGCCATCATGAATGGATTTGGAAAGGTTACAACTAAAAAGTTTGCTCTTAAAACAAAATCCAAGGAGATTTACTTGGCAGCTCTTCAACTTTCGATGGATGGCCTTGGCCAAACTATCTCCAAACCATGCCCGTGATTTTCAGCCGGAGAAATGATAAACCACTGCCACTCAGGTGCATTGCCTTATACTGAGTCAAACGGTTGGTCCATCTAGCTGAGTATTGTCTACACTGACTGGCAGCGGCTGTCCTGTTTCAAGCAGGGGACATTCCCAGCCCTGCCTGAAGATGCCACTGGGGAGTGAACCGGGGACCTTCTGCATGCAAAACAGGTGCTCTGCTGCTGAACTATGGCTCTTTCCCAAATATAGCTCTGTCCTGACTTTTAACGACTGTAATTTAAAGCTGTATAAGGAGCTCATGAAGGCAAGAAATCTGTCATATTCTGCTAATTTTAGAGGGCTGTTCACTTCCTATACCAGGGATAGTGAACTTATTTTATCCCAAGGGCCATATTCCCTTGGGGGGGGGCACATGTCAATGATGGGCGGGGCCATAGGAAAAAAGGGCGGGCCAGCATCAGAGGCGACTCTTACCTTAATACAGGAGGGTATGTCCTACAGTAGGCAAAACCCAAGGGTTTCTATTAGGGACGGGGGAGAATTTTGATTCAGTTCGCAATTTCAAGCCAAATCTATCAAATCTGCTCTTTCCAAAACAGCATGAGAACCAAAACAAAACCATCCTTTGAATTTTGCACTTGTTTGAATTTTGCAATGCAGTTCGCCATCCAAACAATGGTTACAAAAATCCACATACCAGAGGAAAGTGTGCATAAAAATGTGTGTATGAGTGGAAATGACATGCAAAGATGCATTATTATATTAGGAGAAAAGGCTTGCAAAAATGTGTACATTTGTCAAAACTGCCTACAAAAATGTGTTTATTAGGAGAAATTCACACTCGAATCCTGGAGAATTTTCATGAGGATTTTTTTTTTAAAAGATGCAAATTGCTGCAGAAATGTGGAGAACTGAATTTAAGATTGGAAAAATGAGAAACTGAGAGAACTGAAAGTGACAGATCTTTGATCCACCTCTGAGCTATAATTTTAAGATTAGTTTCTAAGACTCAGAGCAGGGTGATTCTGCCTTCAGAGCCATGCCCCCAAACCTTCCTCTCTGAGGAAAATAAGTCCTGGAGCATGGAATGGAAGGCACAACTCTGTTGACCATTTAAGCATCTCTCTCTCACAAACACACACCCAGAAAGAGGGTACACCAGAGGATACACTTGTGCATACAATGTGGGTCTGGCTGGCCCCTTTTCAAGGATGAACAATAAACTAACTTGTCTCATATGACTGAGTGTAATTGAATCTGGAGATGGCCATCAGCAGCAGCGGTCAGCAGTGGTCAGCAGCAGCAGTGTGGCAAATGGCTACAGACGGGCTAATGGCCACTGTTGATCATGGCTACTCTCTAGCCTTTCCATCTGTCTGACTCTGACTGTCTCTGGCCGCGAAAACTTACCTGGAGGGTGGGAATGGGTGAATCTCTCAGTTTTTCTTTCTCTCACTTTCTCCTTTTTCTAGGCTTCATCAGTCCACATCAGTTTGTGAATATTTGCCTTTAAGTCCTCGAGAAAATTCATCAACATTTTGGTGCAAATGTACCTTAATATACACATGTTGGTAAGCAATTTCCCCTAACATATACAATTTTTGCAAGCAATTCCCCTTGATATAATGCATCTTTATATGGTGGTTTTTTCCCCCATGAATCCATGCACTTTTTAGGCACACCTTGTATGCATTTTTGGTACATGTCGCTGGAGAACTGCCCTGCAAAGCATAGAGAAGGGCAAATTCCTGAAGGACGGCTGAGTTTCGATCTGTGCATTGTTTTGGGAAGTGCAAATTAGGTAGGTTCGCCTTCAAAGTTGAAGTGAACCGAATTTCTCCCCGCATCGCCACTGATGGGGTTCAGCCTTGTGGCTGCAGGGGACAGGGGAACTGAAGGCTATGGGGCTGACCTTTGACCTTCCCATGGGCTTTTCAATTGGCTGAGTCTAGCCCCAGAGGCCGCCTCTTAACAGAGTTAACATCTTGCTGCGATTATTGTGTTCGAGTGCCCTGGGGTATCGCCAAGCTTCATTGAGCGGACAGGGCCAGGATGGCAGCAAGGGGATGAGGGGGGGTCTCTTAAATGAGTCGAGGCTGTCTTTCAGCTTGCTTAACTGGGGCTGCAACGACCCCGCGGTTATTCTAGATCATAACCCGTTCTTGAACCCACGTCAATCTCTTTCTCTTCCAGGGAAGTGGAGGAAAAGTTTGGGTAAATATGGTCTTGCTGCTCAGGGCGTTAAATAATTATGTGGAGAGCATAATCAACGGTGAAACCCCCTCAGGATCTCGCTTCCTCTCTGCTCTGGTGATTGCTGGTATTTTTAAGGTGAAATATGACCTTTTTATGATCAAAGAGGACCAGAGTTCCAAAGGAAGTGTGGGTAGACGGGAATGGGAGGGGGAAGAGTTGAAGGGTTGTGGTGGATGGGTGGGGGTGAGGGGGAAGACGTCCGTGAGTTTTCTTTCCCCCAGCCCTAGTGGTCTGGTAAAGTTTCTTTAGACATGCAAAGATTTATAGTCCTTTCGGCAGGAGTTCCTAGAATTACCCCTCCGACTCTTTACGCATTTCCAGAAGGGGAGCTGGAACAGTAAGTCATTGAGAAATTAACAGGCTTTTCAATAATGTCCCCTGTCGGCTTTTTAGAAGAGAAAAACCTAATGACTTTTTGGAAAAAAAACAAGGTCAAGGTTCCTTTCAATATATATATATATTCTGCAGTTTCCTCTTTTGCGCTAGTACGCAGAGAGGGGATGGAGGGGTCCCTCTCTTTTCTCTCCACCCCCTTCTCTCTAGTTACACAGTTTATATAGGATTAAATACATTTATTTTAAAGAACGCACGTCTTGTCATTTTAATAGATCCCAGTTGCAAGACCTGTTGATTTCAGCAGCCGTTTGTTTTCAATTATGGAAAGTGCCAAAATTACTTCTTAATTCTTCTAACTGGGGAGGTTAGATTGAATCGATCCATAGAGGGGAATAATGGGTTAAAAGTAGCAGATATACAGATGAAGACCGTCCAATTAATACAGGGTTGACAACAAGCAAGAACAGCCTACATGTGATGTTTGTTTGTTTGTTTATACCCCACCCTTCCTCAAGGTAGCACACATGATCCCCCTCCCATTTTGGCCTCACAAACCGACCCTGCAAGGTAGGCTAGCCTGAGAGAGAGACTGGCCCGAAGGCACCCAGTGAGGTTCATGGCAGAGTAGTAGGGATTTGAACCTAGATCTCCATAGTCCTAGCCGAAAGGTTGTATTCAACTATGTTGTACTCTGAGTAGACCCATTGAAATGAATGGATGCAAGTTGGTTTTCATCTGTTTCATTGGGTCAACTGTACCAACACTGGATGCAGCGGCAATGCTCTAACCATTATACCAGAGGGGGAAGGAACCTCAGCCCGGGACAAATGCTCTCTCTGTGCCCCATGGGACCCTCCCCTGAGCCACCCTCCTCACTGTCCCTGCTTTGCACCTTCCGTGAAAGTTTTTGCCTGGTTGGGATGAGTCCCTGAGCTCTGATCACGCCTCATGCTTCTCTAGATGGAGGATGGGGGGGGTGCGGCTGCACATAAATCTTTGGATTTTTCTTGGGTGGAAAGTAACCTGCTTTACAACGGCAAGAGAAGCACCCATTCCTCTGCTCTCTGGCAGGCACCCCATGGAAAGGCCTGCCCCGAAGCACCCATCCGCTGCCCTCTGTAAGTAGGGGGAAGCCATGACTGTTTATGAGAGCCAGTGTGGCGTAGTGGTTAAGGTGTTGGACTCGGACCTGGGAGACCAGGGTTTGAGCCCCCACACCACCATGAAGCTCCCTGGGTGACCTTGGGCCAGTCACTGCCTCTCAGCCTCAGAGGGAGGCAATGGGAAACCCCCTCTGAATATCGCTTACCGTGAAAACCCTCTTCATAGGGTGGCCCATAAGTCAGAATTGACTTGAAGGCAGTCCATTTCCATTTTTTCATGACTGTTTAAAGTGGTACAAAAGCTCTCTAAATGTATGGGGAAACGGTACCCATGTCATGTCTGTTAACTTCAGTGGGACTCCTCTGAGTGGGACTCGCATTGAATACCACCCAAAGAATCCTGGGAAGTGTAGCTTGTAAAGGGTGCTGAGAGTTGTTTGGAAAAAAAAAACCCCATTCCTCTCCCAGAGCTAAAATTCTCAATGCTTCCTAGGAAAAGGGATTAGATTGTTAAACCACTCTGGAAATCATTGCTCTGTGAGGTAAACAGGGCATCTCCTAACAACTCCCAGCACCCTTCACAAACGACACTTCCCAGGATTCTCTGGGGGAAGCCACGGCTGTTTAAAGTGGTATAACTGTGCTTTAAATGTATCGTGCAAATGGTCCCATCATGTAATCTCCCTACAAACAAATCAGAATAAATGTTCAATAAACAGCTGATGACACTTAACCCCCATCCCACAAGAGATGTGAAGGCCCTGGGGAAAAACTGGAAAAGTGTGGGGAGGGGGACATTTTCCCCATTTTTTCCTATTTTTTTCCCAGGCTTTCAAATCTCTAACCCCCACCCCTGCAAATCTTGTGCCAACAAATCAGGTCGAAACAGGTTGTCTAGAACTGACCTCTATCTGTAAAGAGATTAGTGTCCATGACACAGAGGGCCCTTCAGACATCCTTCTTATTGGTCCTTCATCATTATTTGTGTTCAGTTATGTTATCTGGGTGATTCTACATAACCCTGCTTTCAATACAGTTTGCGCCTGCAAAACATTCGGAGTAGAAATTCGATTCGGTTCGCATTTAAAGACGAATTTATCAAATTTGCACTTTCCGAAACTATACGAGAACCAAAACACAGACACCCTTTGAAATCTGCACTTATCTGAATTTTGCAACGCAGTTCTCCAACCAAGCAGTGTTTACCAAAATGCATAAGTTAGGGGGAAAGTGTGCACGAAATGAATATGTTGGTGGAAATAACATACAAGAAGGCATGACGTTAGGATAAAATACTTGCAAAAAATGGTTTCATTATTCAAAACTGCACACATAAGTGTGTTTATTAGGAGACATTTGTACTAAAATGCTGAAGGATTTTCGTGAGGATTTATTAATAATAAAAAAATGATCACAAATTGCTGCAGAAATTGGAGAACCAAATTCGATATTAGAAAAATTAGAAACATAGACAACTGAAACTGACAGATCATTCCATCACTAGCATGGATGGCCTAGTATAAATCCATTGTTAACGCATTATTATTGTGTCCATGGCCTGTTGCAGAACACACCCGTAAAAAGAGACCAGTCTTGGACGAGATGAGAGACATAAAACCCCTCTACCTACCTGTCACTATTTTCTTTGCACTTTCATGAAAACTTCACCTCTGCTCTCCTAATGGGACCATAGTATCTTCCTTCTTTCAAAAGGTGCAACCTGGGTTCTCTCTCTCTCTCTCTATCTCTCTTTCTACAATCACTCTTGAGCCGATTACCCTTTTGACCTTTTCCATTTCATTTGCTGGAGGTTCTCCCTTTACGCCCCGTACAGGAGATGATCCAAGAGGTCAAACCGATAAATTTGCTTTATTTACACTAGGAGTAAAAAGGAAACCATTTGCAACACAGGCATCTCTCCGCCTTGTTTTCCCAACTGCTTTCAAAAAAACAGGGACTTAGAGAAGATTAGGAAGGGGCAGTTTTGCATCTTCTTCCGCTGTATTGTACGCTCCTGCAGGAAAAACAGAAAATAGATTTTGTTCATGCCCTGGGTTAACGTCTTAGAAATCCAGATCTAGAAAAAGATGTGTTTGTTCCATGCTAAAAACACAACCCCCCACCCCCCAAAATATTGTTTGCTCGGGCCATCCAAGAAAGCTGAATTTAGCAACATGAATTTTGCAAATTGAACACATTTTTCTGTTCTGCAGTTTTTCACTATTTTGCATATATTATCCTTGGGTTTTTTCCTAGTTAATGGAAAGAGAGAAAGGAGTAATGTGAGACACTGAAACCTTATCCCCTTGACCACAAGAAATCCAATTCAGGCTGCAGTCCTGAACATTCTTACCTGGGAGAAACCCTTTGAATTCAGTGGGACTTACTTCTGAGTAGAGATATGAAAAACTCACCACCTGATCACCCCTCTGGCTTCTAAGATGGTTTCAGCATTTTCCAGGCACACCTTTGCCACCATAAGGGTTATACACTTTAAAAACAAACATGAAAACAATGGTTTGTCAGGACTAGAAACTTGCTTTAAAAAAATAAAATGAAAACAAAAGCAGATGTTCTCAGGAAGCTGAATTCTGGACCCAGTAGACCCTTTTCGGTTATAAAAATAGATGTGGCTTAGAATGTTGTAAATCCTCGTTTTTAATATTTCCACAAAAAGTGCTCTTGCCAAAATGGATATTTGCATACCACATTGCAGACATTGGGACGAGCCAATCGAGGTATGAATTTGAGTGCTCCCAAGATGATCCCTTTCTCTACAGCCAAAATGGCAAGCAATTACGCACATATTTAAGAGCATGTTCATATCCCCAGGTGGCAGGTGCACGTTTGTGAAACAGCTGCACAAGCGCTTGGAGCTTTGTTTTCAGCACAGCAATGGACCACTCGGGGGAAGGGTTCGTCATGCGGCACAGAGCAAAAAGAGCAAGCAGACAGGGGCAATAGGAATGTGCATCCACCAGACCCTTCAGATGAAACAGAAACATTTCTAGGGAATATCACTCTAATGAAAAATATCTCTCTAGGGATCTTATCAGGAGCACATGAAAAGCTCTAGGACTGAGTTAAACCCCCTTCCCCCTTAACAGCTAGGATATGCTTAATCCAAATTTATCTTCTTACTAGGGTAAGGTTCCTAGTTGCTGCCTGTTCTAGCTAAAGGAGCAAGAGACCTAAAGTAGGCTGAAGTGCTTTGTTTCCCTAACACCACGTTAAAAGACAAACAGGCTTTGGGAACTTAGGAATTATATTGAAAAGTGTGGATTTATTTTCTTGTTCCATTTATATCTCACCTTTCCTCCAAGGAGTTCCAGGTGGTGTACGAGATTCTCCCCGTCCTCATTTTATTCTCACAACAAATCCTCACAACAACTCTGTGAGGTAGGCTGAGAGAGAGAGTGCCTGGCCCAAGACCACTCACTGAACTTCATGGCCAAGTGGGGATTTGAACCCCGGTCTCTTCCAGGTCCTAGTCCAACCACTGAGCCACACTGACAGTGTGAACAAATTATTACTGGGGAGACAGAGAAAGCAAGAAAATCTGGGTCAATGCACCTTGTTCTATAACTGCTCCAAAAAGAGATCAGAACATTTATTTATTTAAAGATGCTTGTATAGAGCAATTTCATAAAAAAGTATCAAAGCCATTAGACAGACAGACAGATAGACAGATGGACGGATGGACGGATGGATGGACAGATGGACAGATAGATAGATAGATAGATAGATAGATAGATAGATAGATAGATAGATAGATAGATAGATAGATAGATAGATAGATAGATAGATAGATAGATAGATAGATAGATAGATAGATATGAAAATTCCACATAAAACATACTGCACTTACGGGAAATACTCTGGAAATTCAAAAATGGTAAAAGTTATTATTACTGTTGGCCTGCCAGTTCCCCACCCAGTTGATTTCAGGAAGATATACTCTCACCTTCATCTTTCTGTTCTCCTCAGAGCCCTATATAGCTAATAAGAATTTAATTACAGAGCCACGTATACGGTTAGCTGGCTTTATGGACGCAAATCGGGCGTGAAATTCTCATAAGTCACAGGAATGATGTGCTGTAAGGAAACCGCAGGTCCTCAGGGCAATGGCAGGGTGGGAACCCTCTCCATAGCGCCACTCTCCTGGCTTGCTGGAATTCTTTGGAGGGGCAGGATTTGGTGGTAAGAGCAGGCAGGGTGAAGACAGGGCTGGTCTCCTAGAAGACGGGAGAGCTGCAGTTTGGGAATCAGGACATTCAGTGTTGTGGTTGATGCAGTTTTAGCTGGGATCAGGAGTGTAGTCCTCCAGGGTCATAGTGGGTCGTAGAGTGGAGGCAGTATACCAGTCGGTTCCTTAAGTACAAGCCAGTCACCCTGAAATGGGAGCCTGTTACCTCTGAGAGGAGTCCTTGTCCATTCGTGCTGATCGAACCAAATCAGACTGGAGCCAATCAGAGCGAAAGGTGGTGAGTCAGCCACTGAGAAGACTCTTTGCAGTAGCTAACACACAGCCTCCCCTTTCATGTTGATTGGCTCCTAGGAATGTCTGCTGTAGTGGTGTGTGGACTCAGGAGACAACACAAAGAGCAAGAGAAGTGGGAAAGTGTGTGTGTCTGTGAGGGGGTATGGTGCTTTCAGCATTTTAGTGTGAATTTCTCCTAATAAGCTCAATTTTATATGCAGACTTGACTAATATACATGGTTTTGCAAGTAATTTCCCCTACTAAAATGCATTTTTGCATGTTTTTCCACACGTTTTTCCATGAAATATATTCATTGTTATGCACACTTTCCCCTAATATATGCCTTGTTTAAAAAACATTATTTTGTTGGAGAATAGCATCGCAAAATTCAAATACATGTAAGTTTTGAAGAATGCCTGTTTTTTGGTTCTCATATTGTTTCAGAAAGTGCAACTTTGATAGTTTCAGCTTTAAATGCAAACTAAATCACATTTCTCCCCTATCTTTAGAGCAGACCCATTAAAATTCATTGACACGTTAGCCAGGTCCATTGGCTTCAATGGATCCACAACCCATAATATTCTGCCAGCGTCCCTATGTCACCAGCTGACAGAGGCTTTGTTTTGATTTATTAACATCTTTTCTTTCTGTTTTTTCGCAAGAGATCATCGTTGGTTCCTTCCTTCCGCTTAAAAAAAAAAACGGAAGGAAAAAAGGCCAGTCTCATTGAATCCCATTTCTGATGACAGGGCACCCCTGAGTGCTACAGGAGCCAGACATCAAAAAGGGAAAGGTTACCGTTTCCCAGCAGGTGGTAGTTTTTTTTGGGGGGGTGTCTAGTTTTGATCTCTCAATCTGGCTGAATTACTCTCTCCTGTTGCTTTTGAACAGTGACACTGGGGTGTGTGTGGGGAGAGAGTCCTTTCAAACAGGGATTTATATCTCAAATTCTGAAGACCACAGAGAGAATAGGGATCATTGATCTAGCAGCTCTCTCTTATTCCTCAGCTGAACCAGACCAAAAAGGTCCACCTGTCACAATAACATAAAAAGAGCCCTGTAGCTGGATGAGGCCAGTAGCCCATCTACTCCAGCCTCCTGTTCTCAGAGTGGCCAACCAGATACCCATTATGGTAAGCCTGCAAACAGGACCTGAGTGCAACAGCAACACTCCCATCCTGCCAATTCCAGCAACTGGAATTCCAACCTTGGAGAGAGAGCATAGCCATCATGGCTAGTAGCCACTGACAGCCTTACCCTCCATGAATTTGTCTAATCTGCTTTTAAAGCCATCTGAGTTGGTGGCCATCACAGCCCCCAAACAAGTCTGAATTCACTGCATCTTGTAAATGAATGGAGAGAATGAGAGAGAGAGAGAAATATAAGAACATTAGAAGGTTACGATTATTAAAAGAGCCTTCTGGATCAGATTTTGGGGCTCCTGTAGACAACCGGTTTATGCAGCATTGCTCCTGATCCTCGTGCACAAAGTTCACACAGAGGTTAGACTACATGCAGTCTTTACTGAGCATTCATTCCAACCTTTTTGTGGGGAGCGTCCATCTTGGTTTTCTAAGACAGAGTGTAGATGTTGTCCTGTTCATTCCTTCATCCCTCGCTTTTCAGCCTTTCTTTCCAGATCACTTTCCTGAGCCCAGTTTTTAAAAGCGGATCTGTGGCACTAGAACAACACAGAGCTTTAATAACCCTTTATAACCAGTGGTGGGCTGATGGCTCAATGTCAGTGGGACGGTGGAATCTGCTCCGGGTTTTAGCCTGAACTTTCAAGGAGCTGTCCAAAGTGCTGAGCAGTTTGGACAGCTCCTGGAAAGTTCGAAGTAAAACCCAGAGCGGATTCCACCGCCCCACTGACATGAAGCCACCAGCTGTCACTGGTTATAACTGTGTGAAACCTAAATTCCCAGTATGTGCTTGAATCCCTCTTGGAAAACTATGACGCTCTGGAGGCACCCATGATCTGATCCAGCAGGGACTCTTCGGAGGGTGGTGACAAGGGAGAGGGCCTTCTCAGTTGTGGCTCTCCATCTGTGGAATGCGCTCCCCAATGAGATCTGCCTGGCACCTTCATTGACAGTGTTTCGGTGCCAGCTCAAGACTTACTTTTTTTACCAGGCATTTGATAGACTGAGATCGTATTTTTGTTATTAGCATGCTGCCAAAGCTTTTTGTGGCTGGCTGGGACTCATTGTTGCTGTTTTATTGTTTTATTTTTATAGTCTGATATGTTTACTTGTTTTGTTTTATAGTGTTATAAGTCACTTAGAGACCTTTGGGTAACAAACAACTAACAAAACTAAATAATGATATATTTTTTTATTTTTTCCCCTTCAACCCCCACCCAAGAAAAACCTTCCCTCCTAGGGGAAATGCTCCATCCCTGTGGATCTGCATCTTTCTAGGAATGAAGGAGAAATTTGATTCAGTTTGCATTTAAAGGCAAATCAGCCTAACAAACGCAGAAACCGAAACCTGGGCATCCTTTGAAGATTCGCACTTTTCCGAGTTTTGCAATGCACTTCAACAGTCAAGAAATGCGTACAAAAAGGCATATATTAGGGGGAAGGGCTTGCAAAAAGGTTTGGAAAAAAGGGCTACATAATACATAAATGTAAGAATTTTAATGTATCAAACGATAAAAGCAAAACACCAAAGGCGCACTTTTTAAAAATACATTTTTATCTCATCAACTGGTGATTGTACGTGCCTTTGGAATAAGCATTTAAAGTTTGCTTTTATTGTTTGAGACATTAAAATTCTTGCATTTATGTATCATTTCTCCTTAACCTTTCCCCCCCTAAACATTTGCACTGCATTAAGGACAAGTAACTTTTTTCTGTTTGTTCGCAAAATCGCATTGAACAATGTGTATATTAGGAGAAATCCGCATGAAAATGCTGACAAATTTTCACAAGGACTTAAAAGAAAAAAAACCCCTCAAAATATTGTGGAAATGTGGCCTTTGGTTCTACATCTGCCAGATGGGGGGGCCGGGAGAATTATTTCTGTTTTTTTGGAAATAGGGCAACTTTAGGGAGAAAGCAACAATACTTTTGTATTTGCAGAAGCCACAGGGTTGGCCGAGTGCGTTTGTGTGCTTGTGTGGTGGAGAATGTTATGCTTTCTTCTGAAAATGAGAGAAAGCCTCCATGTGTCACGTTCAAAGGCTAGCAGATTTCACGTGGCAGAAACTCAATCTGCACCCCTTTAAAGGTGCTCCAAGACAGCTTTCTGGTGGGGTGGAGTGGGGTGTGTGCGTGCTTTTGCTGCAAGAGAGACTTAGGCTGCCCTCCCCTTTCTCAAGATGTTTTCTTCCAAGGAATGAGTGGAGGCCTTCCTGATGGGTGGAGTACAGCGGAGCCAATGATGAAAGGAAAAATCTAGTCATGGAATCCTAAATTTGGAAGGAAGACTCACTCGAGCAGGGCTGTTCAGGTTGCCGTTCCGCACCCGATCCCTCACGGGCAGATGCTGGTCTCAAACAACGAACCCGGAGCTGACAGGACGGAGGCACGCATTCCCACAACGTTCTGCAAATCCTCCAATGGTCAAATGATTTGGATTTCTGTCCAATGGGGGAACATTCGACATATGGTGCTATTGCCTCAAGACTTGTTTTCTCTGCTGCTTCTTCTACTATGTTTCCCTCCCTTTTCACTATTCCTCCAAGGGGTTCTGGCTGTATTACAGACAATATTATTATTATTATTAATCGAGAAAGAGAGGCTACCAAGCGAGGGCCGCATTCCCTTCCAGGCCACCTTCCTGGGGCCACTTGCCAGTGGTGGGTGGAGCTAGAGGCCAAGTGGGCAGAGCAATGAATGTGAATGTTTCCTTTCGTACAAGTAGGCTGCTTTCTATGCACCCCTCTCTGTCGTCCACCCGAGCGAGCAAGAGGCATTGCCAGGTTTCAGGGATACATCCTAGCCAGGCAAAAGCGCTTGAGGAGAGTGCAAAGGAGGATCAGTGAGGGGTATGTCCTGGGGAGAATCCTGAGGGCCAGGTAGAGAAGCCCGGGCCTGAGGGGGTTGAATGATGCCCATCGCTGCTCTAACTCCTACACCACACTATCTTCCCACAACTGAACCCTTTCCTGAGCCTCCTCCTCGTCCAACCTACCCCACTCCTGCCTCTTTCTGCCCTGCCCCAATTTCTCCTGCCCATTGGCACCCCCGAGGCTTCAGACGGCGTTCCTGCCCTGCAGGCCTCTCCTCAACAAGCGATCAGGGCTGAGAGAAGGCAGCTCACCCTGGCTTGCCAGCCATGGCCCCAAGCGTGGGACTTGAACCCTGAATATGGCCTTTGAGAAAGTTGCCCATTTGGCCAAGTCCGTTTCTAGATTGTCAGAACTGAAGCCCGTTGCTGTCCTGCT
The DNA here is from genome assembly GCF_030035675.1 of Rhineura floridana. Taxonomy (NCBI): domain Eukaryota; kingdom Metazoa; phylum Chordata; class Lepidosauria; order Squamata; family Rhineuridae; genus Rhineura; species Rhineura floridana. The sequence goes on along the minus strand of NC_084499.1, from coordinate 20,161,095 downwards.
GCTCAGTCCAGCAATTCCCCTGGCCTCTCCAAACTATGTGGGTTTTTGCAAAAAAAAAAAAAAAAAAGTTTCACACGCATTCCTTGTTCTTTCACCAGCACCCCCACCCCTAATTCTCTTTCTTTGCTACCCCCCCTCACCCTCTCTCCCTCCCTGATTCCCCTTCAACAACAAGATGGGAAAAAAGAGTGAACATATATATATATATATATATATATATATATATATATATATCAAAGCCACACATATTGAATCCAGATGTGTGCTCTTGTGTGCAAGCCTTCCAGTGATTTAATTAAATTTCCCCAGACAGCCAGGAGGGGTTTCTTAATGATCAAATTTCCCTGGCTCTCTTTCTAAAATGCCCCCCCCCCTCTCTCTCTCTGTGCCTCCCTGATGGATAGCCAAATGCATTCTGCCAGGGCCAAAACTAAGCACCCGCCTTAACGGCTTTGATTCTTGCTGAAGGTTGACAGCGCAAGGAGGACAATGCCATGCACTCCCCCCTCCATCCCTAATGCCTCTTTTCTGCATTCATAAGGCAACTTGGATTATTTTACACCAAAATGCGCTCCTTGTTTCACTCTGGAATCTAGAGTATATTTTCCCCTGGGTTGGCATGGAAGTGCAGAGTTACCAACGGAGAGACATCTTTCGTTCTTTCTTTCTTTCTTTTTTTTAAAAAAGTGCACTGCATGAAAATGAGGCTTGTTTCTGGAATGCAGTGCACATTTGTTGCCCACGTGGGCACAGGCTGCAAACATACTATATCTTGAAAGCACATCCCCCTCCTAAAAGAGTCCTGGGCAGCAGTGTAGTTGTCCAGGGTCCCGGGGGCTCTTAGACCCTTTATTTTTTGGGAAACAGGGTCCCAGCAGGGTCTCCAGCATCCTATGAGCCAATCAGCATGAAAGGAGAATGTGTTAGCCACTGAGAAGAGTCTTCTAGCATGCCTCTTTGTCCTTCCCTCCTGATTGGAGCCAATCAGAGTGAAAGGAGGTGAGTCAGCCACTGAGAAGACTCTTCTCAGTAGTTAACACAATCCCCTTTCATGCTGATTGGCTCCTAGGGATGTCTGTTGTTGTGAGAGAAGGCATTAACAAGGATAGAGAAGCAGAATTTGCCACTACACTACTGGTCCTGGCAAAGCTTGGAAAAGTTACTTTTTTGAACTACAGCTCCCACCAGCCCCAGCCAGCATGGCCACTGGATTGGGCTGATGGGAGTTGTAGTTCAAAAAAGTAACTTTTCCAAGCTCTGTGTCCTGGGAACTATATCCTTCATAGAGCTACTGCACTCAGCACCCTTTACAATCTAACAAATGAGTGAGCCTCAGTTAAGTCAGAAGAGCCTGGATGCTGGAGTGGGCCAAAGGGGGGGCATCTAGTCTGGCCTCCTGTTCTCACAGTGGCCAACCAGATGGCCATTAAGGGAAGCCCACAAAAAGGACCTGAGCAGAACAACAACACACACCTTACTTGCATTTCCCAGGTTAGGTGTCGCAGAGTGGACCACATGACAATACTTTGCCAAACAGTAGGGCTGGCCCTGGGATTCTCCTCTCTGCTTCTAGCAGAAGCACAATTCATTATGCAAGTGAAGGAAATCTAAGCAAATATATACAGGAGAGAGAGACAGAGATCTAAGCTGCATACTTTCCCTTAGTTCTTCTCTATAACGAACTATTTTATTTGAAAAGGGTGTTGTCCAAAGATGATGCAATTTTATTGGGGAAGGGACATAGCTCAGTGGGTGGAGCCCCTGCTTTGCACATAGAATGCCCAACCCCCAATGGCATCTCCTGGTAGGGCTGGGAGTGACTCCCTGCCTGAAATCGCGGAGAGCAGCTGCCAGTCAGTGTAGACAGTAGTGAGCTTGATGGACTGATGGTCTGACTCGGTATGAGGCGGCTTCCTACGTTCATCGGGGGCATCCTTAGCTCAGCGACAAAGCACCTGCATGCGGAAGGTCCCAGGTTCAATCCCCAGCAGCCTCTCTAGGTAGGGCCAGGAAAGTGCCCTGTCTGAAACCCTGGAGAGCCGCTGCTGCCAGTCAGTGCAGACAGCAGTCAGCCAGATGAACCAATAGCCTGACTCCGTGCAAGGTGGGTTGCTTTGTTCCTGGTTGCTGGTCATACCCTTTCTTAGAAAAGGCAGGGACTCCAGTTGCCCTAATTTCACTTGTGTTTGGGTTCCTTGACCTTGCTGGGTCTTTCAACCCAATTAGAAAACCAGCCCTACCTTTCAGACTCAGGCATCGTGATGATGTCCAGGGACGAGTGGGGAGTGGGGTAAAAGCGACGCCCCCTTCTGTTCATTAGAGTCTCCAGCTATTTAGGTTCTGTGGCAGCACTTTGGTCCAAGTTTACATAACAAAGGAGATACATGGCAGATCTGGTCAGAACATCACCCAGGGATAAGAGAGAGAGAGAGAGAGAGAGAGAGAGAGAGAGAGAGAGAGAGAGAGAGAGAGAGAGAGAGAGAGAGAGCTTGCATGAAGAAGACCCACCCCTTCCAGAAGAGTCTCTAGCTATATAGTTGGTGTGATAACTGATAAGGCATCGCCAGTATTTAGTCATCACTTCTGCTTAGAAGGGTCTCCAGCTATTTATGTTCTGTGGCAGCACTTTTGTCCAAGCTTACATAACAAAGGAGATACTATTATAGATCTGGCCAGAACGTTACCTCCCGCAAAGGGAGTCTTTGTGTGTGTGTGTGTGTGTGTGTGTGTGAGAGAGAGAGAGAGAGAGAGAGAGAGAGAGCTGCCCCCTTCCAGAAGGGTTTCCGGTTATTTCGTTTTTGTAACCACACATCACCTGTACTTAGCCACCTTTTCTAGTTCTGTAAAGGCCCCTTTTCCCTGACCAGGTGGGGGACAAAAAGGTGTCACACACAGGCCACACCCTTCTCTGCCCATCCACGAAGGTGACACCTCAGCCAATAACCATCAGCTAACAGCTGCCATGCCTGGGCAAGCAGTTCCTATACTTTTGCCAGACCTTCCACAGTCAGAGCCACCCAGCTGAGGGATGCATCTCCCACCAACCCCCCCCCCACCTGAGCCAGTGTAGTGCAGCGGTGAGAGTGTCAGGCTAGGACCTGGGAGGCCAGGGGTTCAAATCCCTCACTCGGCCATCGAGCTCACTGGGTGTGTGACCTTGGGCAGGCCAACAGCTCTCATACCCTAACCTACCTCGTAGGGTTGATGTGAGGATAATATGGAGAGGAGAGAAAGAGCCTTGTCTGCCACCGTGAGCTTCTTGGAGGAAAAGTGGGGTACACTTCCAACAATAATAAATAATAGTCCAGGGATGTGAAAGGTCATTGCCTGGGGGGCCAAATCAGGGCCTCAGGGCCTCTGTATCCAGTCTTCAGGAATCTCCCCAGGCCACACCCCTTCATGCTCTCCTCACGTGCATTTTTGCCTGCCTGAGATGTGGCCCTAAACACTCTGTGTGTGTGTGTGTGTGTGTGTGTGTGTGTGTGTGTGTGTGTGTGAAGAAACCTCTGGCTTTTGTATGGCTGGAATGTCGCCTGCTCCACTCAGGTAAAAAGCCATCCTTGTTGCTCCACCCACTTTTCCACTGACTCCGCCTACCACTGGCAGGCGGTCCTCAGAAGGTTGCCAGGAAGGAAATGTGGCCCTTGGACTGAAAAAAGGTCCCCTGCCCCTGATGGAGTCCAACCCCAAACTCATTATACTATTGATACTGTAGCAGAGTGATCCATCCCGAGCTACCATCTCGGGTATTATCGGGAAGGAAGTGTGGGAGGGGGGACATTTTCTCCTGACCCAACACTGTTATCTTTTTGGCTCCAGGTCAAGGCTTTCCTCTCCTCCCAGGCATTTTAGCATGTTTTTTAATTTGTTTTAAATTTTTAAATTGTGTTTTAAATTGTTTTTAAAAGGTGTGTTTTTAAATTTGTATATTTGTTTTAATGTTTTTAGTTACTGTAAACCGCCCAGAGAGCTTCAGCTATGAAGAGGTATATAAGTACAATAAATAAATAAATAAATAACAAATCATTCCCATCGCTTTTTGTTGCAGTTTAGCCTTCGGCTCGCCTCTTAGCACCCCAGTGCCTCCTCCACTGCCCTGAAGACAGGGTGGGCCCTCAACGGTGCCACCACAAATCCGTGGAGCAGTTGTTATTAACCTTTGTCCAGCCACGGACCCTTTTGAGAAAGTTTTGCAAGTAAAAGGAAGGATATCGAAGGGGGGGGAATCAAATTTTTTTGCTCCTGGTTCACCAATTCCTGAAGCCTATCCATGGATCTCCTAGGGGCCCATGGACCACAGGGTAAGAACCCCTGCCAAATAAGAGCACACCCCACGAGTCCTGGCGTATTCATATCGGTGTCTCCGTGCCACCATTTCAACCAGGTGTCTCTAGGCCACCATCTCAACACTCCCCTATCTCTCTGTGAAGTGCCCCCACTGCCCCCACTGACAGCACCCAGCAATTGCATTTGCCTTCTTGGCAGCGGCATCACACGAGTGGCTCGCAGCCTTCCTGGAATCAGCCGGAATCTTCCCGATCAGCCTACTTCCTCCGCTCTTTCCATTTGGTGGTGCGTCCCCAGCCGTTCATAAAAAAGCTTTTGTTGCTGGCCCCTGAATGCCTGACCTCTCACACTGGACTGTTGATTTTCATTCCATTTCTGTGACTTCAACTCGTGAGGTCATCCTCTCTGTCGTGAAAAAAATAAAATAATAATGCCCGCCCCCTGATCCTCTGCTCTCTGCTTGTTCACGAGAACATTACCAGAGTGCAGCCGCAAACATTTCCTGCTGTCTTGGATCACTCTATCTGTTCTGGAAGACTGTTCGTGGTGCCACCTTCTACTGTCAGCCCCCCCCCTTTGAAGGAAAAAACAGCACAACATCTGCTTCTTGACTTCTTTGGCTTAATCTGCCGTCCTCATCCCTGCCAGAGAATAAGCCATGCAGTATTTATCCGGATATAAGTCGTGTTAGATTCAGTGGAACTTACTCACTAGTAAGGATGAAAGGAGTTCTCCATTTCGGCCCTCTCAGTTTCTCACTCTTCCAGTCTTAACTTCAGTTCTCAACACTTCTGCAGCAGTGTGGAATTAAAAAAAAAAACTCCTGGAAATTCTCCAGGGTTTTAGCACCAATTTCTCCTAACACATATTTGCATGCAATTTTGGATAATGTGCACATCTTTGCAAGCAATTTCTCTTAACAGAATGCATGTTTGCATGTTGTTTTCACATTCACATGGTTCCACAGGTAGCATTCATTTTTATACACATTTCCCCCTGAATAGATGCCTTTTTTGTAAACCTTCTTGGCTTCGCAAAATTCAGATTAGGGCAAATTGCAAAATTCATCACAAAAATTGATAGGAATGTAGGACGCTGCCTTGTATTGAGTCAGACCACTGGTGCATCTAGCTCAGTGCTGTCTGCACTGACTGGCAGCGGCTCTCCAGGGCTTCGGGCTGAAGGAATCCTTCCCAGCCCTACCTGGAGATGCCACTGGGGATTCACCTCAGTCCTTTTGCATGCAAAGCAGGTGCATTGTCACTGAGCTGTGGCCTTTCACCTAAAAATAAAATAAGATTCTAGTCCTCATAATTTTAAACAAATAGAAACATAAGAAGCTGCTTTGCACTGAGTCAGACCATTGGTCCATCTAAGCTCAGTATCATCCACACTGACTGGCAGCAGCTCTCTGGGGTTTCAAGCGGGGGACATTCCCAGCCCTACCCGGAGATGCCGTTGGGGGTTGAACCCTGGACCTTCTGCATGCAAGGCAGGTGCTCTTATCACTGAGCTATGGACCTTTCTCTTTACCTCCTGCTTTAGACACGGAGGAAGGATTTCACAACAGCATTTCGGGGCAATGCTGAATCACTTGAAACGGATCCATGTCTCCTCGCCCCTCCTCCCCTGAGACTTGCCTGAGTCTTAAGAAAAACCCAGACCCATGCAAGAGGTGACTGAGGTCTCTCCCTTGGCTTCGCTGTCCAAAAAATACAAGTGTCTGGAAATTCCAAGGATGTCATGGGGAAAAAAGCCAGCGTGACACAACCTCCCCCCCCCCAATCTATCAGTAACTCAACCTTCGAGTTGCTGCTTCCCCTCCTTCTCGCTGGCAGGGCTGCTGTACCAGTGACATTGTCTGAGAAGGAGGGATTCAGTCCAGCCGAGCTTCCCGCAAATGCTGCATCGGTCCTAGAGAGGCCAGGCATGATGGGTTTTCCTAACAGCTGTGTAGAAATAGCTTTTAAACAAAATCCCTGCATGAAACAGACTGCAATTCTCCCTTTCCGTTACTCGCCCACCCTGCAGGTTCAGGGCAGTGTCTGCGTTAAGGATGGAGGAGTGATCCATTTGAAACGGATTTATATGAAGCTCTCTGGGTGACTTTAGGCCAGTTGGTTTCTCTCAGCCTTAGCTACCTCGCAGGGTTGTTGTGAGGATAAAATCAGGAGGGGGACAGCCACGTTTGTATGCCACCTTGAGCTCCTTGGAGGAAAGGTGGGATATATATCTATATCTATCTATATATATATAGTTATATATATAATTTAAAGACGGACTTACCTAATTTGCACTTTCCGAAACAAATATATAAATAAAAACATGGCCATCCTTCAAAATGGGCACACCTTTGGATTTTGCAACGCAGCTCTCCAGCCATGTAAGGTGTGCAGGCATGCATAAAAATGCATATATCCGTGAAAATAGTATACAAACGTGCATTATGTTATGCATAAAGGTGGATACTTGACAAAACCCATGCAAAACGTGGCATATTAGGGTGTTGTTTTTTTAAAAAAGAAATGGATGGGGAAATGCAGACAATTGATGGAACTGAAGATTGGAAAAATGAGAAAGAAACAAAATCTGACGGATTTGTGTATTCTTAAGGGCATCCAGGTTACCTTGAGTGGAACTGTGCATGAAATGTTGGGGGTGAGGGGTGACTGATTGAAGGGTATCAGTGGCTGCCCTGGGCTCCTTCTGGGAGGAAGGGCGGGATATAAATTTAACAAATAAATAAATACTAGCCATTATGGCCATGCTCTGCCTCCATTGCCAGAGGCAGTATGCATCCGAATACCAGTTTCTGGAAACCGCAGGAGGGGAGAGTTGCGGTTGAGCTCAGGTCCTGCTTGGGGACTTTCCATAATGGGCATCTGGTTGGCCACTGTGAGGACAGGAGGGTGGACTAGATGGGCCTCCTTTGGCCTGATCCAGTTTCATGGCTCTTACGTGTTACTCCCGCTGTCGGAGGCGATACGCTTCTAAATATCAGTAAGTAAGAGGTGACATATTAGAAGGGAATAAAATAATTCATGGCATGGAGGAAATGGATGGCAAAAAAGTTTTCCTTCCTCTCACACAACACTAGAATTTAGAGACATCCAACGGAGCTGAATGCTGGAAGATTCAGGGCAGACAAATGAAAGTCCTTCTTAGAATCATAGAATAGTAGAGTTGGAAGGGGCCTATAAGGCCATCAAGTCCAACCCCCTGCTCACACAGTGCAGAGTTAAACTACGGAATTTGCTTCCACAAGAGGCAGCAATGGCCCCCAACTTGGATGGCTTCAAAAGACGATGAAAGAAATTCATGGAGGGGAGTGTCACTGGCTACTAGGCCAGCCATGATGGCTACTTATTGCCGTAGGCAATATGCCTCTGAATACCAGTTTCTTGGAATTGCAGGAGGGGAGAATTGCTGTTGCATTGAGGTCCTGCTTGCATAGGGCATTCCCGTAATGGGCATCTGGTTGGCCACTGTGAGAACAGGAGGCTGGACTAGATGCCGCCCCTTGGCCTGACCCAGCAATGCTCTTCTTATGTTTTTGTTTAGCCATGATCTGATCTATGAAAAACGAACAGCCGTGATCTTGCTTCCTGGTTTCACGTGTCTCATGCCATCCACCACTCTGAGAATCAAGGTCTGCTCAAGACATTTTGCTGCCTGCAGAGGACCTTCTCCCTGACTGTGGTGGCCAGCTATGAATCAACAGGCACAAGGGAAGTGGGCAGCCTGCGGGTTACCAAAGCCAGCCATGATCCAAAGGAAAGGAGCTGGGGGAGGGGGAATCACAGGAAGGGGCCTTATGCAGAGTCATCGGTCTATCAGGTTTAGAACTGGCTACACTCTGACTGGCAGCAACGGCTCTGCAGGGTTCCAAGCAGGAGACATTCCCAGCCCTGTCTGGAGATGCCATTGGGGACTGAACCTGGAACCTTCTACATGCAATGCACATGCTCTGCCACTGAGCTACGGCACTGCCCCCTAAAAGTAAAGTAAGATTCTAGTCCTCATAGTTCTAAATAAAGTGTTGCATTAAATAGGAAGTGGCTTTAGACTGAGTCGGGCCCTTGGGCCATCTAGCTCAGTGTTCTCTACACTGACTGGCAGCAGCAAAGCAGATGCCCTATCAATGAGCTACAGGCCTTCCCCTTGGTTGCGGCTTCATCATGGCGCTCTCTCCCCCCCCCTTCCCCATGGGCGCATCCAGCAGTGAGTGTAAAGGCCCAGCTATGGTGCCCTCAGCACTTTTCTGACCGAGACTTAAGTAAACTTCTCTGAAAAGCTATCCAGTTGTCAGGAATGTAGTAGAAAGATAAATACAGGGGTGAGGGGAATGCTGGGAAACGCAGCCCGGGTGTGATTGATGCCTTCCTGAAGTTCTGCTTGTCTCTTCGGGGTACGGGTTCAAGTTACTTAAAAGCCCCCCCAACCTATTTCCTCCAAAACCAAGGGGGAGGGAACACACCCTGAGACGACAGTGGCTAGTGATGCTCGGCGCAGTCATAGCGCTTTCCCCGTCGGCCTGCAATCGGAATCCTTCTTTGGGGAAAAACGTGATTTCCCCAAGGGCTGCAAGCAAACCATCAGCAAGAGTCCCTTGTCAAAGCGCTTCAAGGGGAAATAGTTACTGAGCAGCAAAGATCGCTCTCTCCCAGGACCAAATGTGTAGAACTCTCAGTTAAATTGGTTGTGTGTTAGGTGTAGTGGTTAGAATGTTGGAAGTAGGACCTGGGAGACCAGAGTCCAAATGCCCGCTCAACCGTGGAAGCTCACCGGGTAACCTTGGGCCAGGCACTGTGTGTCTCAGCCTAACCTACCTTGCAGGGTTGTTGTGGATGAAAGAACCTCATGTTATGGTGCTGAGAATAAGCCAGAGGAGAGATCTGGGTGTGTACATCTCAAAAACTGTCATCCAGGGCTGGTGCTGAGGCTCGGCACAGTGGGCATAACCCCAGGGCCCACACCCCAGGAGGGGCCCCACTGATAAGAGCTCCCAGAACATGTTGCAGTGAGAAGGCAGACCCACTGGAGAAGAGGTGATTTTCCAGACTTCGTCCCTTGAGTCTTGTGGATGAATTTTAAAGGCAATTGTGGTTGTGGTTGTCAGACAGTGTGGCATAGTGGTTAAGATGCTGGACTACAACCTGGGAGACCAGGGTTCAAATTCCCACACAGCCATGAAGCTCCCTGGGTGATCTTGGGCCAGTCACTGCCTCTCAGCCTCAGAGGAAGGCAATAGTAACACTGCTTGCTGTGAAAACCCTGTTCATAGGGTCGCCATAAGTCAGGATTGACTTGAAGGCAGTCCAAATAAATAAAATAAAGTGCTTGTGGATATCAGCTTACAAAGTTTAAAGAGCAGCGCTGTTAGTTGTCCCCAGTCTTGCAGAGGCCTGACTGGCTGCAACCAGAAGACAGGCATTTAGTATTTGCAGGTCCCCATGCTGTGGAATGCTATTCCTGCAGAGATTCGGCAGGCGCCGTCCTCACTTTTGACTTTCAGGCGTCTCTTGAAGACTTAAAAAAAACGCTGACAGGTCTGTTCAGTTGTTCAATATGTTCTTGAGTAGCTGGTCATTTAATGATTGTTCTTTACAGCTTTTAATTCTTTTTCTTTTTTAAGAAAACAACCTGTTTTTCTATCAGCGATATACACTGCCCTGAGATTTGTGAGAGGACGGTATAGAGATACCTTTATACAAATCAAACCAATCAATAAATGTACGTATGTTTAGGGGTATGATCCAGCCAAAGTGAAGCAATCTCCGCTCCCATAGTTGGTTTACTCTGGAGTCAGTGGGATTGTGCCCATGATACCTTTAATTTTTTTTATTTTTTTAAAAACCAGCAGCATTAGGAACTGGGAATCCAGGCACAAATTTGGGTGTTTCTGTGGTGTAGTGGTTAGAGTGTTGGACTAGGACCTGGAAGACTAGGGTTCGAATCCCCACACAGCCATGAAGCTCACTGGGTGACCTTGGGCCAGTCACTGCCTCTCAGCCTCAGAGGACGGCAATGGTAAGCCCCCTCTGATTATCACTTACCATGAAAACCCTATTCATAGGGTCGCCATGAGTCGGAATCGAATTGAAGGCAGTCCATTCCCATTTTTCTTTTTTGTTAGTGATGGGGGGATAAGTTTGGAAGAAGAAGAAGAAGACCAATAAAGTCAACTGGAACAGGACTATAAATTGCAACCAGACAGGACCTAAGGAGGTCTTTAAAAGGGTGGGGGGAGTCTAACAGAGTAAATGTCAAAGGGCAGATTAATTTCTGAAGATAAGAGTCCAAACAAGTGGCTTTTATTGCCAATCCCCCAAAGAAAGTGGCCGCAGTTTCAGTGCTTGTCGCCGTCACTTAAGCATCAATGTTCTCTTCCAGTTCTGATAACCATTATAAGCAGAGGTGCTGGATTTTTATTTAAAAAAACCAAACATATGAGCCAGAGAGTCTTTTTAGGAGCCAAACGGGAGATGGGGAGGCAGGAAAGATATAGACCATACCCTCCAAAACCATTTTTTTCCCTAACATGTCTCCTTCTCATTTCATATCTATTGCTGTGAGCTAAACATGAGCCAGCAATGTGATGCGGCGGCTAAAAGGGTTAATGCAATTCTAGGTTGCATCGATGCAAGTGAGGTGTCCAGACTGCAAGATGGGATGGTACCGCTCCATTCTGCTATGGGGAGACCTCAACTGGAGTATTGGGGAGGGGCTTATAGCTAATGCTAGTCCTACTCAAAGTAGACCCATTGAAATTAATGGGCATTCCTACTTGGAGATGCCAGGGATTGAATCTGGGTCCTTCTGCATGGAAAACAGGTGCTGTGCCACTGAACTACAGCCCTTCCCTTAAAATAAAGCAAGATTCTAGTCCTCATAGTTCTGAATAAATGGAAACATACGAAATTGCCTTATACCGAATCAGGCCTTCGGGTCCATCCAAGGTTTCAGACAAGGATCTTTCCCAGCCCTCCCTTAAGACTGAGGTACACCCCTTCCCTGCACCACAGAAAGCCCTCTACACATGTTCAAAGGCCATTTCATGGTAGCATTAGTCATTTTCAGGGCTGAGGCCTGGCACTGAAATACTATTGCCGGGGCTCTCATTAAACCCTATCAGAAATATTTAAGCAGGTCCATTCCAGGCCTGGTGCTGAAGGCAAATCCCATGCTAGTGATCATTAGGAAAGGTACTGAAAATAAAACTGCCGATATCATAATGCCATTGTATAAATCTATGATGCGGCTGCATTTGGAATCCTGTGTACAGTTCTGATTGCCTCACCTTGAAAAGAATATTGGAAAAGGTTTAGAAAAGGGCAGCCAGGATGTTCAAGGGGATGGAGTGACTCCCTTATGAGGAGAGGCTGCAGCTTTCGGGGATTTTTAGTTTAGAGAAAAGGCAAGTCAGAGGGTGACAAGATAGAGATGTATAAAATTATCCATGGCATGGAAAGAGCGGATAGAGAGAAGTTTTCCTCCCTCTGTGACAACAGCGTACTGGACTAGGTGGGTCACTAGCCTGATCCAACAGGGCTCTTTTTATGCTCTTAAGTCTGCATGCATTTTTTTAAAAAAAAGATTAGAAACAGTTCTTCCAGTTCAACTGATATAGCTGCCTCTCTACATATCTCTTAATTTCTGCTGAGGAAGTCTGACCCCTGGAGGCCAGTTTGAGCCTGCAGCGGTAAAGAAAGAAACCTCCCGCCTGCAGAGGGCACTTGCAGGGAAAAAATGATAGATACATACTGAGAGAAAGAGATCTGTAGCTGTTCCTACACATGTTTAAAAGTGCAACTCAGAAACGCTTCATTCTTCCGCTTCCTGCCAGCCAGGAGGAGCCCGATGCAGGTAGGAAATGCTGGTGCCATCGCATGAGAAGAGAATTTATAAGAGGAAGGTTGCTGGGAAAAACATCCTGAAGTGCTGTTTGTTTCTTTTGTTGCTTACAGGAAAATGTTATTGTTTTTTTTAAAAAAACAGCTGCTTAGCAAAGTGGGGAAGAAAGGGAAAATATCTCTCTGGCTGCTCCTCAAATGGTTAAATTGTATGGATAATTTTTAAAAAAATATTTAAATTGCAAAAATGGGGGATTGTTTAAATTGCAAAGCGGGGATTCCAACCTTCAGGGTCCACGGAGATGGGGGGGGTATTACTCTGCTTTTATGTAGCAATACTCAATGCAATTTTAATTCAGAGCGTGCACACGTTATATTTAATGAGTGTACAGTTTGTGTAAACAAATGGTTCAGTTGGACACTGGCACAGCTATTCACATGTAACATTCAGCGAGTGTACTCTATGTGCGTGATGGTTGAGCTGTGCAAATCAACAAGAGTACACTCTTTCATGCAAGCCCTCATGTACTTATGGAGAGGAGACAGCTTCCACCTGTATTCCATGTAACAGCCGAACAATCCTTTTGTGTTTACTGGGAAGTCTGTTCCAGGAAAGTGTGTGCACGATTGACAAAGTAGCATTTTGGGGGCAATTCATAGGCTTCTTTCAACAAACATTTTTCTCAGTGGAAGCCTCCTAACAGCCTTGTAAGGTGGACTCATGTTGTCTTCTGATGCAGTGGTTGGTTTTGGGATTGTGGGGGGCAGAAAGTTTTATATATATAAGCCCTTCCTCCCAGAAGGAGCCCAGGGCGGCAAACAAAAACACTAAAAGCACTCTAAAACATCTTGAAAACAAAACATATGCAAACAAAACAGCTTTAAAAACAGGTTTAAAAATATCTTGACAAGCAATTCCGACGTTCGTGCATGGCCTGAGTTCATTTAGTAGCAATGGATGGGTGTCAATTGCAAATAAATGTTAGGCAGAGCTTGTCAGTTTCAAAGTGTTTGGCTTTCTTTACTGAATGCAAGTACAGTAAATGATCAACTAGATCACTCTCTTGAGCAGAGGTTGGGATCTTCAGCCCCTCCCGATGCTGCTGAACTGCAACTCCCATCAGCCCCAGCAAGTGCAGCCAGTGGCCAGGGACGATGGGAGTTGTAGTTCAACAACCTCTGGAGAGCCAAAGGTTCCCCGCACCTTCTCTAGGGCATCAGAAACTTGTCTGATGCAAGCTAGACATTTTCCAGTGTAAATAACCCTAATTTACCTAATTCAAAATCTTCCAGAAAACCCACATCGCTACTTATTGGGGAAAAGTAGAACACCTGCTCTGAATGCAGAAGCCTTCTCCAGGTAGGACTGGGAATGTCCCCTGCCTAAAACCCTGTAGAGCTGCTGCCAGTCAGTGTAAACACAGTGAGCTGGATGGACCAGTGGGGTGACAGCATAAGGCACTTTCCTCTGTTCCTATTTAATTCTGGTCTTTCTTCAGAACTATGAGGACTAGAATCTCACTTTATTTTTAGGGGAAGAGCCATAGGTCAGTGATAGAGAACATGCTTTGCAGGCAGAAGGTCTCAGGTTCAACCCCCAGTAGCATCTCCAGGTAGAGCTGGGAAAGCTTGTTTGCCTGAAACCTTGGAGAGCTGCTGCCGGTCAGTATAGACAGCACAGAGCTCAATCAAGCACTGGTCCAACTTGGCACAAAGCAGCTTCCTATGTTCCCAGAACAGCACTCTTCCATAATAATGAAATTAAGAAGGGTGATTGGTTAATATAACACTATTCACTAATAGGCAAAAAAACCCTTGCAGTTTAAGAATGTACCTATAGCCAGCAGATATTCTTATCAAACTTTAAAAAGCAGGGACATTAGGCAGCTATAGTGAGTGCACCAGGGGAGCAGGAGACCTGACCTCCTCTCTGAGATATTGCACTGCCCTACAGATCTGTAAAAATGCAAACACCATTTGGGTTGGTCTTTCACAGTCCAATCCACTTCCTGTGTAGCTTGGAAGAATTTGGTAATATGTGCCTCTGAGCATATGGTGAGTGGTGGCCATAGAGCATACCTGGGCTTATTACTGACTTCAATGTAAATTTCTTAAATTAATCAAAAATCAGCCAGGCATCTTTTAAACTTTTAAACTGCAGAAGATGAAGGTCAGAGTATGCGGCAAGGTCAGTAATAGGATTATCTGTGAACATAGCTGATTTTTAATTAATTTCAACAAATTATGAGAACTCGGACAGAAAAAAGTCCAACAGGGGTCTGGGTTTTTTTCTTCTCTCTTTTTACGCTTTGAACTCTCGGTTCTCTCTGACTGTTTTGTGTATCGCCATGAAAACTTAGAGGGTTGTTTAGCAAGAGTTTCTGAGTTCAGGACTATAAGTTTGTAAGGTTTTGTTTTGAGATGAGCTTATGGGAACCATCAGAATGGCATGGGGGTATTTTCAATTTAACATTGTGGAATGTGAAAAATCCATGCTGGCTATAGCATGCAGCCACTCTCATGGCTGTATAATCTATACAGGTATGGTGTTTTATTTATCGTTACCTTACAGCACAGGAGCTAGGGGATTGCACCACAGTCAATGGCTTTTGAGGAGGGATTTGAAGGGAAAAGAGGCAGTTTGCATTGGGGCATAAATATTTGTCACGTCATGTGGGTGGCTGTAATTACAGGGGGTCTCTATGGCCTGCACTTTCCTTTGGCGTGAAGGCGGATAATTTTACTCTGGCAGAGTTGGAGTCAATGCAACTCGCCTCCTGTAATGTGATAGATTAAAAAAGAACAAGAGTTTGCCTGGGTGTCTGGAGCTGAAATGCAGATTTGCCCTGCCCCTGACAAAAGTCTGGGTGGCGTCCCTGATAAGGACAATTTCTCCTTATGTATGCCATGAAATTGCACCCCTTTGCTCTGGATTAATTTGACAGGAATACTATACAAACCCTGCGGGTTCTGTAACAAAGGATCTGGGTTGGAATTCCCATTCTGCCCTTAACAGAAGCCCGAGAGGAAACTGCAACAAAAAATGTTTCAGAGTTTCCTCTCCTTCTAACAGGGGTGCGTTCTCTTCGGCACTCTAGTTAGCCAGCCAGGCCCTTCAGGATTATGCTATTCCATCCCCTGTGACTGTTTTGCAGTTCTCTTTTCTGGCCAGAAACCCAGCCTAACTTGAGTCAAAGAGCAGCAGTTTTGCTCTCCTGACTGGTTTTCTGACATAAGAAAAGACCTGAAGCTGGATCAGGCCTGTCCAGGCCTGTCCAGTGCAACGCCCTTGTTTTCACAGTGGCCACCCAGATGCCCCAGTGGGAAACCCACAAGTGGGACCTGAGTGCACAACAGCAACTCTCCCCACTTGTGGCCTCGCGACTGGTTATTCAGAGGCATACTGACTCCAACAGCGGCTCATGGCTCGTAGCCTTCTCTCCTCTGTGAATGTGCCTAATCCAGGGATTCCCAAGCTGTGGTCCACGAGCCACATCCCAGTGGTCCACAGCATGTGCACATTAAATATTTGTATTGATTTTTAATTGTATTTTAATTGCTTTTTCCGTTTCTTGCATTGCAGTTTAGTGTATTACAATTTGAATTCTGCGGAATGCAAATCGTAATGTTATAATGTATAAGAAAGAAAAAAGCAATTAAAATGCAATTTAAAATCATGCAGCATCGAGCACAGTGCATTACAACTGCTGCAGCAAGTAAAAAGGTTTGGGGATCACTGGCCGAACCCTCTTTGGAAGGCGCTCAAGTTGATGGCCGCCGCTGTTTCTGGAGGGAGCGAATTCCACACTTCAACTGTGCACTGTGGCTTTTGCCTATCTGGAATCTTCTAAGATTCATCATCATCATTTTATTGTATGCCACAAAAAATTGTGCTCAAGGTGGCTTATAACAAGGTAAACAGAAATACATCTCAAAAACAATTGCAAAAAACAGTCTCCTAATAACAAAAAACAATAAAGCAGTAACGTAACAACAAATGTAACAGCAAGCGAAAACAACTTTTCAATATTAGGAAAATAATAAAACAACCGTTAAGAAACAAACAGAGAAGAAGTAGCCGTTAACCACCACCACCCCAAGCCCTTCAGGAAAACCTGTATTTCCTACAAAACTTTATTATTTGGAGGGGGGAGGAGGCTTGTTTTGGAGGTGCTGAGGCAAGGCCTCAAGCGGCAGCATTTTCTGAGCAGGGCTGTGGACTTCTCTCCTTCAACACAGGTGTAGGCTTCCAATGTCACTTTGGGGTGAAAGGAGTAGGGCATGTCTTCTCCCAGGATGCTGGAGCTTCTGTACAGAACTCCTTACCAGATTCAGCTTCATTTGATGTCCCTTCCATTGTGCCTTCCCTTAGACCTTCTCTAGTCCAGACTATTCACAGGGGCTGGGAACCTTCGACTCCCCCAGATGTCCCAGAACTACAACTCCCACCGTTTTCAATCATTGGTCATGCTGGATGGGGCTGACTGGAGCTGGAGTCTGACAGCATCTGGAGAGCTACAGGTCCCACCCGCCCATCCTTGGTATAAACGTACCCAAGCTCTTCTCAACCATTCCTCTCAGGACTTGGGTTTCCAGATGCCTTCACCATCCTGGTCGCACTCCTCTAGATCAGGGGTTCCCAAACTGTGGTCTGCGGACCTCTAGTGGTCCACGAGCTTTGCTGAGGTGGTCTGCGACATGTCCGCCTTATATAGCTCAGAGTGCAGGACGTGGAAGAATGGGCTCAAGTTGCAGGAAGCCAGATTTCGGCTGAACATCAGGAAAAACTTCCTAATGGTTTAGAGCGGTACAACAGTGGAAACCATGACATAGGGAGGTGGTGGGCTCTCCTGCACTGGAGGCATTCAGGAGGCACCTGTCGGCGATGCTCTAAGTTGGGTTCCTGCATTGAGCAGGGGGTTGGACTAGATGGCCTTAGGGGTGCCTTCCAACTCTACTGTTCTAGGATTCATATTGATTTTTAACCGTCTTTTTATTGCTTTTTTTACTTCTTGTGTTGTACATTCTGTGGAATGCAAATTGTAACACAAGAAAATGTGATATAAAAAACTAAAGAAGCAAGAAAAATACAATTTTTAAACAACTGCATGCAGCGTCTAGCACGGCGCATTACAATTGCTACAACAGGCAGAAAAACCTTGACATGTTCCACCGAGATTCTTGGCATTCCGTGGAGAGAAAAAAAATTGGGAACCACTGTCCTAGGACCTGGGGTTCCAGATCCCTTTACCATCCTGCCGATCGCTCTGTAGACACGCTCCAGTCTGTGAACCCCCTGGGAGCATCCTTGGTTGGCCACTTGCGGGCCTTTCTCCCGATCCAGAAGGGCTCCTACAGTAACGTCTGTATATTCTCTTCTGAACTGACAAGGCGACGACAGTTGCAACAGAGAGTTCTGTTCCGGGAGGGGAGGGCTCCCTGTAGCTGTCAGGTTGGATGGCTTGTAGCTTGACCATCAACGTGCATGCCCTTGAAGCAATGGGGGTAGGCTGCCATGTGCCACGTTTGAACCCCCTCCCAAGCCAGGAGCATCATGGGCTACTGATGCTCGACGCCTGGCTGGATTGACCTGCAATTCCATTCTCTGGCTAATGGCCCCCACGAGCTCATAGGGCAGTGGCCCTATCTCCTGTGGGCCCTAGCAGGACATTGAGGGGTTATTATTTATTACGGGGTCTTCAGGATGAAGCCTAGCAAAACCCGCCGCCTCCTTACCTCTTGCTGTAGTCTCGCAAAACACCCCTTCAAATGACTAGCTCTGAGACGCTTTCCACTGGCTCAAGGGGGCCATGTTTACGAGCTGTATGCCATTGACAACTTATTTGCAATCTGGAAAGGGGGCGAGGAAGGAATCTGTTCTCTTCCGGCTTGCAAAATCTGTCATGTCGGCTCACCTGAAGGCGATTCTCACTTGCCCTAGGTGAGTTTTACAAGCTGTGCTGGCTGGAGCTGATGGGGATTGTAGTCCAAAATATATGAAGGGTACTAGGTTGGTCGAGGCCTACTTTATGCTCAGGTCTTGCAGCTCAGCATTGGGTGCAGTGTGTGTGTGTCCAAGCAGAAATGCCACTGGTGCAGCTTCCTGGCTCTAGCTGCACCTGATGACTTTCTGCCTGATGCATCCACACAGTGCTCCTTTCCCACAACAATGGGTATAGTGCATTTACCCCACAGATTTATTACCAGCCATTCTGCACCCAGACCTTTTGGGGGGCTTTAAATCCTGTTCCTTTAGAAAAGGGACCTCTGGGTTGCTCTTCCACAGCCCTCTGAGATGGGGCTCTTTCCAAAGCAGGAACGGGGACCCTTAATCCCACGGGACAAAACTGGCCCTTGAGGCCTCTCCGTCTGGCCCTCGGGACTTTCTCCGCAGCCCTCACCGGCCCTGCGTCATCCACACCCTCTTGCTGGCCTGGATGGAGAGGGGTGTGGTTGGGGTGTAGAAACGTCTTGCGTGGCTGAAAAGAAAGGGTCACCTCTTTTTCTCCGCCCACTCTTGGCACTGGCCCCGCCCACTAATGCCAGGGGGCCTCAGAAGGTTCCCCACGATGGGAGGGCCGAAAAAAGATCCTCCATCCCTGTGCTGAGGAGCTGGCATTGCTCCTCCTTCAGATTCCCCTCTTCACAAAGAATTCACTTTTGTTGTTGTTGTTGTTAATTATAATAATAATAATATAAATTATAATAATAATTAGATCTGTGCTACAATAGGGTATGATTTTCCCATCGCTCTTAGGGATGTTAGCCCACGTGTCAGCCTCCGTGCCTCAGGAAGCATCTAGATGGACTGCAGATGTCCATTCATCCCCAGGAGGGGCTCTAAGAGGCTGGGCAAGAGTTGCATCAGTGCCCCCCCTTGGAGGCTCCACTGGGCAATGCCGTCCCCCATTGCTTAGGGCGTATATGTGGGCCCCTCTCATCCCAGGCTGTGGATGAGCAGCTGATGTTTGGGTGACGTGCAGGCTCTGTGTGAGAGTGAAGAATCCACATCTCATGCCACACTCTGGGTGGATGGAAGAAGGTGCCTCTGGTGTTCGGGCTTTGCACGGGCTTGAAGGACCAGGCTTTTCGTGGAAGCCCTTGGCCTAGATTTGGAAGGGCTCAGAGTAGGTTAAGAGAGCCAGTGTGGTGTAGTGGTTAGAGTGTTGGACTACGACCTGAGAGACCAGGTTTCGAATCCCCACACAGCCATGAAGCTCGCTGGGTGACCTTGGGACAGTCACTGTCTCTCAGCCTCAGAGGATGGCAATGGTAAACCACCTCTGAATACCGCTTACCATGAAAACCCTGTCGGGATTGACTTGAAGGCAGTCCATTCATTTTTTTCAGAGTAGGGTTAGGGAGGAAAAGGGCTTTGAAGATGGCTCTAGATGGGCTACGGAGATCTCTTCTCCCGGAAAGCCCGGCCAACTTTTCATATTTGCCGCCCTGGGCTCCTGCTGGGAGGAAGGGTGGGATATAAAGCAAATAATAAATAAAAAATATTTATGTTCCCTTAGGCTGCAGTTGACATCCCTGCCCCCCCAGAATCCCAAAAAAAGCTCCCATCAGTCAGTGTTTCCCCTGCAGCAGATTGACAGACGGCTTTTTATGCACATCAGCTGCCTCTGCAGGACTTTGGGTGACTTTTAACGGGCTGCCCCCCCCCACAAACGCCACACCTTTTGAAACCCAGAATTGTACCAGCCCTCGTGGTCTTCCTTCTCCCTGATAGACCTGGCGTCCGAAGAGAAAGAACTTCCCAGTAGGAACGGACTGAGAGGCCAACAGAGCCTGTGTCTACCAACTGGTAGACGTACCCTCCAAGAACTGAGGTCTGCGTTTTGTTCAGCCCCCCCCCCCCCCGGTTTATTTGCATCCTCCGGGAAGAGCCGTCGTTCAGGTGCAGAACACCTGTTTTGCACACGGAAGGTCCCAGGTTCAGACCTCAGGGGTATCTCCAGATAGGGCTGGGAAAGAACGCTGTCCTGGAACGATGGAGGGCGGCTGCCAGTCAGTGTCGACAATATTGAGCTAGATCAGATTTTTTATATTTAAAAATATAAATTACAAGAAGCGATTAAAATATAAATTTTAAAAAATCATACTGCATTTAGCACAGCACCTTACAATGACTACAGCAGGCAGGAGGGGGAAATTCAGTCGTCCTCCAAGACCCTCAGTGATTTTCAAGTGTCTGTGGAGAGCGGGGGGGGGAGTTGGATAAAGCAGCATCCTGTGCTCCTACTTTAAATCAGAATGACTGAAATCTTTTTTATTATTATCTATTGTTGCTACTGCTGCTCATTATTTTAGAGTATTTGTATCCCTCTCTTTAGCCACTAAGATTCCCCGTGCAGCTTTAATGCATCCAGCGTTAAAAAAAAGTCAGTTCCTGCCTGCAAGCATAACAGTCTAAAAAGGCATGACGCAAAAGGAAAAGCAGACAAGGAGGGAAGAGGGGAAGCAAACAGTTGAAACGCTGTTAACCTACCCAAATTGTTAACTTGCACTGTGGGTTTTGGAAGGGATATGTTAACCTATAAATAAATGTAGATTATGTTTTATATGTTTTTGCTTTGTACGTCGCTCAGAGTGGCTGGGTAACCAGCCAGATGGGCGACTAATACATCAAATAAATAAAAATAAATAAATAAAATGATGCTGATTGATTTTTTTTTTAAAAAATGTTAATTTTTCTTTAGGTAGGCCAGGAAGGGAACTAGTGTCTGGCTCTGTGACCAGAAGCCATTTCTGGATTATCTGCAACCTGGAGGAATCAAGAATAATAATGCCCTTTCTCCACGGCTTCCGCCGGATCATCTTTGAGTACCAGCCGTTGGTTGACGAGATCTTGGGATGTTTGGGCTTGCAGGATCCTGAACGGCAGGAAACGCTGGAGAGGTAACCAGCTTTAAAGATAAGGAAATTGGGAATCTATATGATCCCTTGCACCCTTTTTTTAAACCACCAGATTACTTAATGTAAATTACTGGCATCTCCAGGTAGAGTTGGGAGAGGCAACTGCCCAACATCTGAAATCTTGGAGAGCTGCTGCCGGTCACTGTAGACAATACTGAGCTAGGTGGAGCAAGGATCTGACTCCATATAAGGCACCTTTCTATGTTCCCTTGTGGCATGTTGTTAACACAACAATATTGCAAAACACAGTTAAAATATTCTAAAACACAGCTGAACAACATTCTTTCATCAGTGATCTTTGGGGCTACATTCACACCATACATTTATTCCACTTTAAACTGGCATGATTTCCCCCAAAGAATCCTGGGAAGTGTAGTTTGTGAAGGGTGCTGAAAGTTATTAGGAGACCCCTGTTCTCCTCACAGAGCTACAATTCCCAGAGTGGTTTAAACAGTCAGTCCCTCTTCCCAGAGAACTGTAAGAGGAAAGTCTTCAAAAGGTGCCAAAAAGATGGCAGATTTTTTTTAAAAAAATAAAACGGAACGTCGGCCCTGACATTGGGCCTCCTGCAGTCATTTTTCATCTTCTTATCTCAAGTCCCAGCGATGTGGTTGAAGATGACAGCAGACTTCTGGCCCTTCATGATCTTCTGGAGAGAGAGGGCCATTCACCCTTTTACCAGGAAGGCGTGAGCTATGCGTTGCTGAAAGTGGCCGAACTGGGCCTGGTCCATGCTGCCGAAACCCTCCTGCACGGTGGAGCAGACGTCTTCTTTGAAGGTGGGAGTGTGGGATAGGTAACACTTCCCGCATAGGTTTGGATACTCATTATTGCATGGTTGGTTGGTTGGTTGGTTTAATGATGATAGAAATTTTGGGGGTGAATTTTTACGAAGGCTGTAAATTTTATTTTTCCTTTCCTTTTATTTTTTTAAACTAGGGTTGGGAACAGTTCTTGCTTTTGTTAAAATATGCATCTTTTTCTGGATGCAAATGACCACATGGTCCTCTCCCACTTCCTTTTTGTTGGTGCTGTAATGTTGGTCTTCTGTCAGTAGGTGACACTGTGGTGCCATTTTTATTCAGTATCAAAGACAAAAAGAGGGCAATTCTGCCTGGCTTTCATAAACTGCTTTGAGACCCAGATGAGATGAAAAAAATATGATTTATCTGAATTAAATCAATTAGTTTGTTTGATTTAAATAAATATTTAATCAATATTTGTTTAAGTAAACAAGAACTTATTCATTGCAACCCTGTGTCCATTAGGCTGCCCCCCTGCAAGCCACAGGGCCAAGCTAATATTTGCCCTACCAGCTGCCCCTAGGCATCAACCCCTCCATCACTGGGTTCCTCCTTCTGGTTTTCCAAACCCCGCCCTTATCTCATAGGCTCCTCCCCGAGTCTCAGTGTTCCGAGACCCTGATGACCTGCGTTAGGTGTCGCAGGTATATGATGTCACACAATGATTCCTTTTATAGGCTGTCTCCGTAGCAACATGGCCGCTTCCCGACGAGGCTGGCTGGACAGTGTGTGGGGGGGCTCTGACTGCTAGGTGGCTATGGGGAGGAAGTGGGTGGGGGGATGTTTTCTGGCATGCTGGCTCCCCTATTACGGGGCAAATGCAAATAGTGGTAAGCCTCTCTCTCTCCTCTGATCTGTCCTGACACCAGCCTTGCAGTGCAGGGAAATGGCTCCCCCTAGGAATCCGACTAGGAGAGCCAGTGTGGTGTAGTGGTTAGAGTGTCAGACGAGGACCTGGGAGAGACCAGGGTTCAAATCCCCCACTCAGTTACATGAAGCCCACTGGGCACGACCTTAGGCTAAGTTGCTCTCTCTCTCTCTCTCTCTCACTCACCCTATCCTACCTCACAGGGTTGTTGTGAGGAGAACCATGCATACCACCTTGAGCCCCTTGGAGAAAAACTGGGATATAAATGTAATTAATAAATGGTGTCAAATGTGGGGAAAGGTATAGAGGCTTAAATAAGTCGCTTTTCACCTCTTTCCCCCCCCCCCTTTCTTTTTGAAAGATCCCGTCACTTACTACACGGCTTTGCATATCGCAGTGCTCCGGAACCAGCCAGACATGGTTGAGCTCCTGGTGCAGCGGGGAGCGGATATTAATCGAAGAGACCGGGTAGGATTATTATTAATAACAACAATAATTTGATTTATTACCAGCCCTTCACCCTACAGTCCCAGGGCAGGTTGCAACCATTTACAACAAAACATTTTTAAAAAATACTTTAAAATACTTTCCTCTTTCAACAAGCCTTTTGAGACCTATCCCAGTCTGCATCTGTGTCAGAATTGTTTAATATGTTTTTTAATAATGTTTTTAACCCTTTTTAAGGTTGTTTTTTAAATTGTTTTTAATGCTGTTTTGTATTAATGTATTTTAAGATCTGTTTTTATGAAGTTTTAAAGTGTTTTAGTGCTTTGTTTGCTGCCCTGGGCTCCTGCTGGGAGGAAGGGCGGGATACAAATTAATTAATTAATCAATTAATTAATTAATTAAATAATCAAACAAATTAGAATCACTAGAATGGGGGGGTGCCCTAAAATTATATATACCTCTCAAGTATCAAAGGCCAAAGTAAAGAGGTGTGTTGTCAGCATGCAACGAAAACTGCAGAGTGAAGGTGCCAGACTCACCTTCAGGGGGAGGGGGTGGGAAGGCTGAGAACATCCTTGTTAGGGTGGGGTTGCAGAAGGGAATGCAGCCCTTGGGTTGAAAAACATTCCCAAGACAAAAACAAAAATAAACATTGTGGAGGACCAGTGTGGCGTAGCGTTTATAAAGGGTCAGACTGGGAACCTGGCAGACCAGGGTTCGAATCCCCGCTTGGCCATGAAGCTCACTGGGTGACCTTGAGGGCCAGTCGCTGTCTCTCGGGCTAACCTACCTTGCAGGGTTGTTGTGAGGATAAAATCGGGAAGGGGAGAACCGTGTTCATACGCCGCCTTGAGCTCCTTCGAGGAGAGCTGGGATATAAATGTAAATAATAACTTTCTAACAATAATAGATGGTTTCCGTCCCTTTTCCCCTTAGATTCACGAAAGCAGCCCTCTAGACCTAGCTAGCGAAGAGCCGGAACGCCTCCCTTGCCTGCAGCGCCTTTTGGAGCTCGGAGCTGACATCAACGCAGCCGATAAACATGGTCAGGCTCAGCCTTCTTCCCTGTCCCCTCCCACCCCGATTGATTGATTGATTGATTGATTGCCCGCCCTTCACCCAGAGGTGCCAGGGAGGGTTACAACAAGCACACAACACAGTGTTAACAACAATTGAAAACTAAGGTGGGTCCTAAAAATATAAGTCGTAGGCAGCTGTGTTATTAGGTTATTAGGATAAATGCCCACTATCGTTATGCCAGGTGGTGCATTTTACAAAGTGCAAAATATTTATTTATTATTAAATTAAAATATACCGAGCGAAGCCGTTGGTCCATCTACCTCAGTATTGTCTGCACTGACTGGCAGCAGCGGCTCTCTAAGGCAGGGGACATTCCCAGCCCTACCTGGAGATGACTTTGGGGACTGAACTCGCAACCTTCTGCATGCAGAGCAGCTGCTCTGCCGCTGAGCTACGTTATCCACGGTCCAGTTTTTTGTGATGTGAGCCTGTAGGCCAGGGGTGGTGAACCTGTGGGCCTCCTGATGTTGAGCCAGCTCCAGCCAGCATGCCCCGCAAATGCTCATTGCTATTTACAAGAGGCAGCGATGGCCACCAACTGGAATGGCTTCTGAAGAGGATTAGGCAAATTCTTGGAGAGTAAGGCTATCAGTGGCTACCAGCTGTGATGCTCTGCCTCCACTGTCAAAGGCCTCTGAATGCCGGTTGCTGGAAACCATGGGGGGGGGTTGCTCTCGCACTCAGATCCTGCTTGCAGCATTCCCATTGGGGCCTCTGGCTGGCTGCCGTGGGAACAGGAGGCTGGACTAGATGGGCCGCCGTGGCTGATGTAGCGGGGCTTTTCTTTGCCACAATAGCTGCGAATGGAACCTCCACGCCCAGAGGTACTCTGCCTCTGAATACCAGATGCTGGGAATCACGAACAAGGGGAGAGTGCTCTTGCGCTCAGGTCCTGCTTGGGGGCTTCCCACAATGGGCATCTGGTTGGCCAGTGTGAGAACAGGAGGCTGGACTAGATGGCCGCCCCCTTTGGCCAGTTCTAGCTGCAGGGCACTCCTCGCGTTCTAACAGTCTGTTCTGGCTCATTTTCTCTCTCCCTGCAGGAAAGACAGCTTTACTCCACGCTCTGGCCAGCAGCGACGGGGTCCAGATCCACAATACGGAAAACATCCGCCTTTTGTTGGAAGGAGGTGAGACACCCCCCTCCCCCATAGTCCTCTGTGCTGAAGCCTCCTTTCCCAAGGGTCAGAATCCCGTGCAAGGTCTCGGGACAGGGATGTGAACCAGGGTCAACCCGTGGCACGCTGTCAGCATGATGCAGGCCCTAAAATGACTGCCCTGGGTTTTTTTGTGGGCAGCTGGGCTCTTTTCTGGAGTTGAGCACTGCAAGGATGCGGTGTCTCAAGAGGAACAGCCTCTTATCCTTCATGTGCCCGGCAAGGCCCCCTGCGTTCCACAGGAGAGTCTCTCCTTGGAATGTCTAAACCAGGTGCCGGGGAACCTTGGCCAGCTTTGTTTTGATTTTGGTAATATTTCTGTGCCACTTTCATTAAATCTCAAAAGCGGTTTATACCCACATCGCAGATATTGGAACGGAAAGGGGATAGCACCAGTGTTTCTGGAAACCCTGAGCAAACAAATGCGTTTTTACTGAAGCGCCTCCAAAATAACGGAAGGGGGGTGGGCTGTCCCGAGGGTTGGTGCCACCATATACAAGGGCCATTTCTGTGAGGTTGCCAGATGACAGAGAACTACAACTCCCTTCAGCCTCACCAAGCAGGGCCAATGGGCAGGGATGATGGGAGTTGTAGTTCGGCAACATCTAGAGGCCCCAAGGTTCCCCCACACCTTGTTGGACTACACCTCCCATCAACCCCAGCCAGCTTGGCCAATGGCCAAAGATGTTGGGGTGATAGTCCAACAACATTTAGTGGGCCAGAGTTGAAGAACAGTGTCCTAAACTATCAGAAACTCACTCCGCAACAACCAAGCAGGGATTTCAATGTGGTGGAACAACACCCCTGTTGGGAGACGGCAGTGCCCGCTAGCTGTACTTTCCTGAAACAATATTTGTTTTGACAAGCTTTTCCAACTTGATTTTAAAAAAACAAGAAAACTTCTTTTTTCCAGATCGCTGCCATGGGGTATTTATTTGCATAGTTTTAAAAGCAATCTTTTGTTGTTTTTGTATTGTTTTTAAACCTGTTTGTTTTTATTGTACGATTGCAAAATCATCTTGTAACTTACGGGCCTCATCTGCACTGTACGTTTCAAACACTATGATACTGCAATAAACAGTCATGGCTGCTTCCCCCAAGGAATCCTGGGTACTGTAGTATGTTAAGGGTGCTAAGAATTGTTGGGAGACACACACACACCTCACTCCCCTCACAGAGCTACAATCCCCAGAGTTCCCTGGGAAGAGGGACTGGTTGTTAAACCGCTCTAGGAATGGTAGCTCAGTGACAAGCCTCCTCTCAGCACCCTGAACAAACTACAGTTCCCAGGATTCTTTAGGGGAAGAAGCCATGGCTGTTTAAAGTGGCATGGTAATGCTTTAAATATATGATGTGGATGTGGCCTTATGTAAAGTTCTTTATGCAAGTCATAAATTGAGGAGGGTACATCTTGAAAAACCAATAAACCAGGTGTTTTTTGTTTCTCTCCCTCCTTTCAGGAGCCAATGTCAAGGCCACAACGAAAGATGGCGATTCGGTCTTCACTTTCATCATCTTCCTCCTCGGAGAGACGGTGGGAGGCGACGAGGAAGAGGCCAGGATGATCAATCGCTTCTGCTTCCAGGTGACGCGGCTGCTGATGGCCCATGGGGCCAACCCCAGCGAGTGCCCGTCCTACGAGTCCCTCACCCACCTCTGCCTGAAGAGCTTCCGGCTCCACTTCCCCCTCCTGCGTTTCATCCTGGAGTCGGGGGCGGCCTACAATTGCTCCCTCCATGGCCCTTCCTGTTGGTCGGGCTTCGACATCATCTTTGAGCGGCTGTGCTCCCACCTGAGCGAGTCCGAGGACGACAGCTTCTCCGTTGACCTCCTGCAGAAGGCCGAGGCGGCGCTGGAGATGATGGCGTCAAGCGCGCAGACCTTGCGGCTGCCGAGCAACTTTGAGATCGACCTGAGCACCTGCCGCTTCCACAGGGAGAAGATCCGGGCCCTCTTCAGCGCCTTGAAGCAGCGGGAGCACTCCCCACCCAGTCTGAAGCACCTCTGCCGGGTCTACCTGCGGCAGCGTCTCAGGCCCTGGCCGGTAGAGGTGAAGGTCAAGGCTCTGCCCCTGCCGGACAGGTTAAAAAGGTATCTCCTCATTGACCAGAGCACTTCCGGGGAAGAGGTCATCTGAGCTGGAGTGGACCAAGACGAGTCGTGCCGCTCTCTCCAGGCTTTCTCATCGTCCAGACCAACTAACTGTAGAGGTGGGCACTGGTTCAGTCTTGGCAGAGTTCACAGAACGATCACCTGTGGTGTTTCCGCGTCATTCCCTCATCGGCGCTCACGCTGGCCTTTTGCCTCACTTCTTACCACTTTTGATGGCTCAGAATCGGCAGCTAAGCCACTGATGATTTGGAAGGGGGGGGAGCCTTTTTTTTTTTTCGAGCTGCACCTCGACCAAAAGGAATTCAGCTCAGCATCCACAGAAGGCTGGAGACCTCCCTCCCTCTAGACCAATCTCCCTAGCAACTCCTTAGCCACCCATTCCAAGCTTCTGGCTTCTGGGAGAGAGAGAATGAGATCTGCTCCTCGAGGCCATTAAAAAAACAACACGTGTCTGCACCATTGTAATTTGTGTTTTAAAGACAAAAGACCGATTAGGAGCAAAGGGGCGGTGTTAACGCTCTGCAGCAACATACTGTGCCAAGGTGGGTGCCACAACTGCAAACACATGTTGGTGTGTGAGATTGTGCCTTGCTTTCCAGATTTGGCGCTTCTCCCTTTTTTTAAAAAAAAAAAGAGAGAAGATGCTAGTCCTGATGAGGTTGCATAAATGCTTAAGAGGAACTTCCCTCTGGGTAAAGCCACACAGGGATACTGCCTCCCTCTCCTGTACCCCCACACATTGTAGAGGTTCAGTTTTATCTGCTTCTTGCCAAACTCAATTTAATCTTAAAATCGAAAGAGAATAAATGCATGTGGCTCGCCTATGCTAGTCCCGAGTCACCAGCAGCGCCCAGTGGCCCAACCAAATGACTATTGTGGTGTATTTTTAAATGCAGTATGATGGCGGTGGTTGTAAGCAGCCTGTAACACTGGCAGGGCCACCCTGTCAATCATCTGCCATCATGCTGATGGATGGGCAATCCTGTCCACCTGTTAAATGTTTGGCCCAGGGGATGGGGGAAGGGGTTTGCCTGACCAGCACATCCCCTGCAGGCGAAAAAGTCTCCCAGCAGGACTGGCTCCCGCACACACACCCTTGCCGGCATCACCCAGACACAGCAGCTGGTTAACAGGTGGGTCATGATTTGGGGAACAAGGCCACGCATGCCAAATTGGACCCTTCTGGTGTGCTAAGACTGGCCTGTGGCCCAAAGGCTCCCCCCCTCGATAGAAGTGGCGATGGTGATGAGCACACCACCAATTGGGGGGGGGTGCCATTATACTAAGCACAAATAATCATGATTTGAGGCGTGTGTTGATGGCCAAAGTTTCCCCACCTACATCCTCTGAAAAGGTTGAACTGACCAGATGGTGCCTACACAGAGACTAACAACTGTTTCCAGGGCAATGGTTTTTAGGGGTGGGAGGAAGCCCCTACCCTCTCCATGTACTATAACCCTGATTTTGATTTCCCACCCAACCCAACAACTTAAGAATTAAAAGAGAGAGAAGTTGAACAATACCTTGTGCATCTCAGCAGTTTAGATCTTAACTGCGTGGGTGGGTCAGTGATGGGGGCTCTCTAGGGCCAGGGGTTCCCAAACCGCGGCCCGTGAGCTTCACCCAGGTGGCTGAACGCCCGCCCGTTAGATATTCATATTTTTAAAGTGCATCTGTATTGCTTCTTTGATCTCTTACATTGCATTTTGCAGATTTACAGGTTGCGCTCCACAGAATTCAAAATGCAATACAAATTGAAGAAGCAATACAGATACAATTAAGCCTCATACAACATCTACCACAGCATGTCAAAATCTGCTCACGGCCAGAGTTCGATTCCAACGGAAGGAGGGAGTCGAATCTCCGGTAAAAGGGGTCGAGGTCCACTCAGCCTTCCATCCATCCGTGGTCAGTAAAATGAGTACCCAGCATATGCTGGGGGGTAAAGAAAGGCCGGGGAAGGAACTGGCAATCCCACCCCATATATACGGTCTGCCTAGTAAACGTCGCAAGACGTCACCCTAAGAGTCGGAAACGACTCGCACTACAAGTGCGGGGACACCTTTACCTTTTTAAATAGCTGTCCAGGGTTTCATGCAGGAATTCTTTTCCTGCCTTAACTGGAGATGCTCCTGGGGACTGAGGCCGGGAACTTCTGCATGCAAAGAAGATCCTCCACCACTGGGCTATGCCCCTCCCCAAAATAAAGATCCTAATCCTCATGCCTGTGAAAAGAATTCAGTAAATAGAAGCCATCTTGCTCAGTCCTGTAGCAGCTCTCTGGCATTTCGGGCAGGTGTTTCTTCCGTAGCCCTGCCTGGTTTCAGTTCTTGCAGCCTGAGGATTTGGAGAGGCCACTTAGGGCAGTGAGGTCAACTCTATGCCCTCCTGACCCCTGCCCATCACGGCTGGTAAAATCTTCGAGGAAGGCATGCATCCAGGGAGTGGTCAATGCCACATTATGAAAGGGACTTTTGAAATTGGACTCGTGGGGGTGACATGGATCTTAAGAACATAAGAAGAGCCTGCTGGATCAGGCCAGTGGCCCATCTAGTCCAGCATCCTGTTCTCACAGTGGCCTACCAGGTGCCTGGGGGAAGCCCGCAAGCAGGACCCGAGTGCAAGAACACTCTCCCCTCCTGAGGCTTCCGGCAACTGGTTTTCAGAAGCATGCTGCCTCTGACTAGGGTGGCAGAGCACAGCCATCATGGCTAGTAGCCATTGATAGCCCTGTCCTCCATGAATTTGTCTAATCTTCTTTTAAAGCCGTCCAAGCTGGTGGCCATTACTGCATCTTGTGGGAGCAAATTCCATAGTTTAACTATGCGCTGAGTAAAGAAGTACTTCCTTTTGTCTGTCCTGAATCTTCCAACATTCAGCTTCTTTGAATGTCCACGAGTTCTAGTATTATGAGAGAAGGAGAAGAACTTTTCTCTATCCACTTTCTCAATGCCATGCATAATTTTATACACTTCTATCATGTCTCCTCTGACCCGCCTTTTCTCTAAACTAAAAAGCCCCAAATGCTGCAACCTTTCCTCGTAAGGGAGTCACTCCATCCCCTTGATCATTCTGGTTGCCCTCTTCTGAACCTTTTCCAACTCTATAATATCCTTTTTGAGATGAGGCGACCAGAACTGTACACAGTATTCCAAATGCGGCCGCACCATAGATTTATACAACGGCATTATGATATCGGCTGTTTTATTTTCAATACCTTTCCTAATTATCGCTAGCATGGAATTTGCCTTTTTCACAGCTGCCGCACACTGGGTCGACATTTTCATAGTGCTGCCCACTACAACCCCGAGGTCTCTCTCCTGGTCGGTCACCGCCAGTTCAGACCCCATGAGCGTATATGTGAAATTCAGATTTTTTGCTCCAATATGCATAATTTTACACTTGTTTATATTGAATTGCATTTGCCATTTTTCTGCCCATTCACTCAGTTTGGAGAGGTCTTTTTGGAGCTCTTCGCAATCCCTTTTTGTTTTAACAACCCTGAACAATTTAGTGTCGTCAGCAAACTTGGCCACTTCACTGCTCACTCCTAATTCTAGGTCATTAATTAACAAGTTGAAAAGTACAGGTCCCAATACCGATCCTTGAGGGACTCCACTTTCTACAGCCCTCCATTGGGAGAACTGTCCGTTTATTCCTACTCTCTGCTTTCTGCTTCTTAACCAATTTCTTATCCACAAGAGGACCTCTCCTCTTATTCCATGACTGCTAAGCTTCCTCAGAAGCCTTTGGTGAGGTACCTTGTCAAACGCTTTTTGAAAGTCTAAGTACACTATGTCCACTGGATCACCTCTATCTATATGCTTGTTGACACTCTCAAAGAATTCTAATAGGTTACTGAGACAGGACTTTCCTTTGCAGAAGCCATGCTGGCTCTGCTTCAGCAAGGCTTGTTCTTCTATGTGCTTAGTTAATCTAGCTTTAATAATACTTTCTACCAGTTTTCCAGGGACAGAAGTTAAGCTAACTGGCCTGTAATTTCCGGGATCCCCTCTGGATCCCTTTTTGAAGATTGGCGTTACATTTGCCACTTTCCAGTCCTCAGGCACGGAGGAGGACCTGAGGGACAAGTTACATATTTTAGTTAGCAGATCAGCAATTTCACATTTGAGTTCTTTGAGAACTCTCGGGTGGATGCCATCCAGGCCCGGTGATTTGTCAGTTTTTATATTGTCCATTAAGCTTAGAACTTCCTCTCTCGTTACCACTATTTGTCTCAGTTCCTCAGAATCCCTTCCTGCAAATGTTAGTTCAGGTTCAGGGATCTGCCCTATATCTTCCACCCATCTTTTGTGCTGGGTCTTGAATCCTCAACCCTTCCTCCATCTTTTTAAGCTTTTAATAATAATAATAATAGAAACTTTGCTTACAGGGCTGCTGGCAAACAAATTGGCATGTATGAGCACATATGCACCCTCCATGCAAATCTGCATCCTGGCTCATGCCCAGAGAATCTTTCAAGTACCTAGCAATACCCCCTTGCAAGCAAAGCACAGGGAAAGGGGTTTGCACTCCCCCCCCCTCAAAAAATCTCCTACCTCCCCCTCCACTCTATAAAACAATTCAAACAAAAAACTGCAACCGTACAAAGTTCTATTTGGTGGGGGGTGGGGTTTTCTCTTCAGACAAAGAACCAGATGATGCTCGGAAGACAAGAGAATTTACTTTTTCCTCCATTCGAAGTTAGTACCGGCAACAACAGTCACATCCCTGCCCACCCTCCCCACCACACACACCCGATTTTTGGACCGTCTCCCAGGGTGGTTTGTCTCCAGCACTCCGTCAAAGAGTCAGGGCTCCTCGCTCAGACCTCTGGGGAGGCCACCCCCACCGCGACTTGGAAGAGGGGGACGGATTCATCTCATGGCTAAAGTATAGACGTGGTAGATTTCATCGGGGAAGTTCTCTTGCTTTTCCTGGGCCAACAGGCTGAGCCCAGCACGGCGGATGATCTTGCAGACAACGTCAAGGTCCCGGCAGACGCTGCTGTCGACGTCATCCATAATGACACCTTCTTGGGCCATGTTGTCCTTAATGACGATGATCCCGTTGGGCTGCAAGCCGAGCTGGCATCTCTTGAGGAAGTTGGAGAGGTGGTCGTCCGTCAGGTGTCCTGTTTTGGAGTAAAGCGGCGAGGGGGATCGGGTGGGAAACCAAGAGACATAGGAAACATTTTTTATTTTATTTTTGTCGTTATGTGCCTTCGAGTCGATTACGACTTATGGCAACCCTATGAATCGGCAATATAAACCTCCCTGTTCACATCTTGTAAGTTCAGGTCTGTGGCTTCCTTGATGGAATTGATCCATCTCTTGTTTGGCCTTCCTCTTTTTCTACTCTCTTCTGTTTTTCCCAGCATTATTGTCTTTTCTAGTGAATCATGTCTTCTCATTATGTATACAAAGTATGATAACCTCAGCTGCATCATTTTAGCTTCTAGTGATAGTTCTGGTTTGATTTGTTCTAACACCCAATTATTTGTCTTTTTTGCAGTCCATGGTATGCGCAAAGCTCTCCTCCAGCACCACATTTCAAATGAGTTGGTTTTTCTCTTACCTGCTTTTTTCACTGTCCAACTTTCACATCCATACATAGAGATCGGGAATACCATGGTCTGAATGATCCTGAGTTTAGTGTTCAGTGATACATCTTTGCATTTGAGGACCTTTATTAGTTCTCTCATAGTGGCCCTCCCCAGTCCTAGCCGCCTTCTGATTTCTTGACTATTGTCTCCATTTTAGTTAATGACTGTGCCAAGGTATTGATAATCCTTGACAGGTTTTAATGAATTTAAATCCCGCCCTTCCTCCCAAAGGATCCCACTCGTCAACAATGAAACACAATTAACAGCTTCTAAAAACAGTTTAAAACAACCTTCTAAAAAACCAGTTGAACAACTTTAAAAAAAAAAAAAGCTACCTGCTGGATCAGATCAAACTATTAAAAAAAACTGCAATGAAGTTTTGCCTTTTTTGGGGTGGGTGGAGGTTGTCTGTTAATAATAGAACACAAAGACATTCTTCACTGTTTTTTAAGAATTTGGTGTGTGTGTTTTTAAAAGCCCTCATGGATCAGATCAATATATATATATATATAAAGTTTTGCAACAGACATCTAACAACTGAGTTCCGTCATCTGTGCTGAATCACAAGCAAATACAGAATATATTTCTATAGAAATGGCTTAAATAAATCCAGTCCCTTTTGCAGATGGGTTGAGGGAGATTCTCACCTATTACCCACTGGATCCAGATGACGTCGTAAGCGCTGGGCTCGGGACTGAAGTCTTGCAAGCCGCAGCAGAAGTAGTTCCTGACGCGCCTGCCCTCCTCTCCAAGGTAGCTCCTGGCCTTATTCAAGAAATCCTCTGTCACGTCTACCATGTCCACGGCTTTGAAGAGGGGCAACAGAAGCCTCTTGGTGATCCGGCCAATGCCCGCCCCGCAGTCCAAAGCGCGGGAGGTCCCTGTCCGGTTGGGTCCGTCCTGAACAGAAACGGTCAATGAGGGCTAGAACCTTGGGAAAACCCTCAACGTTTTCACCAAAGGGGTTGTCTCCAATGCTGAACCTACTCAGCGTAGTCCCACTGAAATGAACGCAACCAACTTAGCTCCACTAATCTCGCTGGGTCTACTCAGAGTAAAACTTAGTTGGGTAGTACCCTTAAATATTTTCTCTCATTTATTTATGCCCCCACCCGCAGTTCATTAATATATGCATAATATAATAATATATGTCTTTGTACATGAAGTTAGGATCCAATCAAGGTACAATTTTATCTCTTTTTTTTACTATTTCGCGCACCAACAGATGACATCATCTGCTATTCACCACTGTCTGTCTTACACCTCCTTTTCCATATTTTGAGCACAGGAAGTTGCCTTATACTAATCCACACTGAGGGTCCTTGTAAACTGCTGTAAACCACCCAGAGAGCTTCGGCTATGGGGTGGTATATAAATGTAATAAATAAATAAATGTAATAAATAAATCAGTCTTGTCTACACTGAGCGGCAGCAGCACTCCAGGCCTTCAGATGGGTATTCCCACCTATTGAAACAGGGACCTTTTGCATGCCAGGTGGGTGCTCTGCCACTGACTGAAGACCCTTCAAATAACATAAGATTCCAGTCCTCATGGTTCTGAATAAAGGACCGCTGCCTGCTACCAAGTCAGAGTGTAGGTTCATCTAGCTCAGCACTGTCAACAATGACTGCCAGCAGAGGTCCAGGGTTTCAGGCAGGGGCCTCTCCCAGCCCTAGTGGGAGATCGAACCTGGGATATTTTGTGTGCAAAGCTAGCGCTCTACCAACTGCACCACGGCCCGTCCCTTGACCCAGCAACGCTGCAAACCCTTGCGAGTAAATCTCGCAGGATTACACCCAATGCTAGCCTTATTCAGAGTAGACCCATTCAACCTGAAGGGCGTGACTAACTCAGGTGCATTCATCTCAATGGGTCTGCTCCAAGTAGGACTTAGCTGGACACAACCCATGGATTTCCACAGGGATGGACAACTAAGGCTGCACGCAGAGGCCTGGAGCCAGATCCCTCTTTCTCCATGAAGTCAGGCTTCACGTTGAGATTACGTTTCCTTGCAGCTTACACAAAGTTCTTGAGTGCCGCCGATAAGAACATCAGAAGAGCCTGGCTGCTGGATATGGCCAAAGGGGGCCCATCTAGTCCAGCCTCCTGTTCTCACAGTGGACAACCAGATGCCCATTATGGGAGGCCAGTAAGCAGGCTCTGAGCACAGGGACACTCTCCCTTCCTGAGGTTTCCAGTGACTGGTAATCAGATAGACTGCCTCCAAGTATGGAGGTTCCATTCTCAGCTATAAAATCTGCTGGATATGGCCAAAGGGGGCCCATCTAGTCCAGCCTCCTGTTTTCACAGCGGCCAACCAGTTGCCCCAGTGCAAATGGAGACTGATGTGATGAGACGCCCCCTCCCTTTACTAAGGTGGAGAACTTCTGTGGCACTCCAGATGTTGGTGGACTCCCAACTCTCATCCATCCTAGCCAGCGCAGCCAACGGCCAAGGGTGGTGGGTGCTGGGGCGCCAACAACATCTGAGAGGACCACACGAGCCACCAAGACCCCTTTCCCTTTAAACATTTATCCCTCCCCCACTCAACTCTATACCAGCCTTCACCCAACAAGCGCCCTCCAATGGCTACTAGCCACAACGGCAATGATCTTCCTCCACGGTGGGAGGCCGTTTACTTCCAAATGCCAGTTGCTGACGTCCACAGAGAGGGGAGGCTGGCTGTGGCGCTCAGGTCCTGGTTTGGGGCTTCCCATAATGGGCATCTGGTTGGCCAATGTAAGAACAAGACGCTGCACCAGACGCCCCCTTTGGCCTGATCCATCTGCAGGAGTCGTCTGATGCTCTCCAAACGTCTCCGACTTCAACTCCCATCGGACCCAGCACAGCAGGGCCGTACGGCGCTGAGGCCAGCGGGAGCCGCGGTCCGAAACATCTGGAAGGCCCCGGGTCAACAAAGCCTGCTCCTGTTTGACCAAGATAAGAGAGAGACTTGCTTACCCGCAAAAAACG
The DNA here is from genome assembly GCF_030035675.1 of Rhineura floridana. NCBI lineage: Eukaryota > Metazoa > Chordata > Lepidosauria > Squamata > Rhineuridae > Rhineura > Rhineura floridana. The sequence goes on along the minus strand of NC_084499.1, from coordinate 20,124,987 downwards.
GAGCAAAAACTTTTTGGAGCTGCTGATGTCGATGCTGGAGATGTGCCCGTAGCCGCCCAACATCCCGTCCACCGTGGCGGGGATCTCCTTCCAATATTTCTCAGCCTTGGAGTAGAATCCCAGCTCATCCTCCACAACGTTGCTTGTCATCATTGCTGCTTCTTGTTGGGCAAAACCCAATGGGGCTCACCAGGTTGTCACCGTCACCTTCTTCTTCAACGGAGAAGACGACAGTGTGAGAGAGAAAAGGAGGGAGGACCCTAGCTCAGTGGTTAGAGCACCTGCCTTGCACATAGAACATCCCAGGTTCAATCCCCAGCAGCATCTCCAGGTATTGCTGGGAGACTCCCTGCCTGACCCTAGATAGGTGCTGACAGCCAGTGTAGGCAATATTGAGCTATATGGACAGGCTGGATACGAACTGAATAATGAATAAATATGTCCCTATATCCCTGAAGCACACATATACAACCTGGTCAACTACAAGATCAGTGCAATGTCGTTTATTTATTGCATTTTTAATTAATTAATTAAATTAAAACACATATTACATAATCATTTGCACTTTTAAGCGGTGTACACAAGAACAAGCCACACACATCCCACCTCTCATCCAAGGAGCTCAAGTTGGCGTACAAGGAGCACCTTCCCCATTTTTATCTTCACAACCGCCCTGTGAGGTAGGTTAGGCTGACAAATATTTATTTATTAAATGTCTATCCAACCTGTCCTCCCAAAGGAGCCCCGGGCGGCAAACGCTAAATTAAATTAAAAATCTTATCCAACTAAGTTTCACTGAAAGTAATGGATCCAAGCTAGCCATGCCCATTATTTCTAATAGGTCTGCTCTGAGTAGGAGGCTAATATATCATACAACCCCAAATTAAAATTAAATTAAAAACATATTTAAACACAACTAAAAACAATTAAATACAAACATTTAAAACATTTTTTTAAAGTTGCCAAATTGTATAGGTAGGCCTGAAATGGAAAAGTTTTCAACAGCTATCTGAAAAGAGTATAGTGATTGTGCCTGCCTAACATCAATAGTGTATCCAAACATCCAAAGAGTAGGTGCTGCCACACTAAATGATCTATGTCCCACAAGCGCAGAATTAACACTGTGCGGCACTTGTGGAAGCACAAGTTCCACAGGTCAGAGTGATCGAATTGACACAAAGGAAGACAATCCCTTAGTGACTAGCTCAACAATTTGCAAAGCGATGTGGACCTGTGGATAACTGAACTTAAAGCTGAATTTTTTTTTTAACAACGGAAAGGTTTATGGTGATTAGGGAAGGAGGAGAAATTCGATTCGTTTTGCATTTGAGGCTGAATTTCACAAATTCGCACAAAACAATATGAGAACCGAAACACAGCCTTCCGTTGAAATTCACACTTTTTATTTATTAAATCTATATCCTGCCATTCGTCCCAAAGGAGCCTAGGGCAGTAAACAGGCGATAAAACACTTAAAAAAAAATCTTTAAAAAGAAAATATTAAAAAACAATTCCAACACACATGCAGACTTATGCAAAATTTGCAATGCAGTTCACCAACCTAGCCATGTTTACAAAAAAATGCATATATTAGGGGGAAGTGTGTATAAAATGAATATATGGGTGAAGATAGCATACAAAAATGCATTATATGAGGAGAAATTGTTTGCAAAATGTATACAAAAATGTATCTAGCAGAAGAAATGTGCATTAAGATGCTGAAGACTTTTCATGAAGATTAAGAAAAAAACCAACACTCAAATTGCTGCAGGAAGGCAGCGATCCAAATTTAAGATTGAAAAAATCAGAAATTGACAGATTATTCCATCCCTAAGAGCATGATCCCTTTCTGGCCAACAGGGCCAGAGTGGAGGAAGCCCTTAAGAGGTTGGAAAAAAAGGGCAGGCAATGTTCTAACCGCATAAATATGCACGACCATGACAGGCAAGATCTTGAGCTAAATATATATACTGACTACGGTGAGCCTTCTGCATTCCAAAAATGGAATCGACATACACAGAGAGTTGTCAAAATGTTCCTAGCTCAGGAAAACTCGATTCGTGCAACAAACTGTGAGATACATAAACCACCACTCAGTTGTAGAGCCAATAATTAATCTAGTGGTCAATGGGCACACTTCAAGCTTGCGGGATCCGCCTCGTTTTTACTAGAGCTTGGAAGGTCCACTTGGTGGTGCAAAAACAGCGACTCATCCGGATGGATATCCACACACAAAGAATTAAGGAAAACACGCTCAACCCAGGTATTAGTGATTGGTACCAGAACCAAGCTCATAAATCCTTTCACACACCCAAAATCCACTTCTGTCCCCCCCCCCAATTCCCACAAGCACACTTTTCCAGCAACATTTTTTTTTTTTTTTAGAAGGGGGGATTTTTTAGCTGTTGCTATTGTTAAACAACAACAACAAAAAGCTTCAGAAAAAAAGGAAAAACAAGTTGTTGTTTTCCATTTTTTGTCCCAGGCCTTCACATCTCTAACAAAGGTGGGGGAACCGTTTTCAGCCAGAGGGCTGAGTTCACTTCTGGGCAATACTCCGAGGGTCACATTTGTTTATTTTTTATCTTAAAAATATTTATATACCGCCTACTCCTATAAAATATCGACAGTGTATACAAATGCAATAAAATATACCATAAAGATAAACAATGCAAAAATAATCACACACCAGGGGCGGGCGGGCACGGATGTAAAAGCAAGGGATGGGAAATTCACCTTTGTATTGGCAGGCTAGGTTATACAGACGCTTGCAAAGCCCTCCTTTAACCTCTATCTGGGCAAGCAAGAGGAATTATCAATGCTCAAGGGTGCTTTCCAAATATTTGGAGTGCAAACCAGGGCCAGTGAGAGATGTGGCCTTGGAAGAGGGGGTGTGGGTTAGGGAGAATCCTGAGGGCCAGGCACAGAGGCCGGGGGCTGCATTCGTCCCCCAAGCCTGACATATTTCATCCCTGCCATATGGCTGTCATGACAGGAGCTACTGGTTTCCTTTTTGAGCAATGATGGCAGATTTTGTTGGACTCCAACCCCCATCAGCCCAAGCCAGCATGGCCAAAGGTCAGGGGTGATGGGAGTTGATTGGATTACTGCAATGCACTCTACGAGGGGCTGCCCTTGAAGACAACTCGGAAACTTCAACTGGTTCAAAATGAAGCAGCCAGATTACTGGCTGGGGCTCCTTGTTTTAAAACAGCTGCATTAGTTGCTGGTTCGTTTTTGGGCCCAGTTCCTGTTAGATTTTAAAGCCCTAAATGACTTAGGTCCCAAAAATCTGAAAGACTGCCTCCTTCCCTACAGACCCCCTCAGGTACTGAGATCAGCAGAGCGGGCCCTTTTGACAGTTCTGCCATGCTCGGAAGCTCAGGGGGGGGGTGGCCCAGGAGAGGGCCTTCTCTGTGGTGGCCCCTAAGGTGTGGAACTCCCTCCCTGTCGAGGTACATCTAACACCTTCACTGCACAGTTTTTGGCAAATGCTGAAGAAGCACCTCTTTACACCTTTGACACCTGGGATGTATATTTTTAGGACCCACCTTATTTTGTGGTTTTAGATTGCTTTTAGTTGTTTTTAATGCTATATTTTAAAAATAGCTGTAACCCTAACCCTGGAACCTTTGGGTGAAGGGTGGGCAATAAATGTTGTTGTTGTTGTTGTTGTTGTTGTTGATGATGATGATGATGATAATAGTCCAACCACATCAGGTCACAGATTCCCCCATCCTTATTTTAGAGCTATCCAAACACGCAGCCAGCACCCCATATCGAGGAACTGAATTCCATGCGTTTACTTCTTTGCCTGGCGTAGAGTTCTTTCAAGACAAGAGAAATGGACTACTGCCCATCAACTAGACCAGGCACAAAAGCGTCAGTTTTGGTTGACTCCTGTGCATGAACCATGGTTGTTCTACTGAGCCTCGCAGGTAACAGGGTTGGCAAAACAAATCAGCTGCCCATCGCATGAGATCAATGGTCCTAGATGATCCTATTTCTGTTTCTAGTTTTTATTACCGCAATTCAAGGCAGTTAAGGTGTTGGACTACGCCCTGGGAGACCAGGGTTCAAATCCCCACACAGCCATGAAGCTCCCTGGGTGACCTTGGGCCAGTCACTGCCTCTCAGCCTCAGAGGAAGGCAATGGGAAACCCCCTCTGAATGCTGCTTACCATGAAAACCCTATTCATAGGGTCGCCATAAGTCGGAATTGACTTGAAGGCAGTCCATTTCATTTTTTTCAACAACCCACAGAAAACGACAAAAATATGTAAGGAAAATCTCTACTGTCATCCCACAACAACTCATACTATAAGTAAAAAATAGAGTCCAGCTTAGTTTGTTTATTTATTTTAATTTACAGATGTTTAGAGTTTGGTGTTTCTGGTCTGTAAACCAAACAGAAGTTTTCTACAATTAAGCCGTATATAAATTTTGTCAAATTAAATAAATAAACTGAACTTGATTATATGAAAAAAAAACTTTAACAAAACTGAAGAATCTACTTTGCCTATGACATTCACCAATACAACTTTTCCAGAAAATTTTGGACAATTTTCCTAGGAATTTCCAGTTTGCACTGAAAATAAAATTCTGATGCCCAGCCTAGAGAGTGACCTAATTCAGTATGTTTATTTTACTTCTATTTCATAAACAAAGTTAAAACTTTCAAACTTGCCTCATATTATATTTGCAAACAGCATCCGTTCATTGTTACTTAATGACCTTATGAAACCAGAATATTTTCGTGGAAAAATAAAGCACTGAAAAACCTTTGATTTAGGAAACATTTTTGACCCCACAACACTACCCTCCCCATCCCCAGCCTGCAGCGTGCACACGCGCACCTTCAGTTGCATTGTTGCCATTAGCCGTGGTTTAACCTTAATGTCACGCATGCATCAACATTAACCACAATTATTTTATTATTTTAAAATTATTTATATACTGCTCAATTATTTGCATGTCTAGGAGGTTAATGCTAACCATGGCTCCCTTGAAGAAGAGCATTTGAAAACCCAGGATTGCAAACCACAGTTTCGTGGGAACCAGTTCAGCACCACATGCACACAGACAGCTAAAAAAGAGAACTTGCCACTGAATTTGCATGCAGAGACCTTTGGCCCTCTTGGACGCATTACAGATTTGGGTACATCCCTTTTAAAAGTTTTTATTTGACAAATATATTGAGGCACAATATATTTACCCGCAATCTAGATGCACCAGCCAGGGAACTGGGGATCAGATATGAGTCCCACCAAGAGTGCGCCCAGCAGCAAAATTAAGTTTGTTGTTGCTTAATTGTGTAAAATAGCCCTTCGGACAGGAAGACTGGATCAGGGGGCAGCTCCAGGGCAGGGAAACTTTTTCAGTCCGGGGGGCCGCATTCCCTTCAGGGCAATCTCCTGGGGGCCAGACACCAATGGTGGATGAGGCCAGAGGCAAAAGCAGGCGGAACAACAAATGTGGATTTTGCCATTGTACACCAGGTCAGTGTCTACACAGACTCACACACACCCTCTCTGTCCTCTATCCAGACAAGCAAGCAGCATGATCAGAGTTCAAGGACACAGTCCAGGCAGACAAAAACACTCAAGGAAGAGGCAAAGCAGGGCCTGTGAGGGCTGTCACCTGGGGAGAGTCCCGAGAGCCAGCCAAAGAGGTCTGCAGGGCCGCATTCAGCCCAGGGGCCGGAGATACCCAATCCCTGGTGTAGACGAAAGATTACATATTCCAATGTCCCCCAAGAGGCAATGAGGAAAAATATCTCTGCATGTAGAAAGCCAGCATGTCAAAGAGACGGATTATTCCAGCAGTCTATATCCCGAGTTTCAGTCGCATGATCCAAGAAACACTTGACTTTAAAATTCTTCCAACCATGCAAACAGACACACCCACACACACACCCTTTCCTTTCCAACTATACAGCCCGGAACCTGCCAGACTTTCCACCCAGAACTCAAAACACCTACAAAGCCAGCTGGGTCAAGGATGACCAGTAAAAGGGCAATGCTCAGTGCTAGAAACTTGTACAGGCTGCATGTCCTTTTATTTATATATATATATATATATTAGCACTGTGTTGACCCCTGCTTTGGTCAGTTTGCTAAAAGTCATTTTACTTTCCTGCACAGTTTGCCCTGTAAATCAACCCCAAACATGTCCTCTTCCCTTTTACATATATAGCCAGTGTGGTGTAGTGGTTAAGGAGTTGGATCCCCACATAGCATGAAGCTCACTGGGTGACCTTGGGCCAGTCACTGCCTCTCAGCATCATGAAGAACCTGTTCACAGAGTAGCCATAAGTCAGAATCGACTTGAAGGCAGTACACACACACACATAGCTCTGTAAAAGGGAAGAGGACATGTTTGGGGTTGATTTACAGGGCAAACTGTGCAGGAAAGTAAAATGACTTTTAGCAAACTGACCAAAGCAGGGGTCAACACAGTGCTTAGGCCATTTTGAGTCCTAATACCTCTTCACCCACTGGGCTCAAATCAGACAGGGTTCAAATCCCAATTCAGCTAGGAATTTGCCCCCAGGCAAACCACTTGCTGCCAGCCTCAGTTTCCCCTGCTGACAAAATGACTTAGACACACATTCCAAATAGCATTTTAGAAACAGGGTGTGTGTGTCTCTGCAAGTGTTAAGATAATCATGATAGTCTGTCCCCATTTCTGCCTAGGAGAACAGAATTGATCCCCAGGCGGGCCAAGGTGAGCTGTGGTGACTCAGACTGCAAAGCACGTGGGTTCCCCCAAAGAATCCTGGGAGCTGTAGTCTACCCCTCGCTGAACTACAACCCCCAGCACCCCTGACAAACTACAGTTCCCAGGATCCTTTGAGTGAAGCCACGTGCTTTCAAGGGATGGTGTGGGGGCCTCTGTGGGTACTGCCACTCTGCACGTGCTCAAGGGCACACAACACCCTCCCCTCTTCATTCCTAATTTCTAAATTCTAAAAATTAAATCCCTGGCTACACGCCGCACCATGCATGGAGAGTTTCTTCATGGGGAGATTCACCTTAAAATTAGGGCAAGCATGCACCTCACTTTTGAACCCCCAAACACACAACGGTAGGAGAGATCCCCCCCTTCCTCCGCTCTCCTCCCTAAGCCACGTGGGCTGTGCTGTCGTGCTCCTCCCCTTCGGAACGGATTCACTCCGGATCGGCGCATGTAAACTCACCCAGGAAAGCGCTGGCTCTGCGCGCGCTGCGGCAACGTGGGGAGAAGAGAAGAAAGGGGAACCCAGCCGCAAGGGGGGGGAGGGAAGGGGGAGGGAGGCCTCCTTTGTGCGCCCCCCTCCGGGCTGGGAACCCTCTCCCTGCGAGCACCCGCAAGCCACAGGTCTCGCCTCCCCTGGAGCCGGCGGCGGCGCATTGGGCAAGCGACTCTCCTCCCCTCGGCACGCAATTTCCTTCGCTGGAGCGCATGGAGCTGCCCGCGAGGAGGAGGAGGGAGGAGGAAGTCGGGGCTCTCGGAGGCGGCCCAGCCCCGCTCCCCACTGCCACTCCCCCGCGAGAGCTGCGCCGCTCGGCAGCTGCGGAAGAGCGCAAGTGCGGCGTGCCCTCCTGCCCGGCGTGCGCAAGGGCACTGGCCCGATTCCAGCGGGTGCGCGCAAGAGCAACGTGCCCAGCGGCGGGCAGGATTCCGGCGCAGGCTGCAGCTGACTCGCGCCTGAAGAGAGCGGGCTGTCTGGGGACAGAGCTGGCTCCATACACGTCACCTGGGGGTGGCACTGGAGTTGTTTTGCTGCCGTTTCTTGGTGTGTTTTTATAGCATGGCGTGGTTTGGTTAGTTTGAAGGTTGTGGAAGTTGCTCGGGGACCTCTGGCTATCAAGCGACTAATAATTCTAATAATAACAACAACAAATGTGTGTATATAGAGGTGATGAAGGGAATCCAAAGCAAGCTTGGGTGAAGTTCTGTTGGTTGCTTTCAAAACTGCCTAGTTGTTTATATAATATATATTCATAAATGGAATCAAATAAATTATAACTATATATATGGCTCTATTCTGTGCTTAGATAGGTTGTCAACCGCTTTGACATTCTTTTTTTTTTAAAAAAAAATAGCAGTACAGAAATGTTTTTATAGGTAAATAAATATAAACTGCTTTGTGAGGTCCGCCTGAAAAGCTGCATATAAAAGGCCTTAAATAACTATCACACATACTTTATAGGTATGTATGTATTTTATTTATAAAGATATAATATGCATTTGAGAGGGAGAGTGGGGTAGTGGTTAGAGTATTGGGCTAGGACCTTGGGAGACTGGGGTTCAAGTACCCACTCAGCACTGAAACTCACTGGGTGACCTTGGGCCACTCACCTAACCTACCCCACAGGATTGTTGTGAGGATAAAATGGAGAGGGGGGAGAACAGTATTCAGTACTGCACCTCGATCTCCCTGGAGGAAAGGCTGGATATAAATGCAACAATAAATTATATGACATCCACAAAATATGTACACACATTTTTTTAAATTTGTTGGATCCCATTTACAAATTGCTTCCTATTAAACACCTCAACGCAATTTCACAGTAAAAACATCAACATTTTTTAAAAATCCATATATATATATATATATTGTCACTCTGGGCTCCGTTGGGAGGAGGGATACACATTTCATAATATAATATAATTTGTTGTTATGGGCCTTCAAGTCGGTTACGACTTATGGCGACCCTCTGAATCAGTGACCTCCAATAGCATCTGTCGTGAACCACCCTGTTCAGATCTTGTAAGTTCAGGTCTATAATATAATATAATATAATATAATATAATATAATATAATATAATATAATATAATATAATATAATATAATATAATATAATATATAATTCCATATATACAAACAATCAAAAACGTTTTCAAATCTGATATAGACTGGGATTCTATATTATTGTAGGTATTTGTGGGAAATGTTGATGTTTATGTTGAAGAGAAGAGCCTGGCTGCTGGATCAGGCCAAAGGGGGCCCCTCTAGGCCAGCCTCCTCTTCTCACAGTGGCCAACCAGAGGCCCCAATGAGAAGCCCGCAAGCAGGACCTGAGCGCAAGAGCAGCTGTCCCTTTGTGACTCCTAGCAACTGGGAGAAGCATCTCCATGAGCTTACCTGCCCACCTGCCTGCCCTGCTCTCCATTATCCAGTGTTGAGCAAAAAACAACAGTTGCCGTTCTAGAACTTTGCCTTTTTCACTGGCCTTCTGGGCGGGGGTGGGTGGAACTGCAACTCCCACCGACCCTGACCATTGGCCATGGAGTCCCAACAACACCTGGAAGGTCAAAGGGGGGGTCATTTGGGAGCCCTTTGGGTCATCACAGGGCCCTGGACGTCAGTCCCAAAATCACACCTCTCAGCATTTCTCCTAGGGAATACATTTTTATGTGCACTTTTGACTAACATACACCATTTTTGCAAGCAATTATAATGCATTTTTGTATGTTATTTTCATGAACATCTTCATTTTTATGCTCACTTTCCCCAACAAATGCATTTTATAAATATTGGTTGGTTGACGAACTGCATCGCAAAATTCGGATAAGTGCGAATTTCGAAGGGTGGCTGTGTTTCGGTACTCATACTGTTTTGGAAAGTGCAAATTTAATAAATTTGCCTTGAAATGAAAACTGAATCAATTTCTCACCCATCCCTAACTGAATAGCACTAGTATTGGAGACAACCATATATTTATATTTAATGTATATTTATATTTAATGTATATTTATACATCCTGCCTTTTCCTGAAAGAGGTCTGGGCAGTTTACCCAGCTTCTCTCTTTCTCACCCCCACCCCCAGTTTATCTTCACAACAACCCTGTGGGGTAGGTCAGGCCAAGGGATGTTGACTGGCCTGAGGGCAGCGAGGGCACTTGAATAGGAATTTGAAGCTAGGACTGTGCAGTCCTAGTCTGAAGCACCACCTACACTGTCTCTCCTCAGCAACAGCAGAAACCGTCAGGCTCAAATTGGGGAAGCTAGCCCTCTTTCTTCCCCCAAAGAATGCTGGGAACTGTAGTTTATTTACCCTTCACAGCTATAGTTCCCAGCACCCTTAACAAACTGCAGTTCCCAGGATCTTTGGAAGGGGTATTGGTTTTCGATGTACGGTGTGTTAGATTCTGAGAACTTCCAAAGAGCCTGGCTGATGGGTCAGGCTAATGGCTCCTCTGGGCTAGCATCCTGTTCTCACAGCAGCCGGCCACATGCCCTAATCGGAAGCCTGCGAGCAGGAAATGAGGGCATAATACTGGAACCAATGCTGGAGGACTCAGGACAGGCAAAATGAAGGCACTTCTTCACACAGCACGTTGGTAAAGTCTGGAATTCGCTCTCGCAAGAGGCAGTGACAGTAGTACAGTGCAGGGTGCCTTCATGTTAGTTACAACCACCTCACACCCTTATTTTGCTGCTGGGTTGAGAATGAAATCCTTGTTCATGCCTTCTCCCACAACAGCAGATATCCCTAGGAGCCAATCAGCATGAAAAGAGAGTTTCCTACTGAGAAGAGTCTTCTTGGTGGCTGACTCGCCTCCTTTCACTCTGATTGGCTCCAATCAGCAGGAAAGGACAAGGAAGCATGTTAGAAGACTTTTCTCAGCGACTAACACACTCCTCTTTCATGCTGATTGTCTCATAGGATGCTGAAGACATAGGGACCCTGCTGGGACCCTGCCCCCCAAAAAGTAATGGGTCCAAAAAACCCCGAGACTCTGGATGACTACACCCCTGGGCAGTGATGTCTGCCTACTTGGATGGCTTTGAAAGAGGATTAGACACATTCATGGAGGGTATGGCTATCAATGGCTTGCAACCCTGATAGCTATATTCTGCCACCACAATCGGAGGTGGCATGCTTCCGAATACCACATGCTGCAAACCACAGGAGGGGGAGCGTTGCTGTTGCGCTCAGGTCTTGCTTGCACAGGCTCCCGCTAGGCTCCTGGCTGGCCACTGTGAGGACAGGATGATGGACTAGATTGGCCATTGGCCTAATCCTGCAGCCAGGCTCTTCTGTTCCAAAGGGGCTATACTTCCATCAGTCATAAAAGGTGTTGATTTAGAGGAGTGTTAGCACCGCATGGGACAGTGTGCTGCCACTCCCACAAATGCCATCCACACCTCTGCACAGACTCCTTTTAAATGGGTGCAGGTTAATGCGCAGGTGAGCAGACCTGGGAAGATAAAAAGGGTGCAGGCACTGGGAGAAATCATCGCATCTTACCTTGTTGTATGAAGTTGGAGTCCAGCTGTTACTGTGGAAACAGGATTCCGTTGACAGTACTGGCTTTTTTTCCCCTGCTAACCAACGAGGTCAACGACCAGTTAGGGGAAAAAGTATCTTCCTGGTAGAACGGGCTTGTGGGATGTTTGTCTTTAGCATGTTTACAATGTTTTATTATTTTATTCTCATTTGTAGACCACTTTCAGGACTTTTCCCCATGGGAACTGCCGCCAGTCTCCGTAGACAATCCATCGTAGACAGACCGCGAGATGGATCACTGGCCTGGCTTCGTAAAAGACAGCTCTCTATGCTGCTCTTTAATTCAGTCGGTGTCAACAGTCCCGAGCTAGACAGATGAATGATCTGACCCACTATATGGCAGATATACTGTCTTCCTAAGCACATAGTATCCTACGACTTGGCTGCTTTTGGTTATTGTTATTTTATTATTTGATTTATAGCCTGCTCTTCCTCCCAGTAGGAGCCCAGGGCGGCAAACAAAAGCACTAAAAACACTTAAAAACTTTAAAATATATTAAAAGAAAACATCTTTTAATAATATTTTTTTTAAAAAAGCTTTAAAAACCTTTTTTTTAAAGAAAAGTTTAAAAACATATTAAATGATTTGGGAGGTAGGGCCATAGTGCAGTGGGCAGCGCATCTGTTTTGCATGCAGAAGGTCCAACGTTCAGTCCCTCGCAGCATCTCCAGGTAGGGCTGGGAGACAATCCTGCCTGAAACCCCGGAGAGCTGCTGCCAGTCAGTGTAGACAATACAGAGCTAGATAGACCAACGGTCTGACTCCGAATAAGGCAAGTTCCCAAGTCCCTATTTAATCCAGTCCTTTATGCAGAACTGCTAGGACTCAAATCTTTCTTTAGAAGGTCCCAGTTGCAATCCTCAGGTCAGGCTGGGAAAGACTTCCTGCACGGAGCCCTGGAGAGCAACTGCCAGTCAGTGCAGACAATATAGAGCTAAGATGGCCCCATGGTCTGACTCTGCAATAAGGCAGCTTTCTGTATTCCATAACAGCGGCTCGCCTCCTGCAGGCTCTAAGAAGTCGCTTCCAACCATCTCCTGCAGTACCCACCCTTGGCCACATGGGGGGAGTGTTGGATTTCCTTTGGCTGGGCTCGGCACCCTCGGGTGCGCCTTCCCCTTTTCAGCCAAGCATGGCTCAAGTTTGTTCCCTTCTTTGTTAAGGGATTGGAAACTTTTTCTCTCTCACCCCCCCCCCCAACTGCAATTCTCCCTCTTTCTCGCTGCTGTTCAGAGATCCTCTTCTGCCCGGGAAGAGAAGAGTTCCACACCACGGGCCCGTAAACTAGCTTTGCCACTGGGTGCCCATCCTGATCTTTGCATGCACATGGAATATCTGAGAGAGGGAGGGGGGGAATTAGAAACAAAGGCAAGGAGAAAGCCATGCCAGGCAGACTTACTCCCGGCAACATTGCCAGCTCTATCCGAGCCTTGGAAACCGAGTCAGAAACGAATTTCAATCAGATGAGGGAAGAGGAGGAAGGAGGAATGGATTTTAGACACAGATCCTCGCCTTCGTTCATTCCACCGCTACCCTGCTTTCAGACTCTCTCTTGCATTTTTAATCTCCCTTTTTAGATACCAAGGGAGGGTGGGGGTGGCAAGTTACATTGCCAAAAGGCTCCGCTGTCCAGAGCAGGAGGTTTGTTTTTCATTTCCCTGCGATAGCAAGAAAAGCGTCTTCAGGTTGCAGAGGAACCTGTCTTCCATTGGCACATCTGGCCTAGTGCAGTGGGGTCCCTGGCAGTGGGTCTCTGAGATGGAGAAAGGGTCATTGCATTGGTGGTGGGTGGACTAGTTGACCTTTGGGGATCCTCGGCATTATAAGATCCTTTTTAAAAAATGAGGGCTGAATCTGGGAGCTTCTGCGTGTTAAGTCTATCACAGGGTTACGGGTGGGGATAAATGAACCTTGCTTCTGCCCCCCAGTGTGACCCTTGACCTCCTCCTCCTCCTCAATACTAATACTAACAACAACAACAACAATAATAATAAATATTCCATCCTTCCTCCCAAAGGAGTCCAGAGCAGCAAACACAACCAATTTAACAAGAAACAGAAAAAACATTCAAAAACACAATTACAATTAAAAACTTTCTAAAACATAGTTAAGACAAATTGTCAAGCACAGCTTAAAAACATTCTTTCATCAGTCAGCCATCAGATGCCCGGGTGAGCAGGAACGTTTTCAACTTCCTCCTGAAAGTCCGTGGCAATGGAGGCAGACGCGCCTCAGTGGGGAGAGCCTTCCACAAATGGGGAGTCACCACAGAAAGGACTCTGTCACGGGTCAGTACCAACCAGGCAGCCCCCCAGCCGCTCACCCCATTTTCTCTGGGAGTCAAAAGGGCCTCCATTGCAAGGGTAGCCAATGCGGTGCCCTCCAGGGAGTTGCTGGACTCTGACACCCATCAGTGCCAGCTGACATGACCCAATGGTCAGGGATGGTGGGATCAGGGCAACGCAGACAGACAGCCTCTTGGGGCCCATTTGAATCCCACTTCCCAAACCATCAACTACCCATCCCTTCCTAACCAGTGGTGGCTGGTGCCCACTGGGATAGGTGGGGGCGGAAGGCAGGGAGCCCAATCTGGAAGCGGAGCCAGAGGCAATGACAGGTGGCACCGGTGTGGTCAGACTAGGCAACCAGGGTTTGAATCCCCCACTTAGCCATGAACCTTGCTGGGTGACTTTGGGCCACTCACTCTCTCTCTTGGCCTAACCTACCTCACAGGATTGTTGTGAGGATAAAATGGAGAGGGAAGAGAACCATGTATGCCACCTGGAGCTCTTTTGGAGGAAAGGCGGGATAGAAGTGTAACGACATCACCAACTAATTTCAATGTTTCTCCCTACCTGTTAAAGCGGTACAACAATGGGACCAATGACCTCAGGAGGTGGTGGGCTCTCCAACACTAGAGGCCTTCAAGAGGCAGCTGCACAGGCACCTGTTGGGGATGCTTTAAGTTGGATTCCTGCATTGAGCAGGGGGTTGGACTAGATGGCCTTTTAGGGACCATCCAACTCCACTATTCTGATTCTATGAGCCAGGGCCACCTCTTGGTCTTCTTGCAAGCAAGAAGGCAGGTGGTCTTGCAAGAATCAAGACTGAGGTTGGTAGGGCACTGACCCATTTGCCCAAACGGGCTAGCCTCCATTACGAATCCTGTACCTAATCACAGTCAACAAGCTTCAACAGCACAATTCCATGCATATCTATCAATCTATTGGTTGATGGATTAAAAATATTTCTTAATCACCCTGCAGCAAAAGAATCCAAGGCAGTTTTTAAAAAAAACGTATGAACAACCCCCGCCCCCAAATTTGTTTTTTTTTTTAAAGTATTTATTATTTGGGAGGATCAAATGTGTCTCAGAGCAATTTACAAACATATCCTAAAAAGGTTTCAATCAGTCAATCCATCTTTATTACGGTCAATGACCAGAAACAATACAAAACGAACTTGAAGGTAATGGATGCTGTGCTTTATTTTCATTGTGATCGTTTTGTAACCCGTCTGTCTCAGGAAAAGCCGCCTATAAGTACAAATAACAAGCAAACAAATCAACCCTAATTTACACTCTGCAGATCAACGCAATTTAAAACAAACACAAAGGAACGCAACAAAGGAAAAGCAGGTTCCTGCCAAAAGCTGCTAAGAGTGGGGCGAGCAAAAATGATCTAAAATCCAAGAAACGTTCATAAGAACATAAGAAGAGCCTGCTGGATCAGGCCAGTGGCCCATCTAGTCCAGCATCCTGTTCTCACAGTGGCCAACCAGGTGCCTGGGGAAGCCCGCAAGCAGGACCCGAGTGCAAGAACACTCTCCCCTCCTGAGGCTTCCGGCAACTGGTTTTCAGAAGCATGCTGCCTCTGACTAGGGGGGCAGAGCACAGCCATCATGGCTAGTAGCCATTGATAGCCCTGTCCTCCATGAATTTGTCTAATCTTCTTTTAAAGCCATCCAAGCTGGTGGCCATTACTGCATCTTGTGGGAGCAAATTCCATAGTTTAACTATGCACTGAGTAAAGAAGTACTTCCTTTTGTCTGTCCTGAATCTTCCAACATTCAGCTTCTTTGAATGTCCACGAGTTCTAGTATTATGAGAGAGGGAGAACTTTTCTCTATCCACTTTCCCAACGCCTGGGCAAAGAGAAAGGTCTCCCCATGGTGCCAGAAAGGTTTATAAATAAAAATAAATTATAATATCTGCACTAGGTGGCCCTCAGGAGAGCATTCCAAAGTCAGGGGAGCCATGCTAAAAAGGCCCCGTCCTTTGGGCTGAAAAGCATCCCTCTGCCGACGTGAGTAGTTGAAACAGGTCCTCTGTAGGAAAGTCTGAGTCTCGGGCAAGCTGGTATGTTGTACCTGGTTCCACAGTAAACGTCGACACCTTGAACGGGGTTCCGAAGCGAATAGGCAGCTAATGTAGATCTTCCAGAGTAGGCACAGCATCTCCTCAGAGGGCAGTCCCATTGTGGCTAACGCTCAGGTCAGTGAGAAAGGCGCTTGATACTGAATCAGGCTGTTGGTCCCTCTGGTACAGTATTGCCCACCCTGACTGGCAGGGGAACTCTCCAGGGTCTCAGACAGGGATGTTTCCCAGCCCTCCCTGGAGATGCCATTGGGGGTTGAACCGGAGACCTTCTGCATGCAAAACATGCATCTAACTCTGAACAACAGCCCTTCCCCTAAAAATAATGTAAGATTCTAGTCCTCATGGCTCAGACCATTGGTCCATCGAGCTCAGTATTGCCTACTCCGATTGGCAGCAACTCTCCAGGGTTTCGCACAGGAGACTCTCCCAACCCTACCTGGAGATGCCACTTGGGATTGAACCCGGGACCTTCTGCATGCAAAACAGATGCTCTACCCGCAGAGGTACAGGCCTCGCCCACGACATAAAGTAAGTTTCTAGTCCTCATAATTCTGAATAAAGGGCTGAATTAAAAGGGAACATTGGAAGCAGCCTTACACCGAGTCAGACCGTTGGCCCATCTAGTTCAGTGTTATGTACACTGACTGCTTCATTGTTTGACGCCCTGGGCGCCTTTCGCAGGGAATAACAACAAACAAACAACAATAACAATACGCCTGGATAAATATTCCCACCTGGAGATGAGTCTTTGCTGACAGATCTCAAATACTACAAACCCACAAACAATCTCATCAGTCAGATTGCTTATGCGAAGCGTGCTCTTTTGCATAAGTGGGGGAGAGAAAATCCCAGGCCAGGGAAAGAAGCTGTGGGGCTCCCTGAGAGATGCAGGCAAGTGACTGAGGAAGCCAGAGGTATTTGTTTGCAAGAGGCCATCCCCTTGGGTTTTCAAGGGGAGCCCTCCTTTTTACCTTTGGAAGGTGAAAGATCATTTTGCAGGTTGAATGACAGGGCCACCGCAGAACTCATGCGTGTGCAACAATAACCCAGCACCCTAGAATTTCAGCAGATTTTTCGCGCCCCCTTTGATTATCTTTCAATGCTATTTCTTTTCCTGAGAATTAATGGAGAATGATCAGGGGCAGGGAAGGACCAGGGAACACAGAAAAAGGTTTCCGCACAACCCTAAAGCACACCGTCCAGCAGAATGGATACAAATAGAGCCTTCAGCCAGCTGACACTGGATGTTTAAAAAGGAATTCAAAGCTGGTGCCCGGTGAGCCTCCCTGGGGAGACCATTCAAGAGTCCAAGGGGCCACCACCGAGTGGCCAATTAGGGATTCAGAAAGCTGCATTATACTGAGTCAGTCATTGGGTCCATCTTAGTCTAGCATTGTCTGCACTGACTAGCGGCAGAGCTCTCGACTGCCAGACGGGGAGTTTCTCCCAGCGCTACCTGGAGACACCATCGGGGATTGAACCTGGGTACTTCTGCCTGCAAAGCAAATGCTGTCCCAATGAACTGCAGCCTGTCCCAATGAACTGCAGCCCTTCCCTTTTAAGGATGCTGGACTAGAGAGGTCCGACAAAGCTCCACTTACATTCTGATGGACTGACTGTGGAGGGGAGGCCATCAACGTGTGTATGGGGGGTGTCAGCTACAGAAGCTGTGAAGCCCAGATGTGCTATCAAACCCCATGGGTGCAGGGGGGGGAGAGAGAGAGAGAGAGAAACAAAAGGCATGTGGAAATAAAAACACTTCTGGTTGGTTCTTTCTTGGAGATGGTGCATTTCCATTGCAAATGGCTGGACCAGAGAGCCTTTGGAGATGGTTTCCTGGGAAAATGCAGGCGCTGCCTCGCTTGCAGGCAGATCAGAGCTGAGGCAGTCGCCCGTTGCGCCCCAAAGCAGCTGGACTGGGCTAGCCTGCATCCTCCCTAGCCCCGGCTACCTCGCCCTTTCACAGCTGGGTTGCCCAGCTCTTCCTTGGCCAGGAGGAGGCGGCTCCCGGCATCGACCCCTTTTATAATGCATGGTGTGGGGGCAGCTCACCTTTTCATGACCCTGAACGGACGACGCTTAGTCTGAAACTCCTCCATCTGCTGCAAGGAGGGTTGGAAAGATCTGTCCATTTGGGCTCTCTCCGTTTCTCGTTATTCTAGTCTGAAATGTAGTACTCCACGTTGCTACAAGAATTTGCGGAGTGTTTTGTTATTTTTTCCTCATGAAAATGTTTTAGTGAAAATTTCTTCCGCTAAACACATTTTTGCATGCAGTCCTGACTCTTGTACGCGTTTTTTTGCAAGCCATTTCTCCTAACAGAATGCATGTTTGTATGTTATTTTCACTAATATTTTTATGCACACTTTCCCCTAATATATGCATCATTTAAAAAAAACAAAAACATTGCTTGGCAAAATACAGAGACGTGACACTGTCAAAGGGTAGCCATGTTTCTTGCATAGTTTCGGAAAGTGCGAATTTCATACATTCGGCTTTAAACGCAAACTGAATAAAATTTCTCCCGCCTTCCTAGCTGCAGCTGCTTCAGTCTATAAGGGACAGCCTGTTTCCTGTAAATCACTGCCCACTCTTTCGCAGTTCAGGGAAGGTGGGCGCTTCCAGTCGGAGGTTAAGCGACGTTGGGTGCGTAAGGAGCATTCATCCCAATTGGTTTCTGGAGAGGTTGCTTTGAAGCAAGTGTTGAAAATGGAAATGGACTGCCTTCAAGTCAATCCCGACTTACGGCGCCCCTACGAATAGGGTTTTCATGGTGAGCGGTATTCAGAGGGGGTTTACCATTGCCTTCCTCTGAGGCTGAGAGGCACTGACTGGCCCAAGGTCACCCAGGGAGCTTCATGGCTGTGTGGGGATTCGAACCCTGGTCTCCCAGGTTGTAGCCCAACACTCTAACCACCCATACTAAATCTCTGGTTCATTTCCCTGCCCCTGTCTTCACTGCAAAAAGTCTAGTCTTTTGCAGAAGGGGGTTTGTTGTGCAAGACCCATCAAGCAATTATAATTGCACAACCTGAATTTGCTGCTATGTATTTGAATTTCACCTGAAAATAGCGAGAGTTGTGTGAGGGGAAGAGCACCTGCTTTGCGTAAGAATCTAAGAAGATACTGTGGGATCAGGCCTAAGGGGGCCACTATCCTGCTCTCACAGTGGCCACCAACCAGAGACCCCCAATGGGAAGCCCACAAGCAGGACGTGTGCACGCAAGATTCTCTCCACTTCTGATTCCCAGCAACTGGCATCCAGAGACATACTGCCTCCGACAGAGGAGGGAAAACATAGCCCTTGTGGCTACTAACCATTGATAGCCTTATCCTCCATTGCAGAAGATCCCCAGTTCAACCTGTTGTATCTCTATAGGGAGGGCCGGGAAAGGCCTCTGTCTGCAGGCCCGGAGAGCCACAGTCAGTCAGTGCTGAGGTACATGGGCCAATGGTTCAACTGAGTATAAATGCAGCTTCCTCAAAGTTTCTGAATAAGCCACAGATCTGTGTACAGCTCATGAATGGAAGGAAGCCTTGAACAGTGACTCATACAGAGATGCAATGGGACAGCCTTGCCTTGAGGTGAGTCAGTCTGTCACACCTCTGAACCAGCATGTATCAAATGCTCCTGCCACACCAAAGGCTGAGGTAGTACAGGATATCCCAACCCTGGTAGAGATTAACTAAATGGACACAAGCCCAGAACAATGACTCATGCAGAGTCATACCGGGGCAGCCTCCTCTGCTGATGGACAAGTCTTACACATTCTTATAGTGGAAGTGACTGAGTGACCCAAATGCACCCTGAATGTAGAGACGTGCAGAATTGGAAAGTGGCAAGGCCAGAACAATAGATCACACAGAGACACAACAGGCCAACTCCCCTGTGGATGCTTATTTGGGGGCTTGCCGGAGACTTCACTTATTTAATCAATTTATTTAACTTAGGCTGCAATCACCACGCTTACTGGAGAGTGAGCCTCCCTGAACACAGTGGGCATAAATTCAGAGTAAATATGCCTAGAATTGCATTGTGAGTTTATTTAATTCATTTTTACTCATCTATTTTAATTAATATAGTGGTACTTAGGGCTGTAAAAGGGTAGTTCCCCCCTCCCTCCCTACTGAAGTCCACATCATAATTAAACTCTCTTTAGAGCGCTGAACATTTAGTCCTTCTGTGATATGGGAACTATCTAGGATATGAATTCAGCTGCAAATCAGGTTTCGAGGTCCCTTTCTCAATTGATGGGCTCTGGAAGGCTCACCTGACGACAAGGGGGCATGTCATTTGAGTAATGCCAGGCTTCTGGGTCAAGGCCCTACTTTAATTTCCCACAATAACCCAAAGCATCTGGTCAGATTTTTTTTAAAAAGGGGGCCCACAGCAAGTGTCACACCTCTGGAGGACCTTAAAAAGGTAAAAGCCCCCTCCACAGCCGGATCAGGCCAGAGAGGGCCCACCTAGTCCACCCTCCTGTTCCCATAGTGGCCAACCAGGTGCCCATTATGGGAATCCCACAAGCAGGTCCTGAGTGCAACAGCAACTCCTCTCCACTTGCAATTCCCAGCAACTGCTTTTTATTCAGAGGCAGACTGTCCCTTACAGTGGAGGCAGAGCAGAGCCATTAGGGTTGCTAGCCATCAATAGCCTCATTCTCCTCCACCAGTTTGTCTAATCCTCTTCTAAAGCCACCCTAGCTGGTGGTTGCCACTGCCTCTCGTGGGAGCGAACTCCACAGTTCAGCTCTGCGCTCTTGGACCAGGAGGGTATTTGGGGCCTGGGGGCTGGCCACGTTGCAAGCACATCGCTCATGCCTAGGCTCATTTCCGTTGAATGAATGGTGCAAAGCCACATGAACCTGCTGGACATTGAGGTCAGCCTAAGAGGCTCGTAGTCCTGTCTCTCAGGTCGATTTGGCTAGCAGGCATGCAAGATCTTTTCTGTGATGACCCCCCCCACACACAGGGATGACCCCTGTGCTTATGTCTCCACAGAGGTCCATAAAGCCCCAACAATGGCAATGCATATAAGCAGGCCCTAAATATCTCTCCCTTATAGATCACTTTCTCTTACATTTTTTCCAAATTGGTCTACCCATTGAAAAGCATTGGCTCTCTGGCCTCCAGGTCTACCCACTGGAAAGCATGGGCTGTTTGGCTGCTGGGAACTGCATGTGGGACCGTTTGCATGCAAAGCAGATGTAGTTGAGCGATCACCCCTTTGTTTAAGCCTTCAGATTCACAAGGGTTTAATGCAACATGATCCTCTACATACTAGGATGTGAGTTCCACAGAGCTTTGACTCTCAAGTAGTTCTGCATAGGACATAAGGGCTACGGATGGGTGAGAAATTAGACTCGATTCGCATTTCATGCGGAATCTATCACATTTGCACTTTCTGAAACAATGTGAGAACCACAGAGCAGCCATCCTTCAAAATTCACACTTATTCAAAGTTTTCAATGCAGTTTGCCAGCCAAACACATGCGTTGTGTTGGAAGGGGCCTGTAAGGCCATCAAGTCCAACCCCCTGCTCAATGCAAGAATCTGAATCATTCCCGACAGATGGCTGTCCAGCTGCCTCTTGAATGTGTTAGGAGAAAGTGTGCACAAAAAGTGAATATACGGGTGAGGATAACATGCAAAAATGTGCATGATATGACAAGAAATGGCTTGCAAAAATGTGTAGGTAAGTCAAGACCGTCTACAAAAACATTATTAGAAAAAAATGTGCACTAAAATGCTGAGGAATTTTCATGAGGATTTTTTTTTTTTAAAGTTGCAAAGTGCTGTAGAAATCTGAATTTCAGATTGCAAATGAGAAACTAAGGGACCAAAATTCTCACAGTGGATTCACGTTCAAAAATGAAAGCTATCTCGTGTTAAGTAATTCCTCACTCCACACACACGCAAAGACACACACATACCTCCAAAGATATTAGTTAATGCTGTTTCTTTGCACCACAACAAAAACACTCAATCCATTCCAGATCGGGCCTGAAATCCAGCCTGGGCTTTCGCTGCCGCTGTCCCAGGTGAACAGGGCTTGGCTGACAGAGTCTGCAGTGCGCTGGCTGCTGGCGTGTCAGACAGGTAGCAGACTCCTTCAAGACCGGAGTGTTTTCAGAGGAGAAAAAAGCTGGAAAAGGTGGACTGGATTGCAAACCTAGCTGAATTCTCGGTTCCTTAGGAACCAAGAGATAGCAGAGGAGCTTTTGACTGGTGAGCGGCTCCCTGGTTCTCAACTGGCCTCTCCTTTCCTCTGCAGAAATAGCAGCTTACAGAGAGAAGACAGGAAAACAACTTGTGGGCTGGCTGCAAGTACAGAAATGATCGAGTGAGCTTATTCCAGGTTTACCTATTAGTACAAAGCTGTCCAGAGTTTACAGCAGACCACAGGCTTATGAAGCTGTATTGCCACCCACATTAGCTGCCCTATATGAATGCTGTTTTCCACCCGCCCTCCCATAACTCCCCAGCCTGCTGTCTGTTGTACAGGCTGTCTTCTGCTTAGAGCTTTAGAAATCTGTCAGTTGTGGCCTTGCAAGACTCTCCCTTTTTCCATTAGTAAAATATCCAGGCAGGGGAATAGCCATGCTTCCCAGATCAAGGAGGAATGCTTAGCAAAGCTCTATAAACAGGCCATATTCTGCTCTCAACACAAAGCAACCCCCTTCCCTATAAAAGTCAACATCTTGCCCCTAGGCGATCCAAATTCTGTGCAGGGATGGACAAAATTGGTCAATTTTGCTGTTTTCTCGGTTTTCCCTGTCAAAACACTTGAAGGACAGCAGTGGGGAAGGCAACCTTAAAGCCCATGCAATGGATACAGCCATCATATACTACAAAACCCATGATGCAGGGAAACCGACAAATGGGATGTGCAACAATATCCTGAGCCCCTATAATCTGGAATACAGGAGACGTGTTAGCGAGCGGCATGCAATCAGAGCAGATTTGCATGATTTCTTCTGCTTTGGTATCATTTATTCTGTAATGTTTGCCACTTTGCATAATTTACTCTGCTTTTGCTACTCACAGGCAATCGAGCTCCAGGCTCAACCACGGAAAATCATAGCTAGGCAGCTCTCTGAGCCCTGAGGTGATAGCAGGCATTATTCACGTGCTTTCAAACATTTCTTCCCCACAATGAGGGCTAGAAACCTCTGCTGCTGTTGTTTTTCAAAGGAGGAAAGCTGAATACTGGGCTTACTACCACATTTTGTGCATTTCCGGCAAAATCGTGGCAAAGAGACTAGTAATTTTGTTTCAGTTCAACCCTTTGAACTCTGTTAAACATCCTAACGGCCCAGAATATCTCAGCCCATCCCACCTTGCATCAGAGAAAACCAACTCAGGGGAAGCTGGCACAGGTTGTGCTGGAGGAAGAGAAGCCGGCATCAAGGTCCACCGCATCCAATTGCCTTTCAGGAGCCTCTGGGCTGGCTGAACCCCTAATTTTTCTGGGTTTTTCTAGGCCTTCACATCCCTACAAAATTCCCTTCCAAGAAGAAGTCTGTTTGGTTAATAACTGGATGAATCTGTTCAGTGGTAAACATTGTCTGCTTGGCGAGCTGCATTGCAAAATTCAAAGAAGCGCGACTTTCGAAGGACGGCCGTCTTTCGGTTCTCATATTGTTTCGGAAAGTGTACATTCGATAGCTCCGGCTTGAAAGGCGAACTGAATCACATTTCTCAACCATCCCTAATATATGTACACGTTGGCCCTAGCTACGCACACAGCCTTAAAAGGGAGGGGGATCAATATTTGAAATTGCGTACACTCAGAAGGACTGAAAGCCTCGCCTGGAAGTCTCTTTTTATAATGGCTTGACAGGAGGAGGACATTCAGAAAAGTCAGTGCATGCAAAGGGTTAAGCCCGCCTATCTGTCTCTGGCTTGCTTGTTTACAGCTCTGCCCCTGTCATGTGACAGCTGGTCTGTTCTCTGCATGCAATCCAGGTTCCCCCTATAAATATCTAAGCCTCTCTCTTCCCCCTCCCATCTTCCCGGCATTGGATCCCAGCTGCGCCCCCGACATTATCCCCCTGAACTCTCCAGCACCCGGCGCAAAGACAAATTGAACGGCTCGCGTCCAGCGCCGCATCTCCTTGCTGTGGTGGCCCCTGCCTAGATGGGAGCTGTCAGTTTTATGCGTGATGGGTGATGGGGACGAAGGTAGGCGGGGGGGGCAGCAGCAGAAAGGACAGGAAATCAGGAGACGACGCAGCAGCAGCAGCAACGGCTGATGAGGCCTCCAGGCTAGCAATTAATTCTGAAGGCTCCATTTGCCCTAAAAGCCTAGTGCCGCTCGGATTAAGTCTCTCTCCCTCCCTCCCTCCCTCTGGGCTGATTCCAACATCCTGCGCCTCTCCCCTTCTGCAGCAAATGCTGTGTGCAGATTCTCGTGGAGCATCACGCACGGAGAAGGCGGCCACAGAGAATGCAAAGCCCACGCTGATCTCGCACAAGCCCATGTATTTCACACACACACACGCGTGCACAGACACACTGTTTGGAGTGCGCCCTTGACTATGTGAAGGATGAACCCGCCAAGCGCATGATTCCAGAGCGTAAATATAACGCGTTCATCAGGGTCTTCCAGAGGGGCAGTCTCTTGCTGCAAGCCCACAAGCAATGAAAGGTCGCCTTCAGACGGTTGGGATTTTGTGGGAGGGATTCAAAGGGCACGCAAGGACGTTAAGCCTGCGCATTTAAAGTGGAGAAAAGTGCTCTGTTGCCCAAGTGCAGCAAATCCACTTAATTTTTAAATCATTTTTTTAAAGAGTTTTTCAGTTGGGAAAGTGTTGGGGAAATTCATTGAACAGTGTGGGATGAATGAATGATTCATGCAAAGGTGCGTAAACATCCCACAACCCAACCAGAATAAATGCTCAGTGTCATATAAATAATAAATAAATAAATAAATATAGCCGCCCTGCAAACAAATCAGAATGAATGCTGAATAAAGACTGGACGTTGTCTGACCTGCAGGCAGATCAGGATGAATACCAAATAAACTGGTTGTCTGGAAGAGCCTGAACAGTCTTGCCATACTTTAGAGTAGGCTCTGGCGGGTCATTTTTGTCCGCTGGGTGAGGCCTCCCACCTGTCAACCACCTGACATCAGGTGATGGTTCACCTTGAAGCTCCAGGGATCAAATCTTGGGCCTTCTGCGTGCCACTGAGTAACAGCCTTTTCCTAATAGCAATGGCCACCAACTTGGATGGCTTTCAAAGAGGATTAGAAAAACCCATGGAGAAGGAGACTATCAATGGCTACTTAGCCATGATGCCTAATGTTCTACCTCCACTGTTGGAGGCAGTATGCTCTGAATACCAGTTTCAAATGGAGAGGGTGCTATTGCACTCGGGTCCGACTTACGAGCTTCTGATTGAGGCATCTGGCTGGCCTCTGTGAGGACAGGATGCTTGGACTAGATGGGCCTTTGCTCTGATCCATTTCTATGTGGGGAGGGGTCCCTAATTAGTCCTACTGGACTAATTTTTTCTTCCTTTTTTCTTCCTTTGACATAACCAGCCACCACACCTCAATAACACCAACCATAAAGAACGAGGGAGGAACAGTGACACGTGCCGTGACAACAGTAACCATAGAGATCTTGCAAGACAGAGAGAATAAAATGGGGAACTCAATGGCCTTCGCTAGTGTGGCTGGGAAGGGTTTGATGCTGAGGTTGCGGGTGAATCAGAGGAGAAAAGGGTTCTCTCCCTTCCTGGGACCCTGGTCACTGATTTACCAAGAGGGAACATTTCTTCCCGGTGAGGTGAAGATTAGCAGCGATGGAGGAGCCGTCATCCTTCACAGGGCAGCATTATCTGGACTGTGTCCACCTGTCTCGAAAAAGCCAACCAAGAGTCCTGCTGCAAGATGTTAGAAGACTTCCTGTGGCATCTTGTGGCCTACAGCGCAATAAAGGGTGTTCGTGGACCCGGGGAAAGGGGGCTCCAGTCCACAAAAGCTTCTGCCAAACTTTTTTCTGCCACGGACCATTTGGAAATGGCTGATGGTCTTGGTTAGGGATGGAAAGACCTGCCCAATCTGGTCGTCTCAGTTTCCCATGTTTCCAATCTTAAATTCACTTCTCCCCATTTTCGTGAATGTTGGCATTTTCTTAAAAAAAATCCTTGTGAACATTCTTTAGCATTCTAGGGCAAATTTCTCCTAATAAACACATTTTCGTATGCAGTTTTGACTAATGCACCCATTTTCGCAAAGCAGTTTGCTCCTAATATCGTGCACTTTTGTTGTTTTCATGAATATATACATTTTTGTGCACACTTTCCCCATTACATGAATCTTTGTTCAACATTGTTTGGTTGGAGAACTGCTCTGCAAAGTCTGGATAAGTGTGAGTTTCGAAGGACAGCTGTGTTTGGGTTCGCATGTTTTGAAAAGTACGAATTTGATAGATTTGGCTTTAAATGTGACATCGAATTCCTCTCCCACCCCTAAAAGCTCTCCTACATTCCAAGCTTTCAAACAATAGCAGAATCGTAGCCCATACACACGATCAGTGTAAGACCTTCAGGTGATGTTCCTCTTCAGATTATGGGTCCCCGTTCATCAGTCTGTGATTGGGTGCTGTCACATGCAAGTACATTTCACTTACAAACGTGGTAAGGTTGTACCCAGTGTTTGTCCTGTTCAGAGATGACCCATTGAAATCTACGGGCTTAAGTTAGTCAGCTCAGCAAGTATTAGAATTCACAAGGAATGAGTCCCTCAAGCATCCCTAGCAGAACATAGAAAAGTGCCTTATAGTGAGTCAGAATATTCGTCCATCTAGCTCAGTACTGTCAACACTGACTGGCAGCAGCATTTCAGACAGGGGTTCTCTCCCAGTCCTATGTTTTGCTGCCGGGATTGAACCTAGAAACTTCTGCATGCAGAGCACCGTGCTCTTCCCGAGCTACAGCCCTTCCCCTGAAAGTGAAGTAAGATCCCGGTCCTCATGGTTCTGAATTAAAGGCTGATTTAAACAGAAACGGAGGAAGCTGCCTTAAGCTGAATCAGACCATTGGTCCATCTAGCTCACTGCTGTCTACAATGACTGGCAGTAGCTCTCCAGGGTTCCAGGCGGGGGACATTCCCAGTCCTACCTAGAAACGTTGGGGCTTGAACCTTGGAGCTTTTTGCAGGCTTTGTAGATGCTCTTCCAACGAGTCACAGCCCTTCCCAGTAGTGGTATCCGTTTCAGCTGACAGATAGGCCTTCCATGCCACTGCCGAGGTCTCCTCGGCCTTGAATGGCACAGATGCATGCACAAGGTACTCCAAACCCTTTCAGAAGGCGGCAGCCCCCTCCACGACAGGTTGAGCATTGCCACCCCCGGGGAAGCAAGCTCACCTTCATCCCGTCACGACGGTTTTAGCCAAAGTTCCAGGATTTAAGATGCATGTACCACATCAAGTATCCTTTCAGGCAGGGAAGAGGGGAAGGTTTAGGCTGAACCTCAGCGACTGTGTACCCGGCGGCACATGGTCCTCAACACTAAGAACGCCTCTAGCTCAGGACATGGCACCTTTCAGCCAATAGAAAAGTGGCAACTTCAGAAGTGCAGGGGCCTTTCATGTTAGTCACTGCCTTCTCCCCCCCCTTTTTTTTATTTTTGTTGTGGGGTTGAGAATGCG
This sequence comes from Rhineura floridana, assembly GCF_030035675.1. Taxonomy (NCBI): domain Eukaryota; kingdom Metazoa; phylum Chordata; class Lepidosauria; order Squamata; family Rhineuridae; genus Rhineura; species Rhineura floridana. Next base: position 20,097,668 of record NC_084499.1, on the reverse strand, counting down.
ATCCTTGTTAATGCTTTCTCCCACAACAACAGACGTCCCTAGGAGCCAAGAAGAATGAAAGGGGAGAGTGTTAGCTACTGAGAAGGGTCTTCTCAGTGGGTGACTCACCTTTCACTCTGATTGGCTCCAATCAGTAGGAAAGGGCAAGGAAGTGGGTTAGAAGACAGTGGCTAACTCCCTTTCATGTTGATTAGCTTGTAGGATGCTGGAAACATAGGGACCCTGTTCCCCCCAAAGTAAGGGGTCTAAGACCCTCCAAGACCCTGGACAACTGCACCCCTGCCTCCAGCTGTTGCTGGACTCCAGCAGCCAGCATGATGATGGGTGTTGGAGCCCAGCAACATGACCTGATGCCCCTCAGATGCTGTTGGATGCCAGTTCCCAGCAGCCGGCAGCCCAATGGTCAGGGATGACAAGAGCAGGAGTTCAAGGATAATTGGTGGGCACCCCGTTGCCTATCCCTGCTTGAGAATAAAGCATTGTTGAGAGGCAAACTCTTAGAATTTTTTTCTTGTCATGTTTTAACACATCTATTAATTAACGTGCCTGAGCATAAGATGGAGCCTCCACTGAGTGCAAATTGAGATTTTTGTTCATTAGCACTTGCTTAAACATGACAACAGAATTCAGAAGGGGAAAAAAATTGAAGTCTACACTAGAGGTTCCCACACACACACACATCTGCTACTTGATAGTGGCTTTTAATATTTCAATTTTTTAAAAAAAACCTTTACACCAGGGACTGGAAACTTTTTCTCATCGCTGAAAAAGAACCTAGGATGATCCAAGAAGCTCAGACAAAGGTCCTTGTGTGGTTAACTTTGTCTGAAAGGAAAAGAGCATCAGGATCTGCCCCGAGGGGAGAGGATTCTTGGCTCTTTGCGGGGCTGCCTTGTGGAGAGTCACTGAACTGCTCATTGTTACCACTGCAAGAGGCATTGGCCATCCTCAGGCCCCGCCCATCCAGGCCAGTCATTGGATCCTCCGGGACAATGGAAGGCAGCCCATTTGAGTGACCTGGGCGCCGCTTCACCAATAATAATAATAATAATAATAATAAACATGGAATAGCCCCCATTGAACAGGGGCCCTTACTTCTTGCTTACTTACTTGCTTCTTACTTACATGTTGGTCATTCAAACCTTTAAAACAAACCTTTTTAAGGTTGCACCTAAGATTGGTTTAACCCAGTTTCCTGTCTCTGACAGGGTCAAGTACGAATGGAAAGCACCATTGTGTTCAACATGTGGTGCGCATTAGGGCATTGTGCTCTGTGTGGGGACAGCCTCCCTTGGAAGCTCCAATGAGAAAACAGCTGTGTGGCAGCTAACAGGGACCAGGAGGTGAGATCTCACATTACAACTCTTTTGAGACACCTTCCTTGGCTGCTCGTTTCCTTCTGGGCTAAATTCAATGTGCTGGTGCTTCTCTTGAAAGCCCTGCCCAGCTTTGGACACAAGCATCTCCTGGACTTGATAGTAACAAAACCTCTAAGAGACGTATAAGAAATATTTTTTAAAAATTAAATAAAAAAACACTGTTATAAACAAGTAACTGAAACATTTGAAAGACACCATGGCCTTTGACACCTGAGATGTATATTTTTAGGAACCAACCAATTTTGTGATTTTAGGTTGTTTTTAATTGTTTCTGATGCCATATTTTAAAACTGTAACCCACCCTGGGACTTCTGGAGAAAGGACAGGTAATTAATAATAGTAATAGTAGAAATAATAAATTAACAGTAGATTAAAATAAAGTTGACATCTACACTTCTGGAGACACTTGTCTAAACAGACATGTTTTCAGCAGGCACCAGAAAGAGTACAGCAAAGGTGCTTGCCTGCTGTCAGGAGACAGGGAGTGCCAAAGACCCATTTCTTAGAAGTGTGGAATGAATATTACGTGGCACCTGTAACGGTGCCAGTTCCACTGACGGACGTGGTCGAGGGGGCACACAGGGGGGAATGGAGGTTAGGCCGAGGGACAATGAGTGACCCAAGGTCTCCCAGCGAGCTTCGTGGCTGAGCAGGGACTTGAACCCGGATCTTATCCCAGCACTCTAACCTTGACACCATCCCAAAAGGATTTCACTCCAAATAAGCATACCCAATTCACTTACACGCCTGTTATACGTTTGGAATCGCGCGATATGGTTGGCAGGAGGTGTGCCAAGCCCGCACGCATGCACACAGCCTTGCTGTGAGAACTCCTGAGTCCACTTTCCCAATTTCATCCTCCCCGAGCTGGATTCTCATTTCTGAAAGGAAGGAAAGCAAAGCAAGCCGCCTCCTTGGCTCGCTAGAGCGGACTCGATAAAAATTGTGCTGATGCGGCAGGCTCTGTGAGCCTTTGCTGACAACTTTGCCTGTGTATTGTTGAGAGGGGGGGATGTGTGCTCCTTCACCATTCCACCCTCCCTGCCGCCTGGCTCCTTCTCTCCCTGCCATCCATAATCTCGACAGCTCGCTCTTCCCCTTATTATTGAACTGGGGACCCAGATCTGCAAGCACCACCTTTGCAGAGACAGAAAACAGGGGGACGGCTGGCAGCCATTGGAGGTGGCAGGTTGCTTCTTCCACCGGGCCGTTATGGATCCAGCAGCGAGATATACGGCATGTCGATAGAGGTAGCAAACAAGCAGGAGGAACGGCGAGATTTATCGCAAGACAGACTCAATCTGTTCCCCCCAATGGCACTGAGTTTCCTGGGCACAATGTATGAGAAATATCCGGTTGCAGAATGCTGTGGATATTAGAGGAGCAGCATTCAAGTGCTTGTCAAGGACGACCTGGAGTTGAACTTCACTTTAAAATGAAATCACGCACACACACACAAACTGTCCCTCGTTGCCTTTGTGTCATCCTCGGTTTCTTCTCACGTCGGCCTGGCCTCCTAGATTGGTCTGCACTCAATGACTGCTGGAGACCATTGCAGTCTTACAGAGGCACCAGCCAGTTAAACTATGGAATTGTCTCCCATGGGAGGCACCGATGGCCACCAGCCTGGATGGATTTAAAGGATTAGGCAAATTCATGGAGGATAAGGCTATCAGTGGCTACTAGCCATGCTCTGATCCCACAGTCTGAGGCAGTATGCTTCTGAATACCAGTTGCTGGAAACCTCAGGAAGGGAGAGTGTCTCTACACTCAGGTCCTGCTTGTGGGATCCCTAACTGGGTCATCTGGTTGGCCACTGTGAGAACAGAATGGTGGACTAGATGGGCCACTGGCCTGATCCAGTGGGGATTTTCTTATGTTCTTAGTTTTCCCAAACAAGTGTCAGGGCCGTACCATTTCAAACCATAGGTGCTGGTGAGTGCTTTCTTGATAGAATGCTCCTCCACCACAAACTAAATAGATAAATCACCACAAATAGAAGAACAGCATGTTGGGGGAGAATACAATCTGCAGCTCCCTGACATGCTAGCTTTCCTCAGTGCGGGGATTTGTCTGTATCGAAGAGCATCCTGGCATGCGAGTCTCCCCCCATCTGCAGTCTGAATGGTACTGCTCAAACACAGCTTTGCCACCTCAGTACACTGAATGAAGTGTAGAGTAGGGGCCAGAGTCAAGATGGGGTTTGAAGTTGAACTCTAGACTGGTGTCCTCAACATGCACACCATTATTCATTTCTCAGTCTACAGTTCCCAGGATTCTTTGGCGAAACACAAAGTTAAACTGGTATAAAACCAATATGACTATAGTGGAGATAGGTCCTCATAGACCTTGTATATCAGACACTAGCAACCTCATTCCCAGCGTTGATCTGGAATTCTAAGAAACAAAAAACTCAGTGCAATCAGTGGTTAAAACCTGCAGGTTTAAGGTTCTGTCTGCCATCTTAATTCAAAATGGCATCCAGTTATATCCAAACATAGACAAAAACCTGCTCCTCGATCTCATCAACCGCTGTGCAAAATTTGGTTACAGTCAGTGCAATTATGAGAGGTTCAGTCTACCATTTTGATTCAAAATGGCATCCAATTGTATCCAAACATAGATTAAAAAGAAAACATGCTCTTCAGTCTCAGGAAACATCATGCAGAATTTGGTTACGATATCTGAAGAGAAGTTTAAATGCATGGCGAAGAGACAAACAAACAGCTTTCCAAAATATAGGTACAGAAACTCCCTGACAGGCACTCCTGGAACTCTTTGTGCGGCTGCCCCATGTGGCGAACCATGGAACTGCTGTGACGCGGCTTCTCAGGGAAGTACAGTCCGCCACTGGCCTGACTCTCCAGGCTGGCAGTTGGATCCTTCTGGACAAGAAGGAGAATGAGACAACTTCCTGTTCCAGTTGAGCCTTTCTCAAGCAAAGAGGTCTTCCTGAGCTCTGTGTGGTGCCCTCCCTGATCCCACCTCCTGTAATTTCATGATGCAGCCCCCACCACATTTTTGAAGTTGGAAAACGAAGGCTTCTAGATGGTGCTCTTACCAACATCACAAAGCCCTATCGTTTTTCCTGCAAGGCAACTGTTCTTCTGGAATTTGTCTCAAATTTTTTGAGGTTCGGGATCTAAGCCTGGGGAAACTTGGCCTTGCCTATCCAAAGCCATCACTTGGATCGAGTGTTGGCTACGGGTGGGGGAGAAATTCAATTCCATTTCCATCTAAAGCCGAATCTATCAGATTCACACTTTCCAAAACAACATGAGAACCAAAACACAGCCATTTTTTGAAATTCGCAATATCTGAAATATTCAGAATAGCTGTTATTCATAGGGTTTTCATGGTAAGAGGTATTCAGAGGTGGTTTACCGTTGCCTTCCTCTGAGTCTGGATGCATCTTAGTCTAGTGTCTCAGCTTTGACCATTCCACCTTGGGTGACCCTGCTAGGAGTCTAGCCTCTTGGTCTAGACTCCTGACTGCATTGTTCTCAGCTTCTTCGACACACTCAAACCCCCTCACCATATTAAGGTGTGCATCCTTTTTTCTCATCCACAGCGGTGCACAAGCTATGAAACTAAGTTTATCATACTTTAGACACATAATGAGAAGACATGATTCACTAGAAAAGACAATAATGCTGGGGAAAACAGAAGGGAGCAGAAAAAGAGGAAGGCCAAACAAGAGATGGGTTGATTCCATAAAGGAAGCCACAGACCTGAACTTGGTTCATGAAAGATGCTATTGGAGGTCACTAATTCACAGGGTTGCCATAAGTCGTAATCAACTTGAAGGCATATAACAACAACAACATATCTGAAATTTGCAGTGCAGTTATCCAACCAAGCAATGTTTGCAAAAATGCATATATTAGGGGAAAGTGTACATAAAAATGAACATATTTGTGAAAATGGCATACAAAAATGCATTCGTATTAGGAGAAAATGCTGGCAAAAAATGTGCTTATTAGGAGAAATTTGAACTAAAATGCTGAAGAATTTTCATGAGGATTTTCTTTTCAGGGGAAACAATTGCAAATTGCTGCAGAAATGTGAAGAACTGAGTTGAAGGTTAGAAAAACAAGAAACGGAGCGAAGCAAGTGGACAGATCCTTCCATCCTTAGCATTGGCCCACTTTGGGGGCAAGCGTGCCACATGTCAAATCCAAAGAATGAGATAACGCAGGGGTGGTGCATTATTTTTTTAAGCCCAAGGGCTACATTTCTCCCTGGGGAAACTGCATGTTGAGGGGCGTGGGCAAAGGCAAAACTGGACGGAACAAATGGATGTGAATCTTCCCTTTGTGCAGTGTGGTGTAGCAGTTAAGAGTGTTGTGCTAGGACCTGGGAGGCCACAGTTCAGATCCCCTACTCAGCCAGTCTCTCTCTCTCTCTCTCTCTCTCTCTCTCTCTCTCTCTCCCCCTCCCTAGCCTATATGGCAGGATTGTTGTGTGGATAAAATGGAGAGAAGGAGAACCGTGTTCACCACCTTGAGCTCCTTGGAGGAAAGGTGGAATAGAAATGTGATTAATTAAATGAATAGATAATAAAGTATAATGTTTCTGTACGTGAACACACACCCCTTTCCATCCTCCATCAAAGCAACCAAGAGGCATTTGAAACACTTCAGCAGTGAAAAGCCCTCAAGGAGGATGCAAAGCAGGATGTGGCCTGCGGAGAAGACATGGCTAGGATGGAGTTCCGAGGGCCAGACAGAGAACACTGCTGGACCGCATTTGGCCTGAGTTTCCCCCTCCCTGATATAACGCTGTGTCGGGACACATTTACAGAATTATAACAACTTCTAGATGGGCATTCCTTTGATAGGCAAGCAGCTGAAAATAATCCAGGGGGGCTTCCTGAGTGGGAGCCCTTAGCCCTACCCAGCCATCACTTCTCTGCTCTAAGTTCCATGAAGAAGTGCACTTCACTTTCCACACCTGGGGGGGCGGTGTAGCATGTTGTGTGTGCACACCTGCATCTCGCTAAGGACGACATCCACACTAGAGGTCTTGACACAGTCCTTGTGGGCGAAGGAGGAACACAAGTGCCCCCAAGAGGTGGTCAAAAGATCGACCATGGCCCACTGAGGGGCCACCGGCCAATGTCAAATAGGCCAAGGAAGGGGGCAGAGCAGGGTTGAGAAGGGGGTGTGGCCTAAAGAGAGCCCTGAGGGCCAGATAAGGAGGTCTGGAGGGCCACAAATCCAAACAGAAGGCAACCCGCAAGGTCCCCCACGCCTGTCCAAAAATGCAAAAATAAGGACACTGATTTTCCAGGGGCTGTTCCCAGAAAATAAGAACTGGCAAAGGGGGACACTGGACAGCATGCTATCCACAGTCTCCCCCCCCCCAAAATATGTGTAGTCATGAGTGAATTGGAGATTCTATGCTGCATTACTCATTGTTGCTACAGAAACAGTCGCAGTCCTGAGTTGTCAAAGCCACTGTGCTTTTTTTGTATTCAAAAGCTGCTCGGTCCCATGGCCTGGTTCTGGACTTCTCTGTCTTTCCCTTTCCTCCTGCTACCCCTTTTGCAACTATTCTCCTTCCTTGTTTTTAACTCCCTCTAACATTTTCAGGCTGGCTTTCCTCTTCCGGCTCTCCTTTCACGCGGCGACCTTCAGCTATTTTTCTGGAGAAGGTTGTGGCTTTCTTAAAGGAGCCATATGAGTAAAAACCTTCTTGCTCTCCTTACATACACGTACACACATGGCGTCATTGCTCACTCAACGCCAGCTTTTGCCAAAAAATTGCCCAATCAAATTATTGGTGCGAGGGGCCAGTTTGGGGGCAAGGATGTAGGACCAATCATTTCAGGGGAGGGTTCAAGGTGATGCTAGCCAGGAAGAGTGATGGTCTGCTCCAAGCTCCAAGGGTTAGTTGCCGGAGACTGTATTGATTCACCCCTTATTTCAGTCTTAAGGCTGCTCTTGAGAGGCTATTTTTCACCCTGGGACTCATATAAGGTGGATACTGGGAAAGGGCATTATCTGTCAATTTCAGTTCTCTGTCTTTCTCCTTTTTCTACATTTCTGCAGCTATTTGCACTTTATTCATTCTTTTTTTTAAAAAAGAGAAAATGCTCATGAAAATTCATCAGCGTTTAGGTGCAAATGTCTCCTAACATGCATTTTTGTGCGCTGTTTCAAGAAAGATGCTCATTTTTGCAAATAATTTCTCCAAATATAATGCATTTTGGGTGTGCTGTTTTCCCTAATGTATGCATTTTATGCAAACTTTCCCCAAATACATGCATTGTTGTATACATGGTTGGGTTGGAGAAACTGCATTGCAAAATTTGGACAAGTGAACATGCTCACAGGTCAGCGGTGGTACAGTTCGCGTACTGATTTGAGAATTTGGTAGTTTCTCTTTAAACTGCAAACAAAATAAAACAAAATATCCTCTATCTCTCGTGGACACTGAGTCTTACTTCTGCATCTGGGTTGAATGTCTGAGGTTCCAGAGCTGTGTTGTATTATGTAATGTTATAGTTTATTTAGATACAGCTTTTGAGCGCAAAGGCCCCCAAAGCAATGAACAGCATATGACATATAAATCAATCAAAACAATGTAAAATAGCAAAACCACAGAACACCCACGAGGGATGGGCAAATCGGTCAGTTTGGGCTTCTCGTTTTTTTCAGCCGTAAATTTCCTCATCAGTTTGCAATTTTTTAAAAAAGTCCTCATGAAATCTCATCAGCATTTTTGCCCAAATTTCTCCTAATCCACACATTTCATTCAGCCAAATCAACACGTTTTCACAAAGCAGTTTTCCCTAATGTGACTTCTCTTCTTTTCTTTTTTTGGCACATTATTATCACTAATGTCGGCACTTGTAGGCATGCTTTACCCTAACCAAAGCAGTTCTGCACACTTTTCTTGTCTGGAGAACTGTGTTGCAAAATTCGAAGAAGGGCGACTTTCAAGGACGGCTGTGTTTTTTGTGCTTGCTTTATTTCAGATCGTGTGGATTTGGTTGGCTCGCCTTCAAATGTGGCCTGAATAGAATTCTCCCCCCCCCTCCTTAGTTCTGGATTAGAGTGTTAGCCAAGGAAGACCCTGAGTCAAATCCATCATCAGCTGCAGGTAGAGCATGTTCCATAAGGAAAAGGTTCCAAATTCATCCCATTAGACCTGCAGATAGAATCAGTGAGTTTGGGGAACCTGCAGATGCACTTAGATCCTTCAGATGCTGTTGGACTATAGTTCCCATTATCCCTGGCCCTTGGCCATACTGGCTGGGGCTTATGGGAACTAGAGTCCTGCACCAGCTAAGTTGTCATAGACCCCCCCCAACCCTGTTTTAGCCAGACATATATATATATATATATCTGGCTTTCCTCATCTGTAATATGAGAATACACACCTACCTTACAGAGTTGTTTTTTAAGATTACTGCTAGATAATGGCTGTGAAGCACTGTGAACACTTGAAAGAGCTCTGCAGACACTAAGATTTATTATTATTATTATTATTATTATTATATGTTGGGCATCTTGAGAAGATATGATAGGACTCTTTCAAGTACTGGAAATGTTGCCATGTAGAGGTGGGCCACGATCTCTTCTCAATCATCCCAAAGTGCAGGACATGGAATAAGGGCTCAATTTACAAAAAGCCAGATTTCGGCTGAACATCAGGAAATATTCCTCACTGTTAGAGCGGTACGACAATGGAACCAATGACCTAGGGAGGTGGTGGGCTCTCCAACACTGGAGGCCTTCAAGAGGCAGCTGGACAGACAACTTTAAGTTGGATTCCTGCATGGAGCAAGGGGTTTGACTTGATGGCCTTATAGGCCCCTTCTATCTCTACTATTCTAGGATTCTATTATCGGGTGGTCTTCAGGAAATTAGCCACTAGCGGATTGCTAGTTCCTTCTGTCCTTCAGTGGCTCACACAACAATATGAGACTCATGTGTTTCAATTACAATAACAATTTAAGAAGGGTCCTCTTGGATCAGGAAAAAATGCCCATCTATCCCAATATCTTGTTTCCCAAAGTTTCCTGTTTCTCTTCTCGCTTTCTCTGCCCCAGCAGATAGACTGCCTTGAAACAGGGAGGGTCCATTATGCCATTACAATTAATAGCAACCAGAAGACTGGTCCTCCTCCATATGTTTGCCAAGTCCAAGAGTGGGGAACCTCTCTATCTGCCCCCGCAAGACTCTTCCCAAGCCACACCCTCTTTTTCCAGGCCACACCCCTCACTGGCCTGACTTCACCCCTTGAATGTATTTGCCTGGCTGTGAAGTATCCCTGAACCCTGATCATGCTTCTGGCTTGTCTGGATGGAGGAGAAGGAGGGAAGTGTGTGCAGAAATTACCCTACCCTACAAAGGTAACATTCACAACCAATGCTCCACCCACTTTTGCCTTAGGCCTTGCCCACCCTTGGCAGGTGGTCCCTAGCGGGTTGAACAGAAGGGAAAATGGCCCTTAGGCTGTAAAAAGTTCCCCCTCCTTGGTTTAGTCCTCCTTTTGACGCCATCTGAGCTGATGGTCCAATCTGCATCTTGTGGCGGTGAATTCCACAAGTCACTTATGTGGAATGATGTCTGGAAAGCATCCAAAACTTTTGTCCATCCTGACTCCACAGCTAGGACGATTCTAATGGCATATTTGGGGCTTGGATGACGCTTGAAACCTCCCACTCTGCCCCCAGCAAGATTCCCCCTCTCTCCCCCCCCCGGCTCCATCCTCAAAGAGCCAGGGGGGCAAGTAGGATCTGTGGGTTCTTGGGAGACAGGCTGAGTAGCTCAGGGACTCTGCAGTAGCAGCCAAGAGGAGGCAGCGAAGCCTCGTCACCCAGACAAAAGATCAATAACTAATTTCACCGCAGCAGCCAAGCAGGTTTTTTCCCGATAATTGTAAGCTAGCAAGTTGGGAATGAAGCTCTCGACGCCGCTCTTGCCGCTAACCTGTGCCCAATCAATCCCCGCCACCGCTGGGGCAACGAGGAAAACTCATTTTTTCTCTTCTCCTCCCCATCCAGTGCCTGCCTCTGCTTGCTTTAGGAGGAAGTCCTGGTGGCTTGGAGGACTTCAGAGCAGCCCAGAGTTCAGGTGATGGGCTGGAGGAAACAGAACGCCTGTCTGCTGGTTGCCTGGTTGCCTGGATGCCTACCCTGCAGACCAGCTTCCTCCAACTTGGTGCCCTCCAGATGGTGGGGATGACAGGTCCTGCCAGACATCAGCCCCAGCAAACACGGCTGGTCCTTTTTGGGGGCTGGTGGCGGTTGTAGTCCAAGGCACTCGGAGGACACCTGGGTGAAGAAGCCGCCTACAGACTCAGGGCTTTAACTAATGTTAGTTCTACTCAGAGTAGGCCCATTGCAATGGACGGACATGAGTAACTCAGGTACACTATTTTCCAATAGAACCTAGTTGGATTTCTCCTAATATGCATGTTTGTATGCAATTTTGCCTAACGTGCACATTTTTTGCAAATGAATGTTTGTATGTTATGTTCATACCCCCACTTCAACCTGCGTGTGTTATGTGCCTTCAAGTCAGTCCCGACTTATGGCGACCCTATGAGTCAGAGAACTCTAGTACCTTACTATATACATTGTTGTACACAACTGAAGAACTGCTTCACAAAATCTGGATAAATGCTAATTTCGAAGGGCGGTTTTCTTTCGGTTCAAACATTGTTCCGGAAAGTGCACTTTAAGTAGGTTCACCTGTAAGTGCAAACAGAATCAAGTTTCTCCCCTAAACCTGAAAAAATGGAAAGGGACTGCCTTCAAGTCAATCCCGACTTATGGTGACGAAGAGGGTTTTCATGGTGAGCGGTATTCAGAGGGGGTTTACCATTGCCTTCCTCTGAGGCTGAGAGGCACTGACTGGCCCAAGGTCACCCAGTGAGCTTCATGGCTGTGTGGGGATTCGAACTCTGGTCTCCCAGGTCAGAGTCCAACACCTTAACCACTACACCACACTGGCTCTCCCTCTCCCCCCCATACCTATAACAGACATAAGCTTTTTATCATGACCGGATTGATACACTGACCAACTGGTTGGTTCAACACAAGGATCTGCGTTCTGCCTTTGACTGCTGGAGACATGCTGAGTGTGGATCATGGCTTTGCAAATTCAGCATGCATCGATGATCACAGGGATGCTTGCAAAGAATTTTAAGAGGCCATGCATGGAAAACAACAGTGCCTCCTCACCCTGGTCCCTGAATGCTCCACAGAATCCTGTGCATCAGGAACATGGAGCCTTTGACACACTTTTCCAAGCCAAGAACAGCTTCCATGGGGAAGAACATTTGACGGCATCAGTATGGGGAAGGACTGTAGCTCAATGGTAGAGCATCTGTTTTGCAGAAGGTCTGTTTTTGTAGAAGGTCCCGGGTTCATCTCCAGGTAGGGCTGGGAGAGACCCCTGCCTGAATCCCTAGAGAGCCACTGCCAGTCAGTGCAGGCAATACTGAGCTAGGTGGATCAATGGTTAAACTCAGTCAAAGGCAGCTTCATATGTTCTTCAAGAGCATCTATAGCTGAGTGGCAGAGCACCTGCTTTGCATGCAGAAGGTCCCAGGTTGGGTCCCCAATGGCATCTCCAATTGGAAAGATTCCCTGCCTGAAAACCTGGAGAGCCGCTGCCAGCCAGTGTAGACAACACTGATCTAGGTGTACGTAAGCAGCACATCAAAAGAACCCTGCCTGGATCAGGCCAATGGCCCATCTAGTCCAGCATCCTGTCCTCACAGCGGCCAATGGTTTGGCTTGAAATACCTAAACATCAGCCAACAGAAAAGCATAAAAGCCAACATCCTGTTGTGTTTTGTCAGTGTGCTGCTTCTGCAGTCACAGGGCGATAAACGCCAGGTTTTAAAAAGCTCATTTCCTTCCCACAAGCTGAAAAGCAGCTGTGATCACACACACACACAGATGCCCATCCCAGGTGGTCTTGGGGGGGGGGAGTTTACATTTTAGGGCAGCTTGAAAGAAAGTGGCCTTCCTGGAGAATCTGCCTCCGAGCAATCTCCTGTGGGCTTCCTTGAGATACAAAAGAGCCCTATTCCTCCGGACAAAAGGCCTTTAGATAACTTGTCTTCCTGCTAGGTGCTATCTGTAAAGATAAGGAGCATTGGGATCCAAAATCCCTGTCCACCTCCTCCTCCACCCTTTCTCCCACCCCTGAAGAAAAGCCCATGAATGGATCAAGAAAGGAAGAGATATCTCACTAGGAAGGAACATCTCCGGCAAGGTCACCACGCCGAGATCCCTTGCATTGGTCCTTCGAAAGGGCACTTCGGACACTAGAGTTCCCCCCTGATCCAACCAGTTTAAAACACGGCATACAGTTCTGGTCGCCTCACCTCTGGTTCAGCAAAGGGCAACCAGAATGATCAAGGGGATGGAGCGACTCCCCTGTGAGGAAAAGTTGCAGCATTTGGGGCTTTTTAGTATAGAGGAAAGGCAAGCAAGAGTATAAAAAGGGTATAAAAGTGTACAGAGTGATGCATGGCATAAGGAAAGTGGATACAGAGAAGTTTCTCTCTCTCTCATAACACCAGAACATCCAGTGAAGCTGATTGTTGGAAGATTCAGGACAGACAAAAGAAAGGATTTCCTCATGCAGCTCATAGGTAAACTACGAATTTTGCTCCCACCAGAGGCAGTCATGGCCACCATCTTGGATGGCTTTAAGAGAGGATTAGACAAATTCATGGAGGAGAAGGCTACCAAAGGCTACTAGCCATGATGGAACGGCATGGGGCACTTACTTTTTCTGCTAAAACAGATCCTCATGCAGACAGGAAAGCGTGTATGCTCATGTCTGAAAACTGACACTTCCGTTCATCTGGTAGCCCATCAAACTTTGGACCACATGGCAATCAGAAAGAGACGCAATTTGTTTTCCTGACTACCATTCAATTATTTAGGGAGGTCTGGCTGAGAGATGGTTATAGGCCCAAAGTCACCCAGTGAGCTTCAGAGCTGAGTAGGGATTTGAACCCAGGTCTTCCCGGTCTTGCGCTGATTCGCAAGGGTAGGGGAAACATCTTCAGCCAGAGGGCCGCATGGTCCCTCATGGATAACCTTCTGGGGGCCACATGCCAGGCGAAAATGTGCAGAGCAAGAGATATGATTATCACCTTTGTGGCAGGGGTTACATTCCAGCCATGCGGAAGGCAGAGGTGTCCCACACCCCACACCCCTGTCCTCTTTCCAAGCATTATCATAGTTCAAGAACACATCCCAGGGAGGCGAAAACACTCAAGAAGAGTATGGCCTGTGGGAGGGGGCATGGACTGGGGAGAGCTCCCGGGGGCCAAACAGAAAGGACTGGAAGGCCAGATTTGGCCCCTGGGCCTGAGGTACCCTACTCCCCTGCTCTAACCACTACACTACATCGTCTCCTCTGTGTGTGTGTCTTAGTTTTTTAAATCACTTTTTGTTACGTTACTTCATTCATAACTGTATACATCTAAACTTACAGAATTTACCCATCCAAACGATGCCAGTAGTTAACAAATTTATCCTCAGGCTTTCTTATTCTAACTTATTCTAACTACTTTACCCAAGAGATGCAAAGGACTGCAATTTATTATTATTATTATTATTATTATTATTATTATTATTATTATTATTATTCAAAACCAACAACAACAACAATAATACAATTTGTACCCCACCCTTCCTCCCAAGTGGCAAACAAGTGATAAAGCAGTAAAAACATCTTAAAAACAAAACTTCTTTTACCAAAAAAAAGAGATCCTTAAAACATCTTTAAAAAACATTTCCAATACAGATGCAGACTGGGTGACGATGGTTCCCTTTCCACTTAATTTGTGATTAGCTTCTGTTGTTCTGTGGTCATTCTTTTGTTATCTGTATTTTCCACTTTATTTCCAAATAAAATTAAAAGGTGGAGGTGGGAAGGGGAAGGATGGGAGGAAGCCACTGCAAAAATCTCCCGAAAAGGCAGAACCAGACAATCTGTGATTCCCTAAGAACAATTCACAGGAAAAATGGAAAACTCTTCTTGGGAAAATACAGACCATCGAAGTATATGCCTGTGCACCACCACCTCACACACCCTGCAGTCACAATTTATAGCTACAGCTGCTAAGTGGCAGAGGGGAATAAAAGCTCTGTGCATGCCCAGAGGCACTCCACAGATGCACAGAGGTGCTTGCTTTCATTTTAGGCTCCAGAAGGCGGGGGGGGGGAATGAATCCTGGCATTTAAAAAAGAAAGGATTCTGGGGCTCAGAATGAGTTTGGGGGGTGGGGAACTGTAGTGGGAAGCCATTCTTGGCCAACCCCCTTCTCCAGCGAGAGAGAGAAGAGAGGCAGACACACAGCCCATCGAGCAGATGGGACCATGGGACTAAATGTGGCCACCAAGCACCACCTTTCTCCCCTTCACATTGCCCCCTTTTCTTGGCAAATATCTGCAGGCTGTTGAAAGGGGCACATTTAAGTACCATCTGATGGAGAGGCCCACCTGACCATCCCTGGGAGCCTTTTTCGCCTTCACAGCCGCCAGGCTCCCCAACAAAAGGCTCTTTGGAATAATAGATTGCTAAGAGGGGTGGCAGATGGGGGGGGAGGAGAGGAGGAGGGGAGTCATGGAGGAGGGTATTTGCTTTAGCCCATGGGAGGTTTGGTGCGAGGGGGGAAGGAGGCTGAATTTCAAAAGCTTTTCCCCTTTGTTAACCTTTTCCCCACCCCACACAGGCATTTCACAAACACAGGCTGCCGTGTGTGGGGGGTCCCCGCCCAGAATGGAATCCCCAAAAGAGCTCAAGTTACACACACACACACACATTTCCCCCCAAGGCGATGTGATGTGCCTCCAGAGGCACTTTCCATAAGGGCAGGACCTACATTTTTTAAATCGGTTTTTGTACAAGGTGTCTGGTTTAAAAAAAACCTCACTAGCTTGCCTACCAAAAGAAGAAAAAAGTCTTCTTGTGATACCTTGAAATTGATCAGTATTATTGTGGGTAGGGAGGGGGTAGAAATTCAGTTCAGTTCGCATTTAAAAGGGAACATCCCTAATTTGCCGTTTCTGAAACAAAACAAGAAATGAAACAGCCGTCTATCAAAATTTGCCCTTTTCTGAACTTTGCCATGTAGGTCTCCAGGCCAAGCAATGTGCATGTTATGTATTGATCAGTATTAGTAATTAATCAGCCATTAATGTTAATAGGCATATACTAAAGCTCACATATAAATGCATATATTCATGAAAAGTGCGTAAAGCGTGCAAAAGTGTGTAAATTAGGTAAAATTGCATACAAAAATGTGCCTGTTAGGAGAAACTGAAAGAAAGCAAAATGGACAGCTACACCATTTCAAAGACTTCTTCAAAGGCATAAAAATGTCATCTTAAGTGAAACTCCTGCATTGTACCCTTGACAAAGTGAGGTTTTCTAAAATTATTATTATTATTATTATTATTATTATTATTATTATTATTATTATTATTATTATTATTATTAATTATTATTCACAGAAAATTTTGCCACAGGAAAATGTTTGGCCAATATTCCCAGTCACACTCAGAGAAGACCCATGGACAGTAACAGATTTCAGAGGGTCTACTCTGAGGCTATGACTAAGCTGGCTATAGGTGCCTCCAGTTCCCCACTACTTTCGCAGGAAGCACATATGGGCGCCCCGCGCCGTGCTCGCCAGGATGCCTCGTGGCTTCAGCAGCAAAGATGTGTTTTGTTTCCCTGCCAAAGCTGATCCATCCGTGAGCTGTTCCATCGCCTCGGCTGAGCAACGAGCTGCCCTTGCCCTCCCCAGTAGCCACCATGCGATCAGGCTACCTGCTTCCATTCCAGCGGGCCATGATAAGAACTGTAATTTGAGAAGTGGTGGCTGAGCGTGCTTTTTTCCTTGTTCTTCCCTGTCCCTTTTCCCTCATGTGTCGTGCATCTTACATTGTTAGCCTAAGGGCAGTTATTTAACTTTTGCCAATTGTATTTTTTTGTTGATGTATTTTACATTGTATTTTTATATTTGTGGTTTTTGTAAGCAGTCTTGAGGGCCTTTGGCCGAAAGGTGGGGTATAAATAAATAAATAAATAAATAAATAAATAAATAATAAATAATAATAATAATAATAATAATAATAATAATAATAATAATAATAATAATAATAATAATATGGAAACATGAGGTTAGTCCAATAAACACGGATTGAAGCGCTCGCTGGCCCCAGTGCAACAAATCTGAGATGAGCGAATGATTAATAGAAGGCTATCAACATTTCGCAAGCAAATCAGGATGAATGCTCAATAAGCAAGTTATCTAGCCCTTTCCCTGTTGGGCTTTAAGACGCCAGGAGGCAAGTGTGTGTATGGTTGCGTGTGAGAGGGAAAGAGATAGACTAAGAACATTGAATGATTGATTGATTGATTGATTGATATCCCGCCCTTTCACCCAGTAGGAGCCCAAGGTGGCATAAAACACAAGAGAAGCCTGCCAGATCAGGTAGTCCAGCATCCTGTTCTCACAGTGGCCAACCAGCTGTAGTATAATTGCAGGTTCAGAAGTGCAGGTCCCTTCACAATAGTCACAGCCACGCCCCTCCCTCTTTTTGAGCTGCTGGGTTGAGAATGAGATCTTTGTTAATGCCTTCTCCCACAACAACAGACGTCCCAGGGAGCCAATCAGCATGAAAGAGGAGAGTGTTAGTTACTGAGAAGAGTCTTCTCAGAAGCATGTTAGAAAACTCTTCTCAGTGGCTAACACACTCCCCTTTCATGCTGATAGGTTTGTAGGATGCTGGAGACATAGGGACCCTGCTGGGTTTAAGACCCCCTGAGACCCTGGACCACTACATCCCTGCCAACCAGATGCCCGCAAGCAGGACCTGAGTGCAACCGCACTCTCCCCTCCCGCAGTTTCCAGCAACTGGTGTTCAGAAGCATATTACCTCTGACCATGGAGGTAGAATGTAGCCATCATGGCTAGTAGCCTTATCCTCCATATATTCATCCAATGCTTGTAAGTACTTTTTCTTTCCCCCTCTATTAAATCCATCCATGTTGGGGGCCATTACTGCCTCTTGTGGGAGCAAATTCCGTAGCTTAACTATGAGCTGCATGAAGAAGCCCTTTCATTCGTCTGCCCTGGCTCTTCCAACATGCAGCTTCATTTATTGTCCCTCAGTTCTAGGGTTATGCAAGAGGGAGAAAAACTTTTCTCTATCCACTTTCTCCACAGCATGCATGATCTTATATAGTTCTATCATGTCTCCTCTCACTCGACTTTTCTCTAAACTAAAAAGCCCCAAATGCTGCAACCTTTCCTCACAGGGGAGACATTCCATCCACTTGATCATTCTGGTGGAGAGAGAGAATGTGTGTGTGTGTGTGTTGTTGGCTATAACTAGGGATGAAATTAGATTCTGTTTGCATTTAAAGTTGAATCTACCAAATTTGCACTTTCCCAAACAGTATGAGAACCGAAACACAGCCACCCTTCAAAATTCACGCTAGTTCTCCAATTCAGCCATCTTTGGGGGGGAGGGAACACATGTATTAGGGGGAAGTGTGCATATTTTCACGTTAGTGAAAATAGCATGCAAAAATGTACTTTTATATACAAAGAAATTGGTTGCAAAAATGTATACATTAGACAAAACTACAGACACCAGAAAGCTGGAGAATTTTCATGAAGGTTTTTTTTAAAAAAATAATCTGCAAATCGCTGCAGAAATGTGGAGAACTGAATTTAAGATTAGACAAATGAGAAACAGAGAGACCCAAAATTTACAGATCCTTCCATCCCTACAACTCAATCCTATACACGTTGACCCAGAAGTAAGGGCCCCTGTTCAATGGGGGCTATTCCATGTAGTTGTTCATATTATTATTATTATTATTATTATTATTATTATTATTATTATTATTATTATTATTATTAATCAGCATCAGCATCAGCATCAGCATCTGCCCTTCGTCCTGAAGAAGCCCAGAGTGTTAAGAGTCTGTGGCATAAGATTGCAACCTAACACACCTACTCCCACTCTCTGTGGGTATGGGCCACATCTCAGTGAAAAAGCACCTGCTTTGCATGCAGAAGGTCCCGGGTTCAATCCTCACTGGCATCTGCAGGTAGGGCTGGGAAGGACCCCTGCCTGCAATCTTGGAGAGCCGCTGCCAGTCAGTGCAGGCAACACTGAGCTACATGCAGGGCTGTGGAGTAGGTATGTCAACCTTTCGACTCCGACTCCGACTCCTCTATTTTTCTACTGTCCGACTCCAACTCCTTCATAAATGGCAAATGTATATTAATGTATTAATATTAATAAATTAAGATTAATATTAAAATATTAATTTTATTTTGAAGTCGGAGTCAGTACATTTCTACCGACCCCGACTGCACCCAAAATTGCTTCCGACTCCGACTCCACAACTCCGACTCCACAGCCCTGGCTACATGGACCAATGGCCTAACTAGGTGCAAGGCACCTTCCTACATCTTCCTCTCCTTGAATGAGTCTGAAACATGATTGTTGCACGCAGCTTGGCCTCAATGCATTTTTGAATTACTAATTCAGCGTTAACAACGAGAGCCTCACAGAAATAGCACTAAGAGAGATTTGCAGGCTTCAGCTGTCCGCACAGTCCCGTTAGAAGGAAAGGACTTAATGCTTCCAAGGAAACACACAGGAGTTTATTTATTTATTATTTGATCTATATCCCGCCCGTCCTCCAGCAGGAGCCCAGAGTTCTGCTTGAAATTAAGATTTCTGGAATTCATCACCTTACGGTTCCTCGTTTTATTTATTTATAAAAAAATATTTGTAGACCACAATTTTATAAAAGACATCCAAATGGTTTGCAGCAATCATGCATATGCAATTAAAGCCATGTTTTTAAAAATTCCAATTATAATTCATCAGCTAGGAAAGGGGGAGAAATTCAATTCAGTTTGCCTTTAAAGCCGAATCGATCAAATGCGAAATATGACAACCGAAACAGCCAACCTTCGAAATTCGCACTTATCTGGATTTTGCAATTCTCCAACCAGCCAATGTTTACAACAACGCATACATTAGGGAAAAATGCACATAAAAAATAAACCCTGTAAGATGCTATATAGAAGAGGAGACTGAAGAAAGGAAGAGTATAAAATAACATAAGGACACGAGGAGACCCCTTCTGGATCAGGCCAAAAAGGGCTAGTCCTGCATCCCGTTCTCCCAGTGGCCAGCCAGATGCTTTTGGGAAGCCTGCACGCAGGCCCTGAGTACAAGAGCACCCCTCTCTTCCTGTGGGGCTACTCCAAAGACTACTTCGCAATATAAACACCTAAGGATTTGGTTGTTTTGTAAGAGTGTAGAGGCTTCCCTACTGTGAACTCCCTTCAGTTAACTTATCTTCGGATCCATCTAACTTATCTTCCCATCCTTCGCTTCCATTGAGACTGGGATTTTGAGAACCAGGAAAGTGAGAGAGACAACCATGGTCAGTCCAAAGACCAAGGATCTCTGGGAATAATATATTCTGCAGCGAAGTATCCTTTGCATTAGGATGCTCCCTCGTGGAGGCATTTGCTGATCTTACACCAGTCATCATCAGTCTGGTCCTCGGCTGATAAGCAAAGAGTTCTTCCATAGTAAGGGCATGCCTCAGTGAGCAGTTTTCATTACCCTAATGGACAGGAGGAAGCCTCCTTCCGAATTCATTACCAAGACAGAAGGCTCCTTTCCAGAGAAACCCGCGCCTGCTTGGCCTTCTGCAGGCAGACAGCACACGGCCTATATATGCCTCTACTTCGGGCATTTAATTAGTGTGGCGCTGATCATGGAATCATAGAATAGTAGAGTTGGAAGGGGCCTATAAGGCCATCAAATCCACCCCCCTGTGCAATGCAGGAATCCAAATCAAAGCATTCCCGACAGGTGCCTGTCCAGCTGCCTCTTGAAGGCCTCCAGTGTAATTGGTCATTGGTCCCATTGTTGTATGGCTCTAACAGTTAGGACGTTCTTCCTGATGTCCAGTCGAAATCTGGCTTCTTGCAACTTGAGCCCATCATTCCATGTCCTGCACTCTGGGACGATCAAGAAGAGATCCTGGCCCTGCTCTATGTGGCTCTGTGTGATCACAGGGGATCCCTCCATCTCCGACCCAAACAAACGACACCTGGAGGGATGCTGAGGGATGTGGAAAGGGGGGATTCGTTTGGTTCGCATTTTGGGAACATGGGAACAATCAGGCCCTTGGTCTAGCTCAGTATTGTCCACACTGACTGGCAGCAGCCCTCCAGGCTGTTCCCCCCCCTCCTTCTTTCAAGTCCTACCTTGAGTGGCTTGACCCTGAGACCTCTTGTACGCAGCACAGGGGCTCTGCCACCCAGCCACAACCCGTCCCCCTACTTTTAATGCGAAGTTTAACTTGCACTTCCCCAAACGATATGCAAACCAAATCACAGCTATCCTTTGAAAGTCGCACTTCTCCAAATTTTGCAGTGCGGTGCTCCAACCCCAAAGTGTGTACAAAAGTGCATATATTAGGGGAAAGCGTGCATAAAGGTGCATAAATAAATAAACAAACAAACAAATAAATAAATAAAGATGCATCAGAGAGTGAAAACTAGCTTAGAAAACTACATTATAGGTTGCATCCCGTTAAGTTCTACTCAGAGTAGACCCACTGAAATTGGTGGATCGACTCTGGATGCAACCCTATATCTAGGAAAGCTTCTTTCAAATAATGTATGTTTTGGGCAATACCACATGGAAAAATGTGTCAGGAGAAATGAGCACTAGCTTGGTTAGAAAAAAAAGCCTCTAATCCCTAAAGAGGGGGAGAACAGTTCGAGGAAACGCTGACTGGGTAGGGCAGAACAGTGGGTGGGAGGGAGGAAAGGAATGCAGCATCCTGCACAGGAGCACTTCGCACTGCAACATTTTGATGCAGCTCGCCTTGACTTTATTTCCCAGTTTTGCTGTGCCTGATCAGCTTACTTTAGCTTTCAGTTTGTTTGTGTCCATTCCCCCTCCCCAGCTTTCTGTTAGTGATGCACCTCGATGAAAACACACACACCCCGATTGCAGTGTGACCACACGCACATACAGTTGCATCGAGGCTCTTTTTTCATGTTCTGTTCTGCCCATGTGCTGGCGGCACATGTGTGCATTGGTTTTAATTTTTTAAAAAATTGCGCAAAAAAAGAGTGTCTGGATCATATCAACAAGCCCATCAAGGCAGCTTCTTTGCAATGTTTTATCAATGCACGGCGATGGCAAGGGGGGGGGCATCGTGCACTGGTAGCGGAGCAGAGTGGAGGTACAAGGAACTAAGAACTGCACTTGCTCCTCTGGTCTGATCCAGCAGACCCTTCTTAGGCGGGGTGGGGGCAACATTCTTTTCTGTTGAGGGCTGTATCGCTTAGGGGTAATTTTCTCAGGGGGGTTCATATTGGTTGTAGGCAGAGATGAAGTCAAAAGTAGATGTGGCAGGGCCAAAGGTGTGTGAGGCTACTACCTTTCTCTGCGTGTCTCTCTTTCTGCCACCCAGGGTGTAGTCGTCTGGGGTCTTGGGGGGTCTTAGACCCCTTGCTTTTTTGGGAGCAGGGTCCCAGCAGGGTCCTTATGTCTTCAGCATCCTACGAGCCAACCAGCCTGAATAGGGAGTGTGTTAGCAGCCCAGAAGAGTCTTCTAACCTGCTTCCTTGCCCTTTCCTGCTGTTTCGGCCCAATCAGAGTGAAATGAGGTTCGTCAGCCACTGAGAAGAATCTTCTCAGTAGCTAACAATCTCCCCTTTCATGCTGATTGGCACCTCCGGGTGTCTGTTGTTGTGGGAGAAGGAGTTAACAAGGATCTCATTCTCAGTCAGCGGCAAAAAAAAGGGGGTGCGTAGGGCTGTGACTAACACAAAGGGACCCTGAACTTCTGAATTTGCCACTACACTACAGCTGCCACCCCTTCCACCTCCTCCTTCCGGCCCCAATCCCTCCCCTCTTTCTGCCACCCCTTCTCCTGCTCTTTTGGCACCCCTCTTTTTTTACTCTCTCCCCCTCATTTTCTTCCGCCACCACTTCTCTCTCTTCTGGCTGCCCCTTCTCCCTGCCCTCGCTCTTCCTTTTGGCCACCCCCATTCTCCCGGCTCACCCACACATGCGCACACATTCCGCCACCCCCTTTCCCCTCTTCCTGCACTGCCCACATGAAAGCAGGCCCAGGAGCGCATGAGAGCTGAAGCCAAGGGGCACAGGCTGCCCACCCTTGTGTTGAGGAGCAAAACAGGCAGGCGAAGCCAAGCAGGTGACTGCAGCCCGTGCTGTAAGCGGCCTGCTTCTCTTGCTTTTTATTCTTCTTTTTTGCTGTCAGATGGCTCTGATTAACAGGCTGCCTCCCAGCTCCAAAAAGGCAAAAGAAAAAGAAAAAGAAAAAGGGGGAAGAGAGAGAGGAGAGAAAGAGAGGAAAGGAGGAGAAGTCCTCTCCCTAATACTCCCCCCTCCTCCTCCCAGCTTCCTGATGTGGGCAAGACTTGCAGAAAGGTTGCATTTGCACAAACGTGCCTCTGGAAAGGCAGCGCCTGGGTGGAAGGTGGCGGTGTGCATGCGTGCATGCGTGCGTGCATGCATGGGGAGGTTAAGATTGAGCAAGTGAGGCGTGCCTGCTGGAGAAGCAGAGGCAGAAGCAGGTTTTGTTTTGGTTTGGTTTGCTGGGGCTGCTCAACGGAGAAAAGCCTCAGGGAGGGGAGCGAGGAGGAGGAGGAGGAGGAGAGAGCACGCAAAAGCACAGAAACAGATCCAGTTTCTCTCCATCTGGAGCTCTCCCTGGTTCTCAAGGAGCTGGCCATGCAGAGCCCTCCTCTTTCCCTCCCATCAGGAGGGAGCCTAGCTCACAGGCAGAACACCTGCTTTGCATGCAGAAGTTCGATCCACGGCGGCATCTCCAGGGATAAAAGGATCAAAGGAGCACGGGGACAAGAAACCGTCTTTCAGACCGAGGGCTGCATTGCCTCCCAGGGCAAACTTCCAAGGGCCACATGCCAGTGGTGGGCTGGACCAGAGGCAAAAGTGGGCGGAGCAAGGAGTGTACATTTTGCCTGTGTTCAAGTAGACCAGTAGACAGTCACACACACCTCTCTGCCCTCCACCCAGGCGAGCAAGAAGAATATAAAGAGTTCAAGGGCAAAATCCAGGCCAGCCAGAGAAACCCTCAAGGAAGGTGCAGTGCAGGACCAGTGAGGGGTGTGGCTTAGGGAGAGGGGGTGTGGCCAAGGGCTAGACAGAGAGGTTTGGAAAGCTACATTTGTCCCCTGATCCTGAGGTTTGCCACCCCTGAAATAGCTGATGTTGGGGAAGGCTTTGCTTGTGTGAGACCCAGCTTCCAACCAGCCTTCCCCTACGTGGCGCCCTCCAATTGTTGTTGGATCACAACTCCCACCATCCCCAGCCAGAGCAGCCAACGGCCAGGGATGATGTTGAGGAATTGTATTTATTAGTCGCTTTCCTCGCAAATGCGACCCAAAGCAACTTACAACCATGATAACACACTAAAGCCAATTGTAACAAGCAATTAAAACACACGTGCGTCAGTACAGATAAAAGACCGGGTCATGCAAAACCTGCCACAGTAAAAGAGGCGGCCGATACCTGAAGCCCTTCAAATTAAGGGCCAAAAAGCTGGGGTAAAAAGGAAGGTTTTTTAAAGAAGTCCTCATGAAAATCCCTCAGTGCGAATTTCTCCGAATGTACACTTCTTCTGTGTGTGCATTACTGCCTAATATACACATTTTAGCAAAGCAGTTTCCTCTAACGGGATGCATTTTTGTGCATTATATTCACTAATACCTGCATTCGAACTGCACACTTTACCTGAATATATGCATTTCTGCACACACATGACGGCATTGCAAAATTCAGAGAAGGGCAAATTTCGAAGGATGTCTGCGTTTCACTTTCCATATTGTTCTACAAAGTGCAGATTAGGTAGGTTCACCTTTAAATAAGAGCTGCATCTACCCACACACATACACAAAGTGTTTTTCCCTTCATCTGCCTGTATCTTGAAAGAGAATTCTTATGTTCAATGGGATTACTCCTAGGTAAGAGGTCTGGCAATGGGGGAGAGATTCGATTCAGTTCACATTTCAAGCAGAATTTATCACATTCACACTTTCCGAAACAATATGAAAATGGAAACACAGCCATCCTTTGAAATTCACACTTACCTGAAGTTTGTGATGCTGCTGTGATGTGATACAATGGGTTGTAACAAGCTAAGAGTAGACCCCATTGAAACAAATGGACCTAAGTTAATCTTGTTCATTAGTTTCAATGGGACTACTCTAAGCAATAAGCAATATTGGATATCATGCAATATTTACAAAAATGCATATATTACAGAAAATTTGCTTAAAATTGAATGTGTTAAACAACATACAGAAGTGCATTATTAGGAGAAATTGCTAGCACAAATATATGTCAGTCAAAACTGCAGATAAACGTCTTTTTTATGAGAAATTCACACTAAAATACTGAAGAATTTGCATGAGGATTTTTTTAAAGTGTAAATTGCTGCAGAAATGTGGAGAACTGCATATAAGATTGGACACATGAGAAACAGATCCTTCCATCCCTAAAAAGGACACAGAATCTCAGCCTTGATCACCCCAGCTGGGTCTCAAATTTACAACTCAAAAAAGACTGGAGGTTTGACGTCCTGCTGGCTAGGGAGTTAACGCTTTCCCTTGGAAAATGCTGAATTTGCAGCCCCACAGACTGAGTTCTGCATTCGCATTCCCAAAACTTAGCAGTATTTTTTTTTTTAAAGAGTTTATCCTTGAGGTTGTTTCCCATTGAGGTGGGACTTGTTTGACACTTAAAAAAAAAGAAAAGCATTATTTCCCAGTCCCAGAACTTGAAGAACACACAAGAAGAAATGGAACAGGTAAAACCGGATTTGAGCAGTTTTGTAAACCCAGTTTACATCACTCCAGATACTACAAGGATACCTGTTGACAGGAGACTTTTCAGCCAATGCTGGCTCCAGAAAAAGTTTACAGCTGAAATCCAAACACTGGTACATCATAATTAAGGACAGAAACCTGTTTTTTTTCCCCATCAAGAAACCAAAAGATACCGTCTCCTTCCCACCAACCTGGGTGACAGTTGCAGTGTAGTCAGTGTAGGTAATACAGAGCTCAATAGACCAATGGTCTGACTCGCTAGGAGGCAGTTGCCTCTGTTCCTATTTAATTCTGCCCTTTATTCAGAACTATGAGGACTAGAATCTTTTTTTTTCCCCAGGGAGAAGGGCCATAGCTCAGTGGCAGCAGCACACGATATCCATGCAGAAGGCCTCAGGTTCAGGTCCCCAGCATCTCTAGGTAGGACTGAGACTGACTCCTATCTGAAACCCTGGAGAGCCACTGCTGCCAGTCAGTGTTGACAGTACTGAGCTAGTTGGACCAAGGAAGGGTCTGGCTCAGTATTTCTGTGTTACAGGGTGGGGTGCCAGATTGGTAACAGGGACCAGATGGTCTGAAAATATAAAACTGATTCTGGCCCACTTGCATTGGCTGCCTGTATGTTTCCAAGCTCGATTCAAGGTGCTGGTTTTAACCTACAAAGCCTTACACGGCTTGGGACCACAATACCTGATGGAACGCCTCTCCCGAGACAAACCCACCTGTACACTACGCTCAACATCTAAGGCCCTCCTCCAGGTGCCTACTCCGAGGGAAGCTCGGAGGGTGGCAACAAGGGAGAGGGCCTTCTCAGTGGTGGCCCCCAATTTATAGAAAGATCTTTTTGACGAGGTGTGCCTGGCGCCATCACTGTTATCTTTTCGGTGCCAGGTCAAGACTTTCCTCTTCCCCCAGGCATTTTAGCATGTGTTTTTAAATTGTTTTAAATGTTTAAATTGTGTTTTAAATTGTTTTTAAAAGATGTGTTTTAAATTTGTATATTTGTTTTTAATGTTTTTAGGTACTGTAAACCGCCCAGAGAGCTTCGGCTTTAGGGTGGTATATAAATACAATAAATAAATAAATAAATAACTGAAGCATTTCTCGGGGGCCTATTTGGACAGGAAACGAGTTTATTGATTTATTTTTATTTATTTGATTTATATAGAATCATAGATCATAGAATCATAGAGTTGGAAGGGGCCTTGTAGGCCATCGAGTCCAACCCCCTGCTCACAGCCGGAAATCCACAGCTAGAGCATCAGATAGCTGTCCAGCCTCTGTTTGAAGACATCCAGCGAAGGGGATCCCACCACCTCCCTAGGCAGTAGGTTCCATTGCCGAACTGCCCTTACTGTCAAGAAGTTCCTTCTAATGTCCAATCTGAATCTACGCTCCTGCAACTTAAAACCATTAGACCTAGTCCTACCCTTTGGGGCAGCAGAGAACAAATCTGTACCCTCCTCTATGTGACAGCCCTTCAGGTACTTAAAGAGTGCAATCATGTCGCCCCTCAGCCTTCTCTTCACCAGACCGAACATGCCAAGTTCCTTCAACCTTTCCTCATAAGACTTGTTCTCCATACCGGCTATCATCCTCGTCGCCCTCTTCTGAACCCGCTCTAACTTGTCTATATCTTTCTTAAAATGAGGCGCCCAGAACTGACCGCAGTATTCCAGATGAGGCCTGACTAATGCAGAATATAGTGGGACTATTACTTCCCTTGACCTAGAAACTATAGCTGTTTATGCAGCCCAAAACCACGTTTGCCTTTTTTGCCGCAGCATCACACTGCTGGGTCATGTTCAACTTGCAATCCACTACAATTCCAAGGTCCTTCTCACACGCACTACTGCTAAGCCAGGTATTTCCCATCCTGTACCCATGCATTTTGTTTTTGTGGCCTAAATGCAGAATCCTGCATTTGTCTTTATTGAATGTCATTTTATTAATTTCAGCCCAATTTTCTAGTCTATCCAGGTCCCTTTGGATTTTATTCCTGTCTTCCATTGTGTTAGCTATCCCTCCCAGTTTCGTATCATCCGCAAACTTCATAAGGCTTCCCTCCACCCCATCGTCTAAGTCATTGATAAAAATGTTGAAGAGTATCGGCCCCAGGACAGAACCCTGTGGCACTCCACTCGAGACCTCCTTCCAGTCCGAAGCAGAGCCACCGACGACCACTCTTTGAGTACGGTTTTCCAGCAGGAGCCCAGGGTGGCAGTTGGCCTTGCCTTCTCCAAGACGCAAATTCTAAATTTACATCTCTACATATAAATTAGGGTGTGCAAAGATGTGTCTAGAGAACTGTGCCCTGGATTTGTTTTTGTTTTTTAATGCCCCTGCCTAGCTCAAAGTGTGTCCGGGATGCTGCACGACTCACTGTTTGGAGAGTTGGGCATAAGGAGCAAACTCTCTCTCTCTCTCCCTTCAAGATCTCCCCGCCTGCTTTGGGCCACAAATATTGGTGCAATGCAAAGGCCGGTGGAATGTCAGCCTGCGGTCGGCGCAAGGCAAGTCCCACGGCGGAGAGCTCCCTCCCTCGCTGAGGCCAGTTTAAAAATACACCCGCATACTTTCCGAATGTGACCGCTGCGTGGTAAACAGCTGCTGCTGTCTCCACGGTGGACCGGGAAGGTGGGGGTGGGGGGAGCCACAGGGTGACATCATGCGCAAACAGTGTGGATGTGGACCTGATGTGCAGATGTGCATATTAAAGTCCCCCACTGTCTCCTGCCCTTTTCTCTTTTGGAAGCAGCTTCATGCAAAGGTAGGGGGGGGCATTTGGAGCAGAGACACGGGGGAGGGGGCGCGTAGGAAGCTGCCTCATTCTAAGTCAGGCCCTTGGTTCATCTAGCTTATTGTCTACACTGACTGGCAGCAGCTGTCCAGGGTTTGAAGGAGAGGCTATTCCCTTATCTGGAAATGCCAGGGAATGAACCATGCAAAGCAGGTGCTCTACCCATCGAGCATTCCCCACAATAGGAAGCTGCCTGATCATGTGAGTCATCCCATTTGTCTATCTAGCTCAGTACTGTCTGCACTGACCAGCAGCAGCAACTCTCCCGGATTTCAGATGGAGAGTCTCTCCCAGCCTTCCCGGAGATGCTGTTGGGGATTGAACTGGGGACCTTCTGCATGCAAAGCAAGGGCTCTGGCCTTTCTCAGGGAGGGCGACGGAGCTATTTCCCTGCTGGCGGCAAGTCTGCTTCAGTTCCCAACTGCAGTCTGCTGGGGAAATGGTTTGGGGCGTATCAATGTGAGGTGGAGAATCAGTGGGTAAGGACAGGGTTAGGCGGGTCCTCCTCCCTGCCCCGCCCCCTTGTCCATCTGCTCCAAAACCTCTTGAAATTGAACATCAGCACATCAGAAGAGCCCGGCTGCTGGATCAGGCCAAAGGGGGCCCATCAAGTCCCACATCCTGTGACCACTGTGGCCAGCCAGATGCCCTGACGGGAAGCCCGCAAGCGGGACCTGAAAGCAAAAGCAACTGTCCCCGCTTGCAATTCCCAGCAACTGGCATTCAGAGGCCCATACCACCTCCAAATTAGAGGCAGCGCATAGCTGTTGTGGCTAGTAGCCACTGATAGCCTTACCCTCCATGAATTTCTGTAACCCCCTTTTAAAGGCATCCAGGTTGGCAGCCATCACCGTCTCTTGTGGGAGTCGATTCTGTTGTTTAACGATGTGCTCTATGAAGAAATCCTTTCCTTTCTTTCTTTTTGCCTGTCCTGAATTTCCCTCCAACTCTGTTAGCCAATGAAACTGAATTAGGAAGGTTTGCCCTTAAACTGTGAAATGGGTCAAATTTCTCTCGCAGCAGGAACAGAGAGCTCCTGAACCTACCAAAGTCGCAAAATTGGCTAGCTCTTTAGAAGTCAACATTAAAACGTCTTCTGTTCGTTCTGAAGGTCACATCCATACTGTACATTTAAAGCGCTCCTATTCCACTTTATCAGTCGTGGCTTCCCCCAGTCCCCCAAAGAATCCTGGGAAGTGTCGTCTGTTAAAGGTGCTGACTTCACCAACCGACAATTATTATTTCTTCTTATTTTTATTTATTTATTTGATTTATATTCCACTCTTCCTCCTAGTAAGAGCCCAGCACCCTTAACAAACTACAATTCCCAGGGATCTCCTTGACTGTCCAGATGGCACAACAGTCCCAGAAGACCCAAGTTCACACCTCGTCTCTGCTAGAAGTAGCCTAGGGCACGTCAAAAACCTCTCTGCCTCAGTTCCCCCCTCTGTGATAGGGGGAGAATACAGGTGACCTACTTTGCAAAGTTGCTGCGTGTAAAGACATCTGAGCATTTTGATGCAGCGGGCACCAATGTGGTGCATGCGGGCTCACATGTACCCACAGCGATCCAGTGACTACAACTGTATAAGCTCTTGTGGTTGCTTTCAGTCTGCAAGCGGTACTTAATTGTCTCTCCCCACTCTTTGCACCGTGTTTCCTTTGCACTGAAATAAATGGGGTGGCATAACATCATGTCAATGTAATTCACAAAATTATGTAAGTTACACACAGGGATGTAGTTGTTCAGGGTCTCAGGGGGATCTTAGACCCTTTACTTTTGGGGGATCAGGGTCCTAACAGGTTCCCTATGTCTTCAGCATCCTATGAGAAAATCAGCATGAAAGGGGAGTGTGTTAGCCACTGAGAAGAGTCTTCTAATATGCTTCCTTGCCCTTTCCTGCTGATTGCAGCCAATCAGAGTGAAAGGAGGTGAGTCAGCCATTGAAAAGACTCTTCTCTGCAGCTAACACTCTCCCTTTTCATGCTTATTGGCTTCTAGGGATATCTGTTGTGGGAGAAGGCATTAACAAGGATCTCTTTTCAACCCATCCCACAAAAGGGGGGGGGAGGACATGGCTGTGACGAACATGAAGGGACCCTGCACTTCTGAATTTGCCATTATAGTATTGGTTACACAAGTTACATAATTTTGCCACAGCAGACTGAAAGACAAATAATGTAGTTTTGGGTGGAAGATGAACCGCAGCGGAACGGAAACTACTACGTGCAACAAATACAAGGCAAAATGGAAAATGATGCCTTCATGGATCCCTAGCCCTGATAAACCAAACCATGGATACTGTTGCATTCAGACAACATGTACAGCAACCATTGCCTTCCAAATTCTCACAGACACCCCGCCCCAGTGACCTGCTGCCATTTTCAGCCAGTCTTTCTTGGAACAATTGTTCACCCAAGTATCTTTTCCACTCGCTCAAGGACCCCGGTTAGAACGTCCTGCCACAAAGCTGGCTCACATGCCTTAAACAAGAGGTGAACAAACAGACCTTCTAAGTCACACCTATTGTCTTTCTTTTGTCAGATCCT
This sequence comes from Rhineura floridana, assembly GCF_030035675.1. Taxonomy (NCBI): domain Eukaryota; kingdom Metazoa; phylum Chordata; class Lepidosauria; order Squamata; family Rhineuridae; genus Rhineura; species Rhineura floridana. Next base: position 20,067,011 of record NC_084499.1, on the reverse strand, counting down.
CCTTGCAATCACAGAAAGAGTTAGCTTTTTTTTTTATCAGGGTGTGTCTCCGTGCAATAATCCTTTCAAAGGCCACAAGAGCTTCTGGGAAACAGAGAAGGGCAGAGATATGCAAACGCCATCACTGCTGCCTTGAGAAATTTCACTCGCCTTAGCGAAGGGGTGAGATGGAGAGGGGGGCTTCCTTTGAATTGTATCAGGAGTGCCACCTGAGCAGGACCCTCCTTCATTTTATTGATTGATTGCCATTTTATTTTAGTTATTATTTTTATTTTTACTATGATATTTTATTATTTATTATTCGATAGCAGCCAATTTAATCGCTCCTGTCCCTTCCTGCAAAGAGCTCACAAGATGCTCTCCGTGTATGCCCACCATAATCCTGTAAGGCAGGGGAGTTGGGGGGGGGCAGAGAGAGAGAGAGAGTCTAAGGAAATTTTTTTAAAAATGCCTTAAACAGACTCATAAGTACATCAGAACCTCAGAAGAGCCTGGCTGTTGGATCAGCCCAACGGTCCATCTAGTCCAGCATCCTGTTCTCACTGTGGCCAACCAGATGCCCACTATGGCAGCCTAAAAGCAGGATCCGGGCGCAAGAGCAACTCTCCCCCGCTTGTGATTCTCAGCTACCAGTATTCAGAGACGTCCTGCTTCTAACAGTGAAGGAAAGCATAAGAAAAATCCTGCTGGATCTGGCCAAAGGCTTGGCTTATTCCAACCTCCTCTTCTCACGGCGTCCAAACAGATACCTGTTACGGGACCTCCTGCCCGTAACCCTGGAGAGCTGCTGCAAGCCAGTGTAACCAATACTGAGCTAGATGGTCTGACTCACAGTATCAGGCAGCCTCCGGTGTTTCTATGTTGCTACGGCTGGAGCCTGTTTGACATGTTTGGATTTCCTGCATTTCTGTTTTATTCACTTTTATGGGCCTGTTTATTGCTCTTTATTGGCTTTGGGGCTGTGCTTTTGTTTTCATGATATAGGGTTGTGTTCAACTAAGTCAGAGTAGACCCACTGGCATTAAGGAGCCAAGTTAGTCATGCTTATTAACATCAGCGGGTCTACTCTGAGTAGGACCAGCACTGAATAGCACTTCCCCCCCCTTAAGACTGTATTTACCGCTTTGAGATGTTTGAAATGTTAAGTGGCGTATAAATGCTTTAAAATAAATATATCAACCCCCTCCAAGCACCCTAACAGAAGCACCAAATGCCCCCAACCTAGTCTGGAGTGAGTCCGCCTTCCATTTGGAGCAAACTGGGCAGGTGAGAGCAGATGGCGTGGCAGGAAGGTAACAGGCAAGGCATGGAGAGCCATCCTGATGACCTGTGAGCCTTGGCAAACAACAGGGTACAAACAGCCAAGGTTTTTGCACACAAATGCCATCTGCGGCAAGTGGTAGACTTGACAGGTTGTTGTTGTTCCGGGAAAGCAGGGGGGGCGGCATCTTCAATTGAAGGCTTTCCCAGCTGTTCAAAAAACCAAGACGAATTTTGGAGAGGGGGGGCATTTATTTATTTATTTAAAAATCATCCTAGCCAAAGTTTGATCTCCGCTCGGGGTTGACTACTGAGAGCAAGGATGGGGGAGCACTTCAATTCAGTTCACTTTAAAGGCAAATTGATCAAATTTGCACTTTCTGAAACAATCGGAGAAGTAAAACAGCCCATCCTTCAAAATTCACACTTATCCTAACTTTGTGATGCAGTTCTCCAAGCACTGTTTACAAAAACACTTACGTTAGAGGAAAGTGTGCATTGTTGTTGTTGTTTATTTATTAATTTTATTATTATTATTATTATTATTATTATATCCCACCCTTCTTCCCAAAAGGAGCCTAGGGCAGCAAAACAAATAAATTAGTGAAAATGACATACAAAAATGCATGATATTAGGAGAAATTGCTCACAAAAAATGTGTACATTAGTCAAAAGTGTCTACAAATATGTGTGTGTGAGGAGAAATTCACATTAAAATGCTGAAGAGTTTTCATGAGGATTTTTTTTAATGAAAAAATTGCAAATTACTGCAGAAATGTGGAGAACCAAATCTAAGCTTGGCAAAATGAGGAACTGAGAGAACCAAGGTTGACGGATCCTTCCATGCCTAATTAAGGCTGCAATCCAATACACACTTACCTGGGAATTGAACCCAGTGAAGTCCCATTGAACACAGTGAAGCTTACTTCTAAGTAGACATGTATTGGATTGCAGCTTAAGGCCTGGATCCTGCGCCACCAACCGGGAAGGATTTGAAATGAACATGCACTGTCTCCAGCACATTTCAAATGAGCGCACAACCTCCTGGTGGGTCTGCGCACCTTTGAGCTGTCTTTCTAAGGCTGGGGGAAAGCATGAAATGTTTGTTTTAAAAAGTGGGGGGAGAGTCAGAGCTAAACAAAAGGAAGAAGAGAGTCCCTTGTGAGTCCTCAAAGAAAAGGGGGAAACAGGCGAGGAGAAATTGAATGGTCGAGACAGGAGCAGAGAAGCACATGCATGTGCAAGAGACAGGAAGGCAGAGCCCGACCACAGGAGCATGTGTGGAAGTCTCAGAAAGAAAGAGGGAGAGAGGGAAAGGGGCCTCTTTGATTTCTGTGTGCCTCATACCAGACACTGTCTAGACTCTGGCAATTATTGTCAGCACCGAACACCCAGGCGCTGCCATTTCAGCTGAGAAAGAACTTAACAAAGAGGGGTGGGGGGGGGGAGAGAGAGACCCTGCCAAGAGAGAAAAGCCTTCCTTAAATGCAAGAGGTCCTTCTCCTCTCAGCTTCCCCTGTCCACAAGCCCCCTTAGGTGAATACCAGCCCCAAACCGACCCTGTGGGGCAGGAGGGGATGGGGGGGAGAAACTGCAGTCACGGTGGAGCTTCAAGGCGGCTATTTCTGAAAGAAAGAAAGAAAGAAAGAAAGAAAGAAAGAAAGAAAGAAAGAAAGAAAGAAAGAAAGAAAGAAAGAAAGAAAGAAAGAAAGAAAGAAGCCTTTCTCAACGGAAGGGTTACGAATATAACTACAGATTTGTTTTGACTCATATTGTTAATAAACAAATGATATCGTTGGCGTTAGCATGCTGTCTTGTCACTTGCTTGGAGGCTTTCAGGTTAACTAACAAGTAATAATAAATAAATATAATAATAGTTTCAAATCTGATACAGATACTGGGATAAGAATCTCCACTTATTTATACAGAGCCCTGTATACCTTAAAGCATCAGAAGAGCCTGGCTGCTGGATCAGACCCAAGGGGGGCCATCTAGTCCACCCTCCTGTCCTCACAGTGGCCAACCAGATGCCCATTGTGGGAAGCCCCCAAGCAGGACCTGACAGCAACAGCAACTCTCCCGTTCTTGTTTCCCACCATACGGCATTCAGAGGTAGACTTCCCCTGGGCATGGAGGTTCTGCTATCACAATAGACCTCCATAAGAAGAACCTGGCTGAAAGGTGAACACTTTCTTTTGTCTGAATCTTCCAACGCTCAGCTTCATTGGCTAACTCTGGTTAGCCAGTGAAGCTAAATCAGGGAACATCAAAAAAGCCTAGCTACCGAACCAGGCCGAAGGCCCTTCTGGTGTGGCACCCTGTTCTCACAGTGGCCAAACAGATGCCCCGACGGGAAGCCCACAAGCAGGAGGACTTGAGCTCAGCTGCCACTCTCCCCACTTGCACAAGTGGATTACCCATCCCTTGGCTAATAAGAGCCACCCTTCTCTCTCTAGTGAACAAATGCCTCTTCTAAACTGAGGCATTCTTCCATCTCTTGCACACAGTAGAGAACGCTGCTTCTTAGATCGGGGATGGGGGAACCTGCGGTGTTCCAGATGTTGCTAGACTCCCATCATCCTGGACCATTGGCCATGTTGGTTGCAGGGGCTCATAGGAAAAGGAGTCCAGCAACATCTGGAGGGCCCCAGATGTTCTCCGCCACTGGCCAGGGGTCTAGTCGTCTGGGGTGACGGGGTGGGTCTTAGACGCTTTACTTTTTGAGAAGCAGGGTCCCTATGTATGAGCCAATCAGCGTGAAAGGGGAATGTGTTAGCCACTGAGAAGAGTCTTCTCACTGGGCTAACAACATGCTCCCTTGTCCTTTCGTGCTGACTAGAGCCAATCAGCAGCCAACACACACCTCCCCTTTCATGCCAGTGGGCTCCTAGGGTAAGTGAGAAGTGAGCTTCATGGCAAACAGTAGTGCAGTGGCAAACTCAGAAATGCAGGGTCCTTTCATGATAGCCACAGCCACGCCCCGTCACAACTACGTTCCTTCTAAGATAATACAACCTTCTAAAATAATCTGGCCAGGTTTGAATACTGCTTTCTGCTTCTTTATCCTTGTTAATGCCTTCTCCCATAAACATCCCCAGGAACTAATCTGCATGAAAGGGGAGTGTGTTATCTACTGAGAAGAGTCTTCTCCTTTCACTCCGGTTGGCTCCAAACAGCAGGAAACCTTAGTCCCACACTTGGCTTCATTTCAAAAATTTTAAAATCAAAAGGTTTTTGGCAACATTTAGCCCCTAGAGAGAGAGATCTGGGGGCGTGGGGAGCCTATGCACACAGCAGTTTTATTCTGCATCTTTAATTCTGTAAGTGCAGAAGAGATGGTGAATCCTGGGGGTGTGGCTCTGAGGGGGCATGGCGTCACTATCACGAAGGGACCCTGCACTTCTGAACTTGCCACTACACCACTGAGTTTCCTGAACTACAAGTATGGGTCTCTCACATTTTTGAACTTTGCAGAAGATATTGAAGAGCTATAGACTTCCTGGCGGCCTCTCCATAGTGTGGCTTTTGTCATGTGTCAGCTATCAAGTCCCATAAGTTGTCAGCTATCAAACGCTGTCAAGTCTCGACAATACTTGTCAAATGCTTAAACCCATCTGATGTCTGCTGTCAAATACAAATACCTGGTAGTGCCAACCAGTTCTAACAGACCAAGGAAACTCTGTCTGGACTGAGTTCAAAGGGAAAAGGCTTCGAGGGGGTTTACCATTGCCTCCCTCTGAGGCTAGTCCTCCCCAGCTGCCTAGGGCCTGCTCAGCTTGCCACAGCTGCACAAGCCAGCCCCGTCCCTGTCTGCAACTGCCAGCTGGGGGGCAACTGGACTCCTTGGGACCATGCAGCTTGCCCCCGGCTGCCCAGGTGGCAGGGCACGTAACCCCTGAGCCACTCACTGTGGGGGTGATCTTTAGCTGGCCCTTGACGCCCAGGAGACAGGAGCGGGGATTTGAACTCACAGGCTCTGGACTCCCAGCCCGGCTCCCCTCCCCACTGTGCAGCCTCATGTAAAAGAGGGGGAGGGAATGCTCTTAAAACTTAAATATCCTTGAAGGTTTGGTTGGGTCTACATTTTAAGCCAGGGGTGCCTGACCTGGGGCCCTCCAGATGTTGCTGAACACCCAGCTCCCATCATCCTCTATAGCCAGCGTGGTCAACAACTGGAGGGCCACAGATTCACCACTCCTGTTTTAAACAAACCTGCATGATTCACACTTCCCAAATAGGTTTTTGTCTTTGTGTGTGTGTGTGCGTTCGTGCGAGAGAGAGAGAGAGATTTGTAAACTGCTTACTGACTGTTCGGGTATTAAGAAATAAAATTAAAATACTAAATGCAGATTTTTAATTAAAAAAGGTGCAAAAATAATGTGAATTTTCAAGCATTTTTTAAAAAACTGGATTTGGAAACAGGACAGGGCAGACCTGTGAATAAACACACATAAAACTGATTCAGACTATGGGCTTCCCCAGAGCCCAGGTGTATTCTGCAACATGTCATTGACTCAGAGCATACCCAAGGAAACTAAGGGCCAGCACCAGGCATGCCGGGGCCTTGGGCACCAGCCTGCCCCAGGCCCCGGCACCTGCCAGTATGCCCCACCTACCTTCCCCTTGAAGTGATAGCTGGCCACACTGTACGTGCATGCCTGCCATCTTGGTTGATGGCAAGCATGTGCCCGCAGCGCAGCCAGCATTTACTTCAAAGGCAAGGTAGGTGGGATGTGCAGGCAGGCATCGCGGGCCTGCACAGTAGTAGGGGGTGCCTGGGAGTTCCCTCTCTGTGAACTGCAGCAGGGTCAGGAGCTGACACTACTGTGGATCACAGAAGAGAGTGCTACCCACTCACCCTAAGGAGGGGCCCCTCAGCCCGAGCCCAACCTGGCCACCCTCTGGAGCCAGCCCTGTAAGTTAGTCATCTCTGTTATTTTTAATGGGTCTACTCAGAGTAGTCCCAACATTGAATACAACCTAGACAAGGAACATCCAGACTTGTGTGTTTTGCTTTTGTGTTTTTTGCAGGCATATTCTGCAATATGTCATTGGCACAATGACAGTGCATTAGTGGTGGGTTTCTACCGGAGTGCCCACACATCATTCTGCTGTGATGCTTCCTCAGAGTTACCACATTCTTGCTGTCCAGAGGGGCACTCTCATCTCATAGCGCAGCAAAAGCAGGACAAAAAAGAAAAACCCTGGACCATTTGTGGTTATGAAGTGTTACAGGATTTCAGCAGGAAGTTATGGGACATGCAACAACTGGAAATGAAGCGATATGTCCACCCTGAAACTTTTGCAGGCACAAACAATACTGACAGCAGGATCAAGTGCAGATACCCCAATACCATCATGAGCACAAATCATTGTGAAGCCACAGTAAAGAGGTGCCCTGATCCGCCCATTGGGCCTCTAGTTCTAGGTCACAGCTGGGGATGGAATGACCTGTCAGTTACAGTCCTCCCACTTTCTCATTTTTCTAATCTTAATTTCGGTTCTCCACATTTCTGCAGCAATTTGCGATTTTTTAAAAATGTCCTCGTGAAAAGTCTTCAGCATTTTAGTGTGAATTTCTCCTAATACATTTTTGTGTGTAGTTTTGCCTAATGTACACATTTTTCCAAGCAATTTCTCCTAATATAAATGCATTTTTGTATGTTATTTTCACCATTGTATTCATTTGGTGCACACTTTCCCCTAATAGATGCATTTCTGTAACCATTGCTTGGTTGGCAAACTGCATTGCAAAATTCGGACAATTGTGAATTTCGAAAGATGGCTGTGTTTCGGTTCTCATATCGTTTTGGAAAGTGCAAATTGTATAAATTCAGCTTTCAATGCGAACGGAATCGAATTTCTCCTCCACCTCTACTCACAGTACATGTCTCCTGTACACCTCTTCTACCTGATCTGATAAATGCATGGCCCAGCATGAACAAATTAATTACTTCTTGAAAAAATTTTTTAAAAAACTTTGTGGGGAAAAATTAACAATTTCACTTCCACCCATCATTTAATTTTTTTTCTTTTGGCTTAGAACATTAAAGCTATTTTTTTTCTATCTGGATGTATTCCAGTCGAGCTGCATGGACAGATTTCTTTCTTTCTTTCTGTCCCCTACGGGGAACGGACAGGCTAGAGAAATTCAACTCCTGACTTTGAATAGACTCCCAAGTTTCCTGTGGGTGGACATTTCAGCTCCAACATTCCTTTCCCCCATTATTAGTTCATTCCTTAAAGTGCTTCCTGGCCATTCCCCTCTCCTGCCCTCTGACCTTTGACCTTGCAGGGAGGCTTTTCCACATTGGCTCAGCAAAGGCCTGGGAATCAGCAGGGTCCCGAAGAGGGCATTCCACTCGGATGAAATCATTGCGCCGGCCGACAGTTAACTTAGGAGTTCTGTCTTCTTCTTAGAAAACATCCAACTTCTGATGGGAACCAACTCTTGGAGCTCCATCAGACAGTGGATTCACGGCATCCGAGGCCCAGCCTTAAAAGCCCACACGCCCCCTCCACAGATGTTTACCATTACACTGAAAGACCACAGTTTCCCCCTCTTGTGCTGCTGATCAAGACTGGCACAGAAGACCTCATTGGGAGAGATTCATAGCAAGTAACATATTTTGCAGTCAGCAGGTCTCTGGTTCCGTCCCTCGCATCTCCAATTCAAAGGATCTCACATAGCAGGGACCAGCAAAGTTTTTTGCACAAGGCTCAGGAGAGTTGCTGAAAAATGGAGCAGATGGAAGTGGGCTAGATCAGCAGTAGGGAAGGTGAAGAATTTCGATTCAGTTCGCGTTTAAAGCTGAAGATTCGCACTTTCCAAAACGTGAAGAGCAAAACGCACCCTTCCTTTGAAATCATCCAATAGTGCACAGAGAACATCACCACTGTAGCTATTAGTAGCCTCATTCTCCATGAATTTCTCTCAACGTTTTCAAAGCCATCCAGGTTGGTGGCCATCATGACATCTTGTAAATGGATGGAGGGGGAGAGAGATGGAGGGTGAATAATGATATTAGAAGGATGAGTCCTGCAGCTGGATCAGCCAGATGTCCCAATTGGAAGCATCCAAGGGGTGTGTGTGGGGGGGGGACAAGAGTTCAAGCAGACTCCCCAGCTTGGTCTCTCCACCTGAAGAACAAGATGCTCAAACCAAAGAGCCAAGCCAGAATCAGCAGTTTTGTCAGGCGGGACCCCATATTGGCTGTTTGTGTCACATGATCCCTGCTGGAAGCCGCTGGAGTACCACTCCTGGCCATCTGGAGTGCTAGCGCTGCAATGTTTCCGTCCATTTACAAGGGGGGCAAAGGCCTTCCCCAGTGAAGCATAAAATGATGGGGCACACTGTGGGGGGTATCAGAGGAAGGGCTAAATCTATTCTGCCTCTTCATGACCACAGTAGTTAAAGAGTAAGACACCTCCTGTCTGAAGAGCTCCATCCCTTCACAGCCACACCCTGTCTTGCTGTGCTGGGGCTTAGGGCCCACAGGGGAAACGGTAATGAATACAGAGGGGGGCAAAGCAAGGCAGAGCAGGGCAAATCAGGACCTTGGACAGCTCCCAGTGGGGGAAATGTTGTCTTAGCAAAGGACCAGAGATATCAGAATGCTCAAGGAGGCTGGCAGGCTTTGATCTTCCAGGGTGTCTGTTCCTCCTCCCCCAGGAGAGCAGATCGAAAGATTGTCTTATCCCTGTGCTCTGCAGTGGATCACTGTGCTGTGCAGGAGAGGGCCTCCTGCTGATACCATCTGATCAGGAGGTCTGTTCACACAATATAGGAAGTGGACCTTTTGTGTGGTGGGACCGACCCTTTGGAATTCCCTTCCCTTAAGTATTAGACAGGCGCCATCTCTGTTGTCTTTTCAGCACCTATGGAAGACCTTCCTCTTTCAACAAGACTTTTAGGTAGACACCTTATCTGCATCTTGTGTTGGAATTGCTTTTTTAAATGTTTTTAAAGATGTTTTCTTAAAAGCAGTGTTTAAGATGGTTTGTTCTAATGTGTTTTTAAATATATTTTGTTTTAATATGTTTTGAAGTCTTTTGTTTCTAAGATGTTGCCACCCTGGGCTCCTTCTGGGATGAAGGGTGGAATAATAATAATAATAATAATAATAATAATAATTAAAGCACCTGCAATGTATTCCACAGTCACGTATGCAAGTGGGAGCCCTCAGCCTTCAAGTGGAGCAATTGTTGCACCATCTGAAACAGAACCTTCCTCAAGCCTACACTGGCTTCTTGAGGCAGGGGATATGATGTACCCAGAGTTCAGTATCTTCATTGCAACACAGTGTGACAGGATGGTGGCAACCACACACACACACGGCATTAATTTTTAAAGGGCTGAATGGCCTAGGACCAGGTCACTTGAAATACCACCTTCACCTGTATCAGACTGGCTGCATCTTAAGATCAGCATCGCAGGCTCCGCTCTCTGGCCCAACATCGGCAAATACCTGCTTCTCAGTGACCAGGAGCAGAGCCTTTCTGGTGGTGGCATTGCAGCTGAGGAATTCTCCCTCGAAGGAGGCCCTCCCACCTCCCTCTCTTCCTGCTTTGAAGACGGGGGCCATACACTTTTCCAACCAGGCCCAGAAGCTGCCGTGTAGTTGATTTCTGTTGTTTTACATCGATTGCCCGTATACCCTACTGGGTTTTGTACATGACAAGTGGGAGCTGCAGCATGGGGTTTCCCCCCTTTCCTTCCAGCCAGCCATGCCTTTTCCCAGGATACAACATTCCATTCCTCCTCCTCCCTAGAGTTCCCCTTCCCTAACAATCGCTCTGCTTTCCATGACCACCGAACATGCTCTTCCCTCTCGGGGCTCCTGCAGACCTTAGACATCAACAAACATCAGGGTGCCCCCTTGAAGCAGGGGTGTGTCGCTCAGCGGTTGAGCGCCTGTTTCGCATGCAAAAGGTCCCAGGTTCAATCTCCAGATAGGTCTGGGAGAGACCTCTGCCTGAAACCTGGGATTGCTGATAGGCTGTCTCAATATAAGGCAGCTTTCTATGTTCCTATTTAATTCAGACTTTTATTCTAAACTATGAGGCCTAGTAACTTGCTTTATCTTTAGGGGCAGGACCATAGACCAATGGCAGAGCACATCGTTTATACACAGAACGTCCCAGTTTCAGTCCCATGCACCTCCAGGGAGAGTTGGAATTGGGTCACACACCTACACCAAACATTTAAGGCACATGGCTTCCCTCCCCCCAAAGATTCTTGGGAACTGTCATTTGTTCTGATTCTGTGAGGGGTAAACTCAGCTCCCAGGATTCTCTGGGGGAAGCCATGTGCTTTAAATGCAGTGCAGATGTGACCTCAGGCTTTTTTCTTTCTTTCTTTTCTTAAAAAACCTTTCCTTTCCTTGGAAGAAAGGAACTCTGCATATGCTCAGTGGAAGCTAATTCTGGGGTCAGAGTTTTGAAAGGGGAGGGGAGCACACCTAGGCTCAGGGCATCCTTTAGTCAACATGCTCAAATCCCCTGGCAGTGAGGTGTGTGTGGGGAGGGAGGGAGAGAGAGACCATTATTGCTTCTTAAAATGCCCCAGCGATGCCAGGCAAAGTCCCAATGGGTGAAGCTCCACAGCTCAACCCTCAAGCTCAGCATTTCTCTTCCACCAGAGGCTTTCCCTCTGCAAAGCATCAATTCTGTGCCAACAACTCACCGCCACCACTAGCCTCTTCTTTCTCTTTCTCTCTCTCTCTCTCTTCACCCCCTTCCTGGGTTAAAAATAAATTCAAGTTTCTGGGAAGCCCGTTCTTCTCTTCTCCCCCCTGCCTGTTCTGCTGCCCCTCCTCCTCCAGAGCCCCTGAGAATAAATCTCTGCAGCTTTCAACCCCCCACCCGTCCCCTCCCCTACTGAGACTGAGCTAATGGGCCCGGGCTTGGCTTGCCAGTTCAACTGGAAAGGAATTTAACTGCTTCCGAACCGGGAAAGATAAGGAGCCCTGTGGCTCCCAAAAGGGGCCTGCCCCGGACATTTGGGGTCCCAGACATGAAGGGGCAGCACCTTCTCTTTCCTGGGCCTCTCCCTAGTCCATTTACTTTTATTTATTTTGGATATTGTTGCATTTATATCCCCTCTTTCCTCCACAAACCTTAAGCTCTGGCGTACGTGGCCCCATTTTATCCTTACGCCTGTGAGGTGGACTACTTATTTTATTTATTTATTTATTTATTTGATTTATATCCCGCCCTTCCTCCCAGCAGGAGCCCAGGGCAGCAAACAAAAGCACTAAAAACACTTTAAAACATCATAAAAACAGACTCTGCCACCCTAGTCAGAGGCAGCATGCTTCTGAAAACCAGTTGCCGGAAGCCTCAGGAGGGAAGAGTGTTCTTGCACTCGGGTCCTGCTTGCGGGCTTCTCCCAGGCACCTGGTTGGCCACTGTGAGAACAGGATGCTGGTCTAGATGGGCCACTGGCCTGATCCAGCAGGCTCTTCTTATGTTCTTATGTTCTTACTATATTAAAAACAAAACGTCCTTAAAAATGCATTAAAAAATCTTTTAAAACTTAAAAAAAAAAGCTTTGAAAACATATTAAAAAGCAATTCCCACACAGACACAGACTGCGGTAAGGTCTCTACTTAAAAGGCTTGTTGAAAGAGGAAGGGCTAGCCTAAGAGATAGTGACTGGCCCAAGGTCACCCTGTGAGCTTCATGGCTGTGTGGGGATTCAAACCCTGGTCTCCCAGGTCGTAGTCTAGCACCAGTTTTGACCAGACCAGTCAAAAATTTCGGTTCTCATTTCTTGTCCTATAATGCATTTGTGGGTGGGTTTTTTTTTTGTTATTTTCACTTATATATTCACTTTTATGCACACTTTCCCCTAACATTGGTTAGTTGATGAACTGTGTCACACAAATTAGTGTGGATTTTTAAGGATGGCTGCATTTCGGTGCTCATATTGTTTTGGGAAGTGCAGATTTGATAGATTTGGTTTGAAATGCAAACTGAATGAAGTTTCTCGCTCATTCCTCGGCCCATCCATCGCTCCTCCCACTTCCTGCATCTGCCCCCCACATCCCAGGCAAGCAGCCCCCAGCGTATCACCTGCAAGGGAATGCTGCCTTGGGCTGCAGATGTTTCCCCACCCCTCGTCTAAGCAATTGGGGAGTCAGAAACTCTTGCCTCAAAGTACCGCCATTCACCCAGAGATCAGCCAGTGTCTCTTGGCCCGCCCTCTTCCCACCTCAGATCTTGGGATCTCTGTTCAAGTTACTAAATGGGCATAATCAATAAAACTGATGTAAACCTGCAGCGCAAATATGCCAGCAGCCTGCCTCCTTGCAGTCACTTCTGCCCTGTCTGCCTTGAATAGGTTTGCACAGGTGTACAAAAGCCTTAAGGGCAGATCAGGGAATAGGGATTCAACCGGTGCTGGATGGGGTCGCACTCCCCCTGAAGTCTCAGGTTCGCAGTTTGGGTGTACTCCTGGACTCAGCTTTGAATTTGGAGGCCCAGATTGCCGCTGTATCCAGGAGCACATTTGCTCAATTAAAACTGGTGCGCCAGCTGTGCCCATTCCTGGAGCTACCAGATCTGACTAGGGTGATGCATGCCTTGGTTACATCCCGCTTAGACTACTGTAACGCGCTCTACGTGGGGCTGCCTTTGAAGACTGTTCGGAAACTTAAATTGGTACAAAGAGCTGCAGCCAGAGTGCTAACCAGGGCTGGTTACAGGGACCATACAACTCCCCTGTTACAACAGCTCCACTGGCTGCCAATTTGTTTCCGGTCACAATTCAAAGTGCTGGTTTTGACCTACAAAGCCCTATATGGCTCAGGTCCAGACTATTTGACAGATCGTATCTCCCTACATGAACCTGTCCAGGATTTGAGATCTTCAGGTGAGGCCCTTCTTGTGTTCCCCACACCTTCGCAAGCAAGTATGACGCAGACACGAGATAGGGCCTTTTCGGTGGCCACCCCTAGGCTGTGGAACTCCCTTCCGAGTGAGGTGCGATCAGCTCCCTCCTTGCCATCTTTCCGGCGACAAGTAAAGACTGTTTTATTTCAACGGGGATTTGGGATAGAGAACGACCAGGATTAAGTGTCATAGGTTTGGTGATTACATTATATGATTTTATTATTTTAAATTGTCCGCTGTTTTTAACCTATATTTTATGGTTTTAATTTTTCTCATAGTTTAATTCTTTTTTAATAATATACTCTGTATGTTTTAATGGTGTTGTTTTTAGTTGTAAGCTGCTCTGAGTCCTATTGGAAAAAGGGCGGGGTAGAAATAAAGTTTATTATTATTATTATTATTATTATTATTAAGTGGTCCTGAAAACAGCTTGACTGATGATGACTCACACCAAAGGAGACTCTGGCTGCGCTGATGTTGGGAAAGAAAGACTCATCGTCATTCACAAGAGGGCTTGGCGGTGGTGATGAGCAATCGCAGAGAATGCTCAAAACAGCAAGCACAGACACAGCAATATCTCACCCCCTAATCCCCGTAACTACATCCAAGTCAGCCCACGGAATGACTCTGGGCTTGATTCACCCAAGCCCAACCTTCTCCAACATGGTGCCCCAAATGTCTTGGACTACTGTGCTGGCTTGGTCTGATGGAGTCCAAACCATCTGGAGAAGGCACCAGGTTAGAGAAAGCTTCCTTAGGCTGTTCCTCCGTTGATGCAGATTGGGCAAGGTGGAGCAATTCAGTTTCGTTCTAGTTTTAGACAACAAACCTCCCCAATTCGCTGTTCCCGAAATATGACACGGACCCGAAATGCAGATGTCCACTGAAATCCGCAGTTCTACGAATAGTGCAAGGCACTTGTGTAACCCAAAACTAGTTTCCTGTTGCAGAGGGACGGGGGGAGAGAAGTGTGCAGAAAAAATGCATATATTTTTGTGAAAATAAAACATACAAAAATGCCTGATATTAGGGGAAACAGCTTGCAGAAATGTGCATATTAGGGGAAATTCCATACCAAAATGTGTATAAAAGCTGGATTTTCTTGAGGACTTTTTTTGTTTTTTTAAGCAGACTGGTGCAGAGAGTGGCAAAGTGAGCTTATGACTGGAAAAATAAGAAACAGAGAGAAACCATTTTTTAAAAAAAGTATGTTTATTAAATTACATTTTCCCAAACTCCGTTAAATACAGGGCCCACGTGACAAAGCCATAAACAGTATCAAAGCCTGGAGTCACATGCCACATGTCACATGCCACTAATATGTCCGTGAGAGGCTGTCTTGAGGTCTTTATATTTTGTACATCCCGGCCACAGATAGCACTATGTGGACACAAGCCATTCCAGAGAGACCCACCAATTTGCGGTGGTGCTATTAACAGCAATCCTTTGCCTACATAGGGCATGAAAGGCACCCATGCATTCACTCATTGCTCTGACTTCTGGGGCTCTGCTAGCCCTACGATGCTGGACAACTCTTTCATATACCACTATGCCAGAACTAGGGCCATCCAGAGAGAAACCGGAACTGACAGATGCGTCCATCCCTAGCGTGGGCCCATGCGGGTGGTCGTTTCACATCACAGGGTGCACAATGTACCAGTCAGGAGGCCTAAATCAAAGAACAGCATCCAACATTAGTCCTACTCAGAGCAGACCCTCTGAAAACGATGGCTGTGACGAACTTGGGCCCATTCATTTCAATGGGTTTGCTCTGAGAAGAACTCAGTTTGATGGAAGAGGCTGCCGGATTGGGCCAAAGGAGCCCCATCTCATCCAGCATGCTGTTCTCACAGCGGCAAACCAGATGCCTCAAAGGGAGGCCCACTAGGCGGGCATCCGCACAAGGGCGCTCTCCCCTCCTGCAGTTTCCAGCAACCGGTATTTGGAAGTATACCGCTTCTGACTCACCACTGCACTGGCTGTTCCCTTTCAGTCCTCAACAGCTTAGAACCAGGAGACCTAGGCAGAGGTTCTTCTCCAAGACAAGTCTACGCTGCTTATTATTAAGGACAGAATATGGAGAAAACTATTGGTTCCCCATCAGAAAGGGTGTGAAACGGGGGTGTATTTTATCACCCTACTTGTTTAATCTATACACAGAACATATCATACGGAAAGCAGGATTGGACCAAGATGAAGGTGGTGTGAAAATTGGAGGGAGAAATAATAATTTAAGATATGCAGACGATACCATACTACTAGCAGAAACCAGTAATGATTTGAAACGAATGCTGATGAAAGTTAAAGAGGAAAGCACAAAAGCAGGATGACAGCTGAACGTCAAGACGACTAAAGTAATGACAACAGAAGATTTATGTAACTTTAAAGTTGACAATGAGGACATTGAACTCGTCAAGGATTATCAATACCTCGGCACAGTCATTAACCAAAATGGAGACAATAGTCAAGAAATCAGAAGAAGGCTAGGACTGGGGAGGCCAGCTATGAGAGAACTAGAAAAGGTCCTCAAATGTAAAGATGTATCACTGAACACTAAAGTCAGGATAATTCAGACCATGGTATTCCCGATCTCTATGTATGGATGTGAAAGTTGGACAGTGAAAAAAGCGGATAAGAGAAAAATCAACTCATTTGAAATGTGGTGTTGGAAGAGAGTTTTGCGCATACCATGGACTGCAAAAAAAGACCAATAATTGGGTGTTAGAACAAATTAAACCAGAACTATCACAAGAAGCTAAAATGATGAAACTGAGGGTATCGTACTTTGGACACATAATGAGAAGACATGATTCATTAGAAAAGACAATAATGCTGGGAAAAACAGAAGGGAGTAGAAAAAGAGGAAGGCCAAACAAGAGATGGATTGATTCCATCAAGGAAGCCACAGACCTGAACTTACAAGATCTGAACAGGGTGGTTTATAAGAGATGCTATTGGGGGTCGCTGATTCAAATGGTGGCCATAAGTCGTAATCGACGTGAAGGCACATAACAACAACAACAACAAATTAAGATCTGCCAGAGAGACTGCCTTTCACATCTTCCCAAAACCTGGATCACATTGGGCTGAGACCCATTGAAAGAAATGGTCATGCCTAACTGTGCTCCATTTATTTCTATGGATCTACACTGCATAAAATGCATGGGGTTGTACCTGACTCAGCCCTGCTCAGAAGAGACCTAATGAAATCAATACACCTAGGTTAGTTATGTTCATTCATTTCAATGGGTCTATCTATGCTGAGTAGGACAAACATTGCATACAACCCATGGTGTTCTCCCCCCCATTGCAAAAAAACACAAAACACTCTACCTATAGGGTTGTATCCAATGCTACACCTACTCAGCATAGACCCATTGAAATGATTACCTTTGGCTTATTAATGGTTCTACTCTGAGTAAAACCTAGTTGGCTATAACCCACTGAATTTCAAGAGCTCTACCTTTTTCATAACTGAGGGTTGGGATTACTAAGCGATGGATCATTCCCCCCCCCGGGGAAAAAATTAAAGAAAAAACTTGTTAGGACCCAGGAAAACAGTTCCACGCAGCTGAGATGAGTTGCATAGCCTTGAGCAATGGGTGGGGATGTGAGCCACTGCAACAGAGGCAGGATATGACTCATGGCCAAGAGGAGCTCCGTGGTAAACTTCCTCTTTGTTTTATGGCAGCTTGCTGATCCCACAGAAATTGCCTCTCTCCCACCTGCCTTTTTCTGGGTTCTGTCTTAGCTGCTGGCTGATAATCGTTCTGTGCAACCCCCAACAGAAGTGCAAATGGAGCAATCCCCTTTTTGTTGCAATCATGTGGCCTCCGGGATGCTGGTAGGAGACAGGAGGTTGGCCTGCTGCTCACATAACTTCCTTGCACTAGTTACCCAGTCAGTTTCCAGGCTCACCTTCAAATACTTATTATTACTATTATAATTTGTTACCCATCCTTCACCCTAAGGTCCTGGGGGTTACAACAATTTAAAAGACATCAATAATAATAATAATAATAATAATAATAATAATAATAATAATAATAATAATAATAATAATAATAATAATAATAATAATAATAAACTGCCCTGGGACCTTTGGGTGAAGGGTGGGTAATAATTATTTTTATATTATTATGCTGCGCTTCACCCTAAGGTCCGGGGGGGGTGGCAGTTACAACTATTTAAAATACAACATATTGACTTTTAAACCCTGAAACTGGCGGAGGGGGGCTATTTTCAGCCTAAGGGCCACATTCTCTTCTAGGTCACCTTCCGCATGCCAGTGGTGCACATGGACAGACAAAGTAAAGTCAGAAAGTAATTACTTTCACTTGCTTTCCAGAACACTAGTTCTATTGGTCTGTTGTACTTAAAAAAAAAATCCTCTGTATGATCATTTCAGGGCTTTACTTCTAAGGAGACCTCCATAGGATTGGGAATTCTCATATCTATACAATTTCTTAAAATTATTGCCTCAATTCCTCCCCTCTTGTCTTAACCCAACACGTTTATTGGTTGAATTCTTATGGGTGGGGTACAAGGTTCTTCTCATGCTAGCTTTACTTTTGAGGTGGCCGAGGGGCAGGGCCAGCACCAGGCACAACTGGGCCCTTGGGCGCCAGCCTTCCTGGGTCTATGGCTACCTCTCCCGTCGCCTCACGTGAATGCTGTGTGTGTGCATACCTACTATCAAACAAGATGGCAGCGGGGGCTTCCTTAAGGGGTTGATGCCCCTGCCACCATCTTGGTTGATGGCACACATGGGCAGTGTGCTACCTCCAGCACCGTCTTGGTAGATGGCAGGTATGCACGCACAGCAGTCACAGGAATGGGAGAGAGAGGTGTGCATGCAGGCTGATTGATGCCTGCACGATCTGTATGGGGGTGTGCCTGGGAGCTCCCTCTCTGCAATCTGCAGCAGGGTTGGGAGTTGACTGGGATTATGGAATGGGAGCTCTACCTGCCCACCCTAAGGAGGGAAGGCCTCAGAGGCCCTTGGCCAGGGTCCAACCTGGCCACCCTCTGGAGCCGGCCCTGCTGAGGGCTGTTTGTGGGGGTCCTTCCTTTCCAACTACAAATCATCTCACCAATAGTCTCCACTGTTACAGTCTCCCCCGACCTTCTGCCCTTCAATCAAAGCCCAGAGAGAAAAAAGCACATGAGATACTACTCCTATCATAGCACTTTTTTTTTCCCCAGATGAGGAAGTGTGGGCATCCGGGGAGGCTTCACAATGCTGGAGAAATGTTTACTCGAAAGAAAAACACACCCACCCCTCACAACGATGAAATAATCTCAAAACCCTGTGCCCACAGAAATTCGACAGAAATTCTCAAAAGCCCCAAGAACAAAGGACGAAAATAAATTTAAAAAGCCTCTTTCTCAGAGGAGAAAAACTTTTGTGAAATTGGAG
This sequence comes from Rhineura floridana, assembly GCF_030035675.1. Taxonomy (NCBI): domain Eukaryota; kingdom Metazoa; phylum Chordata; class Lepidosauria; order Squamata; family Rhineuridae; genus Rhineura; species Rhineura floridana. The sequence continues at coordinate 20,048,437 of NC_084499.1, read as the reverse complement.
GACAGATTTAAGCACAGCACTAACTCATACTAATTAAACTTCAGATAAAGTTTCCCCCCTCCAAGCCACACAAAGAGAAAAAACAGGGCCAATGACTTAGCGTGGACAGGAAGTGACAGGAACGATCCCTAGTAAATCATTTTGCAGTTATGCAGACCCTTGTGATACCCCTGAAGGTGCTTTTGGTTAAGCAAATCAATGTGGCAGTGCAAGGGGTGAATTTTAGGTATCCTACCAGAGCTTGGAAACGTTACTTTTTTGAACTACAACTCTCAACAGCCCCAGCCAGCATGGACACTGGATTGGGCTGATGGGAGTTGTAATTCAAAAAGGTAACTTTTCCAAGCTCTGTCCTAGTCATATTAGTGCCTTGAAATGTGGTTCCCAGGAGATCTGGTTACACAAGGGACAAAGGGGAAAGTTGATTCAGTTCACACTGAAAGGGGAACCTAGCTGACCCACACTTTTCCAAACGCTATGCGAACCAGAATGCAGCCGGCCTTCAAACTTTCACATCTTCAGATTTTACAGTGCAGTTTTCCAGCCAAGTTATGCACACAGAAATGCATGTACTGGAATAAAATGTGCATACAAATGCACACATGAGTGAAACAACATTAAAAGATGCCTTTCATTGGGGGAAACCGCTTTGCAAAAATGTGCATATTAGGCAAAATTACATACAAAAATGTGATTATTGAAAGAAATCTGCACTAAAACACTGATGAATTTTGATGAGGACTTTTTTTTAAAAAAATCACGATGTGGAGAATTGAACTTAAGAGTAGGAAAATGAGAAATTGATAGAAACCAAAATTGACAGATTCGCTAATTGTAGCCCACACCATCTGGAAGGCACCACATTAGCCGCCCCTGCATCAGAAGCTTCCAAATTCTTCTATGGCTTCGGTTAAAATCCAAGCTGGAGAAGTTTTCCCTGGTTCAGGTCCCAATCTGAAGGGCTGTCATTGCAGAAGCTGCTGCCATGGGGCAAACTTTGAACCCTCTATCCTGGAGGTAGTCGACATGGTGCCTTTCTGATATTGCTGGACTCCAACTCCCAGCATCCCTCACCGTTGGCTATGCCAGCTGTGGGGCTGATGGAAGTTGGAGTCCAGTGACATCTGGGGCACCAGATTGCCCACCCCTGCTCTGATCACTGCACCACGATGGCTCTGATAAGAATAAGTCGTAATATAAAAAGAATAAGACGCCAGAGAGCCAGTTTGGTGCAGTGGTTAGAGAGTCAGACTGGAGCCTGGGAGACCAGGGTTCAAATCCCCACTCAGCCATGAAGCTCACTGGATGACCTCGAGGCCAGTCATAGTCTCCCTCAGCCTAACCTACCTCACGGGGCTGTTGTGAGAATAACATTGAGAGGGGGAGAATCAGGTTTGTATGCCACCTTGAGCTCCTTGGTGGAAAGGTGGATATAAATGTAATAGTAAGAGGGCCTTCTCAGTGGTGGCTCCCCATCTGTGGAATACACTCCCCAATGAGGTCCGCCTGGTGCCTTCATTGACATCTTTTTGGCACCAGGTAAAGACTTACCTTTTTCCCCTGGCATTTGTTAGAGTGAGATGAAGTTGCTTGTTTTAGCATGTTGCCAAAATGTTATGTGGCTGCGTGGGGGTGGGGGTGGTTTTATTCTTTTGTTGTATGGAACTAGATATTTATTTTTGTTTTTAATTATATTGCAAGGTGTTTGGAGACCTCCGGATAACAAGCGTTGTTGTTGTTGTTGCCATTGTTGTTCTTGTTGTTGTTGCTGTTGCTGCCTTATTGAGCTGGAGTTTATATGTTCCTGGTGCAGCCGCAGCTCAGCGTCATTCTGTGCAATATTCAAGCAGAGACGCCGCCCGCTTATTTGATTGCGCGGAACATTCCGTCGCAACCACCATTTGGATAAATGATGAGCTTTTCTACTGGATTTAGGAGGGAGGAGGGGCTAATGGGGGCAGCAGCAGAGAAGGGGAACCGGCCCTCGCTCTCCCAGCAGAGCTGGTCTTCCCTCCTTTCCCCAGCCAAGGCTGAGAAGGCGAAGCCAGTGAATCGCAGTGGAGAGCACAACTCTTGTCCCTGACACAGAGCCACGCTGCACCACAGCCACGCACCAATATGTGTGTGTGTGTGTTACCTCCCGATTTATGGCTGGGTCGCAGGTGACCAGAAGGGGAAATCAGCAATTAAAGAGATGTTGTGTCAAAAAAATTTGGTTGGGCGGAGAGAGTAGGAGAGAGAGCAGAATTGCGCCCCCCCCCGTTCCAAACTGATGGAAATTGAAGGCTCTGTTTTCTTTTTCTTCTTCTCTTCATGAGAGAAGAGAATAATTTTTTTAAAAAAGCCCAGCCTGGAAAGCTGTGCTCTACAACCACCGCCCCCCTCGCAGCCCACCCCATTCCCAACGCTCTGAAAGCAGCGCTTGCATCAGTCTTGCTGTGTCCCTGCATTTTAATTACCACCTTATTAATATTCATGAGACTAGGCACTCAAGGGGGATTACAGTCTGTCATTCTCTTGCTTGCTCGCTCTCCCCCCGCCCTCTGCTCCACTGAATCTGTTTTTCATTCTCGCAAACAGCCACAGCACTGCAGAGCCTGTAGACAGATATACAACCCAAGCCTTTCCCCCCCCATCTGCATATACAGTCAGGGGAGAGGTGCCCAGGTTAGTGTGCGCACGAGTAAGCATGTCTGTGTGTGTTGGCAGGGGTTACTTTTCTTTTTGAAGCTAGAGGGCATCGTAAGAAGAGTGCAAGATTTGAATCCAGCCCCCAGATGCCATTCCTTCTATTTTCAGGCTTTGGGCTGCAAGTGCAATTGGAAGGATCTGTTCATTTTCGGTCTTTCCATTGCTCATTTTTCTAATCTCAGATTGGGTTCTTCACATTTCTGCAGCAATCTATTTTTAAAAAACAAAAATCCTCATGAAAATTCTCCAGCATTTTAGTGCAAATTTCTCCTCACACACACATTTTTGTACGCAGTTTTAACTAACATACACATGTTTGCAAGCAATTTCTGCTAATATAATGCACTTTTTGTATGTTATTTTTGCCAATATATTCCTTTTGTGCATGCTTTCTCCTAATATTTGCATTTTTGTAAACATTGCTCAGCTGCAGAATTGCATTGCAAAATTCAGATAAGGACAAATGTCAAAGGATGGCTATCTTTCAGCTCTCACATTGTTTCAGAAAGTGGGCATTTGATACATTCGGCTTTAAGCGCCATCTAAATCAAATTTCTCCCACATGCCTAATGGCTTATGGGCAGGACCCCATGGCTTGCAGGAGTGCAAAAACTGCTTTAGGGGGAAAGAAATAAGGGACAGACCCGCAAAACAGCTTGGAGCCAACTGAGCATGCTCAGTGGCCAAAGGAATGCTGATTAGCTGTTCCAGTGATGTAATCTGACTGACAGTTGCATTCTGACCCAGGGCCGAGTTCAGGAACTTCAGTTTGCTATGAAAAGTGGATTGAACAAATTCCTCCTTCATTCCTGGTGTTGATTTCACAATAACCAAATAGGTAAATATAGATATTTGCTTCTGAGACATAGATCACAGGTAGGGCTGCAAATCCTTTTTTTGTCCTCATGAAAATTCTCCAGCATTTTAGTGAAAATTTCTCCTAAGAAGCACATTTTTGTATTCAGTTTTGACTAATGCAAACACTTTTGCAAGCAATCATTCCTAATACAATACATTTTTGTTTATTATCTTTACTAGTATATAATCCACCCAAGAGATCTTGAAGAAATATGAAGCTGGTGATCTCCACAAAAATATGAAACTTGTCCTTCAGATTTGCCTCCATACCTGAGGACCACAGAGTGGGCAATGTAACACCAGTGTTTAAAAAAGAGGTTTGGGGGGCGGGGAGAGGTGACCTCAGGTAGCAGATTTGGGCAAGATTCTGTCTACCAGACAGACCCATCAAACCGCAGGCCTAGCAGGGCCAAATGTGGCCCTCCAAGCCTCTCTACTTGGCGCTCAGGAGTGTCCCTACACAACGCCCCTCGCAGGCCCTGGTTTGCATCCTCCTTGGCTGTTTTTGCCCAGCTGAATTGTGACCTCGAGCTCCAATCAATTGCTTTTGTTTGCCTAGATGACAGATAATGATGTGCGAGGGCCTGCAGAGACTCGTCCAAGGGCTCCCCCTTCAGTGAGGCAACTGGTGCATCGTCTGAATCATCCGAGGATGTGGTGAGCCCACTCAGGGGCTGCCTCTGGCTGCTTCAGATGTCCACAGACACCCGACGCTGTGCATCCAGGAGGTTTGATTCAATTATGCTTGTTCCCCCCGAAACATACCAACAGATGTTTTCAACTAGCAGATTCTTAGTGTGGAAAATGAAACCTATCATCAGATTCTATGACCTTCATCCAAAGAAGGGTAGAGGTGCACTGGATGATGACAAGAGGACAGGGCCGTTTTAGTTGTGGCTCCCCATTTGTGGAATGCTGTTCCCCAGTGAGGTCCACCGGGTGGTGCCTTCACTGACATCTTTTCAGCACCAGGTAAAGACTTATCTTCCCCCCCCTCCCCGGCATTTGATAGATGGAGAGGATGCCATTTTGTTATTAGTGTCCTGCTGTGGCTTCCTGTGGCCACTTTTATGGTATTATGTACTTTTATTTATGTTTTTAATGCATTGTAAGTCGCTTTGGGTAAGAAGCAACTATCAAGTATATTATTATTAATAATAATAATAACATCAATAACAATAACATCAAGAAGAAGAAGAAGAAGAACAACAACAACAACAAGAGGTAGTAGTAAGGCCTAGGGATGGGATCCGTTGGCCAGTGGGATCCAAACGCATTCCGTCGACCTAACAGTCTGGTATCGAGTTCATTCTTTGTCTGCCAGCCACTGGTACTGATCTTTTTTTCCCCTCGCAATTTTTTTTAATATTCATATCAATAAAGGAAAGGAAATATCAATACAATGATCATTCTTAATATCAATATTTGGGAGGTGGATTTTATTTAGAAAAGCTGTTTTCAAAAACAGCCGTGGAAAATAGTTACATAAAAAAATCCAATCTGCAGCGATAGAGAATAAGAAAATTAATGGAAAATTCAGTCCCAAATCGGGCAGAATTCCAGCACATCCCTAGTCAGGCTTCAAGGCTGCTGCATGCAGTGGGAGGGGCATATATGAAGGAGGAGAAGTTGCCATGTACCGAGTCAGACCATTGGTCCAACTAGCTTAATAGTGTCTGCCCTGAGTGGCAGCGGCATTCCAGGATTTCAAGCAGGGGAATATTCCCAGTCCCACTTAGAGAGGGCAGGGATTGAACCTGGGACTTTCTGTATGCAAAGCAGATGCTCTGACACTGAGTGACAGCCTTTCCCCAGAAATTAAACAAGTTTCCAGTCCTCATGGTTCTCAAATAAAGGGATTTAAATAAGCAGCCTTACACTGAGTCAGACCATTGGGCCATTTATCTCTGAACTGTCTACAGCAGGAGCAGCCAACACAGTGCCCTCCAGATGTTGTCGGATTACAACTCCCATCGCCCCTGATCATCAGCCATGCCAGCCGCGGCTGATGGGAACTGCAGTCCAGCAACTTCTGGAGGGCCACCACTTTGGCTAGCCCTGACCACACACTAGGGATAGCTGAGAATTTCAATTCAGTTCGCCTTTCAAGCAGAATTTATCAAATCTGCAATTTCCAAAACAATATGAGAACGGAAATCCTTCAAAATTCACATTTATTAGAATTTTGGGATGCAGTTCGCCAACTAAACAACATTTACAAAAATGCACATATCATGGGAAAGTGTGCATAAAAATGAACACATGAGTGAAAATAACAGGCAAAAAGGCATGAAATGATGAGAACTGGCTTGCAAAAATGTGTCCCTTTGTCAAAACTGCCTAAAAAATTGTGTTTATTTGGAGAAATTCAAACTAAAACGGTGGAAAATTTTCATGAGGAATTTTTTTTAAAAAAATGGGCAGATCACTGCAGAAATGTAGAGAACTGAACACTGGAAAAATGAGAAATGGAGAGAACCGAAATAGACAGATCTTCCCATCCCTACCACACACTGACGTGTAGCAAGATGAGCCAGTGTGGTGTAGTGGTTAGAGTGTTGGACTAGGACCTGGGAGACCAGGGTTCAAATCCCCACTAGACCCACTAGTTTGCTGGGTGACCTTGGGCCAGTCGCAGACTCTCAGCCTGACCTACCTCACAGGGTTGTTGTGAGGATAAAATGGGGAGGGAAGAGAACCATGTAAACGACCTTGAGCTCCTTGGAGGAAAGGTGGGATATAAGTGTAATCATAAAAAAACAACTCTCCAGAGTTACAGAGGGAGACGTCTTTCCTGGGACATGCTGAAAACTGAACTGGGATCTTTTCCACGCATGCACTCTGCCACTGAACGACTACATTGACAACATCCTTAAAAACCACTGTTTGCGACGCATTTCAAGAGGTGCGAGTTCGGTTTGACTCTAGTGAAGATTCTTCCATCACATTGCATTTGTTCCTGAAAGTTTTTATAAGAGCACAAAGGTGTTTTGGTACAGTCCTAATGAAACAGAATAATATTTTGTGGTTTGGGGAGACAGCGTCTCTGGCTGCGTACACACCATACATTTAAAGCATGTTATTGCCACACACACACACACACAAACCCTCTGGAAACTGTGAGAGATAAGCTACATTTCCCAGGATTCTTTGGGGGTAAATAATGTGCTTCAAATGTACAGTGTGTACATAGTCTCTCCTCTTTCTCTCATTTCTTTGACGCTTTTGTCTTCCTTTTGGGGGCCCCTTTAGAAATCTATCTCCAAAGAAATCGTGCCCGGCTGCCCTCCTGGCTGTGAACAGCTCCCATGGCCTGCTGAAAGCTACCACTGGATTTGCCCCCCTGCCAATGCACGCCTAGCCCTTTGCGCTGGTGCACAGCAGATGCACAACAGTGCCCCCATCGGCATGGCAACAGCACGTTCTGCCCAACACAACATGACCATGAGCAGCTGCACACGAAAAAGGCGCAGGGCAGCTGAGCCCCAGGCTCCGACTCTTTTCACAAAGCTGCATTTGGATTCTGTCCCTGGTGCGATTTTAAGGAAGGGGAAGTGGAAGGCAAAGCAGATATAAAGTCAGGAGAGGGAAAGAGAAAGTGTTTACAGGCCTGCAACAGCTACATCAGAGGCAGACGGGAGTGTCTAATGTTACCACCAAGTAGGATTTGAGATCCAGTCAAAATTCAGCAGCCCAGTAATATCAGCTTTCGTGTTAGAGAGAACAGAAGTTTCTAAGACTTTGGGGGATTGCTAATAGCCACCAGACTGCACATGAAGGCATCATGTTTTTGAATATCCTCCCACATTTCTTTTGAAAAGCCCTTTCATGCAGTAAGCTAGCCTATCAAGGAACAGGCTGCACTAAGCCACTGGTTTCCACTGAACAGATTTACCTACATACATACACTGAAGTCTGAAATAGCATAGGCCAGAAAATCTGAGTAACTCACCCAAACATGAATCTGACCATTTCGGTTTCTCATTCCGCCAAGCCTAAATTCACTTCCCTGCATTTCCCCATCAGTTTGCCAGTTTTAAGAATGAGATATGCACATTTCTGCAAGCCATTTTGCAAGCCATTTCCCCCTCCCATAATGCATCTTTGCATGTTATTTTAACCAATGCAGGCACTGCTATGCATACTTTCCACTAATATACACATTTCTGTACATAATATTTGGTCAGAGAACTGCACATTTCAAAGAATGGCTCTCTTTCTGTCTGCGTATTGTTTTGTAGCGTGCGAATTACTTAGAATCAGAATGCGAACTGAACCAAATTTCTCTCCCATGCTTACCTGCACCTAAACCTGGGTGTTAAGATTGGCCAAGGGGTCCCCCTTTGCCCTCAAGAATGTCGGGAATGGGCCCTCATTTGTGGAACTCCCTCCTAGGGACAGAAGGACATGTCCATCTCAGTTCTCTGCATTTCTCCTTTTTCCGATCGAATATTCAGTTTCCCCCACATTTCAGCAGCAGTTTGTGATTTTAAAAAAAAGTCCTCATGAAAATTCTTTAGCCTTGGCTGATTTCTCCTTCGAAACACATTTTTGTAGGCAGTTTTGACTGACCTATACATTATCGCATGCAGTTTCTCCAAATGGGGTGCATTTTTATATCTTATTTTCATGAATATGTGCATTTTTATGCACACTTTCCCCTAAAAGATGCATTTTTGCAAGCATTCTTTGGTTGGAGGACTGCATTGCAAAATTTGGATATGTCCGCATTGTAGAAGAATGGCTATGTTTCGGTTCGCATATTGCCTTGGAAAGTGAAAATTTGAAAGGTTTGGCACAGAGGTGCATCTAACAACGTCACCATAGCCGTAGCGCAGTGGCAGAGCATCTATTTGCCATGCAGAAGGTCCCAGAGTGGTTATTGGGAGTCAGCATGGCAATGTCTGAAAGCATCACGGCAACGAGCTGCCCAAAAACCTCTAGAACCTTCCAGCACAACCCTAACCATGTCTGCACACAAGTAAGTCTTACTGAATTCAGTGGCGCTTATTCTCAGCTCAGTGGGTTTAGGATCACAGCCCTGAACTGGGATTGAAATGTTCAATGAAGAGTGGGCCATAAATAAATGACTACTACAATAACCAATCATCCAATGTTAATCCTATTCAGACTAGACCCATTGAAACTGATGGGCACGTCCGTTAATCTCAGTGGGTCAACTCTAGCTTAGTTGGATACAACCTGATGATGATATAACAGTAACATTACAAATCCAACCCACACCTGCCAGATGCCCAGATTCAAGAGGTTGGTTGTGGGGAGGGGGCGAGTCCCAAAAGGTATAATTCAGGGGCTCTCACAGAGCTGCAATTTCTCCACACACACCCACAAGCCTGCCTCCTGCCCCTTGCTTTCCCCCCCTGCTGAGCACCTGCGCAAGGAGGCCCTCCCCAAGCTTCCCCCGACGCCCCCCACCAGCGCAGCTCCACAAACATTTGAATTAAGGTCCCCCGGGGAGTCCCCGTCACCAAGTTGCTGATTTCTTCTCCTTCATTATATCTTGGTGTAATTTACAGAGGGATGGCATGTGGCTCTGATGGAGAGATTTCCCAGCAGGAGTCTCGGAGAGAGCTCGCAAATCAAGCCAAGGAGGAGGGGGAACCATTAGAATATGAAAAGGTGAGTCAGACTGTGGGATGAAGAGGGTCTCCCCAACAACCCTCTCCCTCCTTCCCTCCCTTCTCTTGCTTGCCAGGAGCTGAGAGCAAAGCATTAGGGCATCAGGCAGTTCATGCCTTCTGACAACTTTAAGGCTAACAGGTTGGTTGTGGCTAGCAGGGCTGGCACCAGAGGGTGGCTAGGTTGGGCCCTGGCCAGGGGCCCCTGAAGGGCTCCTCCTAAGAGTGGGAGGATGGTGCTCCCGTCCTGTGATCCGTGGCAGCAACCCAACCCTGCTGTGGATCACGGAGAGGGAGATTCAATAAGACCCTGCGCACACCCCACCTACCTCTCCTGTCAATGTGGATGCCGTGCGTGCTGTGCGCACATGCCTGCCATCACCCAAGATGGCAGCAGGGGCTTCCCTAAGGGGCTGAAGCCCCCACTGCCATCTTGGTTGATGGCGGGCATGTGTGCTATGCACGCACGTCATTCATACTGACAGGAGAGGTAGGTGGGGGGCGCACACAGGCTTATTAGCCCCGCACCACCTGTATGGGGGGGTGTTGGACTACAGTGTCGCTGGCCCAAGGCAGGCTGGTGCCCAAGGGCCCAGTCGTACCTGGCGCCAGTTCTGGTAGCTAGCCTGTAAGGTACCACAATGCTCTGGGGCCCTCCAGATGGATGGACCGATTAATCAATGTATTTCTATACCTCCATGTCATACAACAGAAGCGCAGTGTGCAATGCTAAAAACATCAAACCCCTTTTTTCAAAATAAAAATTTAGATAATCAGTAAGTTGAACGGCAAATGAGAAATAAAAATGAAACTGCTGCAAAGGCTTTTTAAAAAAGAAAAAGTCTTCAAGATATGCCTGAAAGTCAGAAGCAAACAGGGTTGCCACAGAATCTCTGCTGGAAGCACATTCCACAGCACAGGACCAGCGATGCTGAACACCCTACTTCTGGTGGAGACCAGTCGGACTCCTGTAACACAGGGGACAGCTAATGGATGATTTCACTGATAGAGCCAGGATATAACGGCTCAGGCCATCCTTCAGGTATCCTTTTCATTGAGCATGCATGAATATTTGTGCTCATGATGCCATCAGGAGAGTTATACGCAGTCCTGTTTTCAACACCGTTTGTGCCTTCAAATGTTTTGGGGCAGACATACTGCTTTGCTCCCAACCCTGCACCTTCCTGCTGAAACTCTGTACCTTTTTAATATCTTAAATCTTCCAGTTAATTTTGTTTGCCCTGCTTTGGTCTGTGCGCAAGAGTTCCCCTCTAGATGCCAACAAGGCAATAACATTGGGGAAACATCGCAGAACAACTAACAAAGAGGAATGATGTGTGGACAATCCAGTATGAACCCACCACATCAATGACATGTCACAGAACACACCTGCAAAAAAATGTACCAGACCGGAAAAGCTCTCTCTAGGTTAGTCCTACTCAGAGTAGACCCATTGACAATAACAGAGATGGCTTACTTAGGTCTACTAATTTCAGCAAGTCTGCTCCAAGTGGAACTAGGCTGGATACAATCCTTTGCATTTGCTGCAACAGATTAACATGGTTTAGGATTTGTGGGATATATGACTGACCTCTTCCGCTATACTTCATTTTCACCAAAGAAGTTGATGAGGATCAGCGACAACCACAAGACGACAGGTTCTTCATTCCAAGGTTCTCAAAATCTGTTTTAGCGGTTTAGATATCACCCTTTGTGGAAGCCACAGAGTGGTTTCCAACAAACCAGACAGATTTTTAAGAATGCCTTAAATTGATTAGACATAGTCCTTTCAAGACACAGTGGGTCAGTGGCGGCCGATGGTGCCATGTCAGTGGGGCAGTCGAATCCACTCCAGGTTTTAGCCTGAACTTTCAAAACCCAGAGTGGATTCTCCTGCCCCACTGACATGGAGCCACCAGCACTGGGAGGTATTCAATGCTAATCCTATTCAGAGTAGGCCCACTGGTGGTAACAGACATGACTAACTTAGGTTCATTCATTTCAGCGTCCCTCCTCCAAGCAGGACCAGCACTGAATACCACCCACAGGATTTCATCCAGCCAAGTTCTATTCACAGTAGAGCCATTAATATTCATGGCTCTTTAAGTTAGTAATGCCCATTGTTTTCAATGGGTCTGCTTTGAGGAGGGATAGGAGTGGACGGCTCATGATGATGACCTGGTGCCCTCTAGATGATTTGGACTACAACTCCCATCAGCCCCAGCCATCATGTTCCATTGCATTTATATCTCTGAGCAGAAGTGAAATTGTCCACGGTCGTGGGGGGTCTTAGATCCTTTACTTTTTTAGGAGCAGGGTCCCTATATCTCCAGCATGCTATGAGCCAATCAGCTTGAACGGGGAGTGTGTTAGACACTGAGAAGAGTCTTCTAGCATGCTTCCTTGTCCTTTCCTGCTGATTGGAGCCAGCCAGAGTGAAAGGAGGTGAGTCAGCCACTGCAAAGACTCTCCTCAGTAGCTAACACACTCTTTCATGCTTACCGGCTTCTAGGAGTGTCTGTTGTTGTCAGAAAAGGCATGAATAAAGATCTCATTCTCAACCCCGCAGTAAAAAAAGGGGGGGTGAGGGACAGTGGCTGTGACTAACATGAAGGGACTCTGCACTTCTGAATTAGCCACTACTCTACTGTCTCTGAGAGTTGTTAGGAGACTCCCCCATCTACCATTCTCAGAATTCCCTGGGAAGACGGATTGATAGTTAAACCACTCTGGGAACTGCAGCTCCGTGAGGGGAATTAGGAATCTCCTAACATTCTCAGCGCCCTTAACAAACTACAGTTCCCAGGATTCTTTGGCAGAAGCCAGGACTTGTGAAAATGGAATCATACTGGTTTTCCCCACATGCTTCATTAATTTTAATTAAAATGGAATGATCTTCCTGACGAGGTGCGCCTGGCGCCAACACTGTTATCTTTTTGGCGCCAGGTCACGACTTTCCTCTTCTCCCAAGCATTTTAGCATGTGTTTTTTAAGAAATGTGTTTTTAAATTTGTATATTTGTTTTTAATGTTTTGAATTGTTGTAAACCACCCAGAGAGCTTCGGCTATGGGGCGGTATACAAATGCAATAAATAAATAAAACAACCATTGCAATTTGAAAATACAAATCGTATAACATCAACAGAAAAAAAATATTTATATATTTACTCCATCATTCCACACACACACCCCAAAGAAAAACTCATAGCTTATTGGGCAAAGCAGGGCAAAGCTAAGCAACTGTACCCACATAACAGAACAGCATTATAAAACCTATTTAGGCCGTCTAATTCCATATCATAATACAAGGAAAGACAAACCAAAATTCCTTGCCGCACCCAAACTATGAAGCCCAAAGATATACATATGCCCGAGGAAAACAACCATGTTGTCATTATTAGCAAAATCAATAAAATCCTGCTATACAGTTGCAAAAATGTCTTTCCCCCCCCCCTTTAGCCTTGCACTGCTTTAACTTTTTGATTAATACTGCTTTAATACTGCTGCCGGGTTGCCGTTGACCCATGACAGGCCTTTCCAGCGACGGCTCCAGTGGTGTAGTGGCAAATTCAGAAGCGCAGGGTCCGTCCATGACAGTCGCACCATGCCCCTCACAGCCACACCCCTTTTCCATTTCCCTTCGTCTCCTTTGTGATCTGAGTCCATGCTCCACCACAACAGATGTCCCTAGGAGCCAAGCAGCGTGAAAGGGAGGCTGTGTAGTAGCTACTGAGAAGAGTCTTCTCAGTGGCTGGCTCACTTCCTCTCACTCTGATTGGCTCCAATCAGCATGGAAGGACAAAACATGCTCTCCTTTTGTGATGTTGGCTCGTACTGAGGGACTTGGCTGGGACCCGGTTCCCAAAAAAGTAAGGGGGCTACAGCCTCCCTCAACCCTGGATGACTACACCCCTGGATGGTTCACCGTTTGTGGAATGCCCACCACAGTGAGGTACATCTGTCTCCAACATTGATTTTCAGAAGGAAGTTGAAAATATCACTGTTTCCCCAAGACCGTTCATTCCTGGCAACCAAAATATCAGTGAATAGAAGAAAGATTTTTCATCTGCCACTGTTTTTTAGAATGGTTTAACTGTAACTCCACTTAGAATGCTTTTGTTGGGGAGGAAGGAGCAGTTGTTAAAAAAAAATTGGTTTGCCACCCTGGGCTCCATCGGGAGGACGAGCAGGATATAAATTTAATTCATAAGAATAAAATGCATAGCACAGATGGGACCTAGCACAGCTGCCCTCTCTGGAAATTAATCACTGCGCCCCCTTTACACTTTCACAGAAACGTGACAGGGCCTCGGGCGAATCTGGGCTTTGCTACAAGAGTTTGGTCTGACCGTGTGGCTGACCCACACAACTCGCCCCTCAGCAAGTCTAGGAGAAAGTGAACACTGCCTGGGCGAGGTTTTTCTCTTCCTGGTGTGATGACCTTTTGTTTAAATGCTGGCGATGTGTTTTGACAAATGGTGAGCTGCAAAGGAATCATCACCACCTCCTTTTAAAAAACAAACAAACACACACGCGAAAGCTGGTCTTTGAGCCAGGAGGGTTGAGCTGCAAGACCTTGTGCCAAAGTGGCGTTTCTCAAAATTACTGACTCACCACTAGGGAATCCTATTGCAACAATCTGCATGCCAAGACAACCCGTCCCCCCTGGCTCATCTGCCACAGAATCCCCAAGCACAGAATCTCCATGCCCATGCAAACAGAGCGCTGAATTCAATCCACACTCCTCGAGGACATACTTGACAGGAAAAGAGTGGCGATGGTGGGCAGCTTGTGGGGAAGCGACACCATGTCATTCGCTGCAGGAATAGCACCAGGTGCCTCATGCCACATTAGGCCGCTGGTCCATCTGCACTGATTCCCTGACACATCGAAGCTCAGTATTGTCTACACTGACTGGCAGCCGCTATCCAAGGATTTCAGACAAAGGGCATTCCCTGGCCTGTCTGGAGATGCTGGGCGACTGAACCCAGGACCTTCTGTAGGCAGGTGCTCTCCCACTGATCTATAACCTTTCCCCTAAAAATAAGATAAGATTCTAGTCCTCATCAGGACTGTCCCAAAGGACTGTCCTAAATAGGGACATGGAAAGTTGCCTTATACTGAATCAGACCATCAGTCCATTTAGCTCAGAATTCTAGCACATCCCTAGCCAAGCCTCAATCCTGTTGCACACAGCGGGGATTCATAAGGAAAGGAGAGGAAGTTGCATTACATTGAGTCAGACCCTGAGTTCATCTAGCTCATGAGGATTTTTTTTTAAAAAAAATTGCAGATAATTGCAGAAATGAAGAGAACTGAATTTAACACTGGGCCATCTGGTTGACCGCTGGGAGAACCAGACGGTGGACTAGATGGGCCTCTTTGGCCCAATCCAACAGCCAGGCTCTGCTTACGCCCTTGTGACTCTGTGAGCTCTGCCCAGTTCTGGGATTCAAAGCATATTCCTGGGATCAGAATTCATTAATTCTAAGTGCACATCTTTTGCACCAGGTGGGTAGACCTTGGGCCCCACCATACATTTAAATTGCATGGCTCTCCCCCCCCCAAAAAAAACCCTGTTAACTGTAGTTTGTTAAGAGTGCTGGGAATTATAACTCCGTGAGAGGTAAACTACCATTCCCAGGATTCTTTGGGGGAAGCAATGTGCCTGAAGTGTGCTCTAAATGTATGGTATGGATATAATGAAGGTATATCCTGCAAGCCTGAAGTCTGCTCATCCCTCCATCAAGTACCCTTCTGTTATTCTATTTTTTTGAAATTTTTAATGAGTACACTGCACATTTTTCAGGTCCCTCGCTTTGCCTTTCGCCCATGTGTTTTCCCATATGCAGGAGACCAGGAGCGCCACTCTAAAAATGCTGCAGAAACAGAGGGGGAACAGAATCTCAAAGCAATCCTACATACAATAAAATCACATCCAGACAGCCTTCCCCCTCCCCTTCCTCCCACTGTGTATTATCAATGCGCATGCACGCCTTGGCAACCCAGAGGATTAAAAAAAAGAGATGCAAATGAACAGATGGAATGGAAAGATGAGGCAGAGCGCGCATGCCCTAATTCTGGAATTCATTTTAAGAAGTTCCCCTAGCTAAACCACAGTTCAGAAGGAAGATGATGTCAAAGCAGCAGAGTCCAGAGAATAATACAGAGGCTGAATACCGGGCGATTCCTCACATCTACTTTCAAAGCACCCGACTGTTACTTTCCCCGAACTCAGCTTGAAAAGCATTTGAAGGACACCACCCAAGACTGGTTCACCCTAAGGTGAACGCACAAACTCTAGGAACTTTTACTCAGATGTAGGGGTAGAATGATCTGTCAGTTTCGCTTCTCTCCATTTCCCGAGTTCCCAAACATAAATTCAATTCTCCATGTTTCTGCAGCGGTTTGCGATTTAAAACATTTTTTTAAAAATCCCAATATTCTCCGGCGTTTTAGTGCTAATTTCTCCTAACAAAGACATTTTTGCAGGCGGCTTTAAGGTACACATTTTTGCAAGCAATTTCTTGCCATATAATGCATTTTTGTATGTTATTTTCATTCACATGTTCATATGTATGCACATTTCCCCCTAACGCGCATTTTTTTTAGTAAACACTGGTTGGCAAACTGCATTGCACAATGTGAATCAGTGCAAATGTCGAAGGATGGCTGCGTTTCAGTACTCGTATTGTTTCAAAACTGCAAATTTGACAGATTCAGCTTGAAATGCAAACCAAATCAAATTTCTCGCCCATCCCTACTCACATGTAAGCCTCCCTATGTTCAGTGTACGGACAGGGGAGAAATTTCTTGATGAAAAACTCCTCACTTGGCTCTTCTCAAAACTATATATCAACTGAAACACAACCATCCTTTGAAATTTCCCCTTCTCCTAATTTTGCAATGCAATTCTGCAAGAAAACAATGCGTACAGACAGTAGAGGGAAAATGCATTAAAATGCACATATTTGTGAAAACAGGATAAAAAAGGCTTGTCACATTTGGGAAAATTGCTTGTACAAATGTGCATATTAGCTAAAAGGACATACAAAAATACATTTATTTGGAGAAATCTGCACTGAAATCCTGACAAATTTCCATGAGGATTTTTTAAGAAAAATTGTTATGGAGATGGAGAACTGAATTTAAGAAAACTGAACTGAATTTGGAAAAATGAGAAACTGAAATGAGAAACTGCCGGTCCCCAGTTCAGTGAGCCTTCCACCCTGCTAAGGAGCAGGCACAGAAATTGGAGCCTCACAATGCGATCCCAGGCCTCTTTACTCAGAAGTAAGCCCCACTGTGTTCATTGGGCCTTCCACGCTGTTAAGTAGGCATAGCAGTTGCAGCCTCACCATGTGAACCTAGGGTGTTTTTACTCAGAAGTAAGGCCACTGTGTCCGATGGGGCTACATTTAGGGGGGGATGTAAGATCCCAGCTTTAATTGACTATCTCACAGAACTGGCTTCATTTAGTCCAACCCACAAGCTGATTATATTACATAGAAATGGGGATGGAAACATGCACACCTCTCTCAAGAAATTTCATATTTTTTCCTAAACTTTCCCGCTCGCTTCCAAAATTCCTACAAGTCATTTTGCCTGAACAGAACACCCTAAAATTTTGCTTGAGACAAACGCCACCTTGAACTCCAGGCTATTCTTTCCAAAAGTCAGTGGTGTTTTCGGTTCCCCCCCTCAGCGTCACCCCCATTCTCCACCCCAGTGACTTCTCATTTACCCCAGAATGTTTCGCGTTGCCTTACAGAGGTGCAGCCATGCAAGGGATGCTCTCTTCTGAGGCCCTGGGGCTCCGCTATAGAAAAGCCAACTAACAACCCAGGCTATTGTCGAATTTGGTCATTTAAAAAACAAGAAGCAGAAGAAGATTCTAACCCTTAGTTTCAAAAGAAAGAAGGTAGACATGCAATATCTCAGAAGCGGCAAAATTTTAAGCGATCAACAGATGGGAAAGACAAACAAACAAGACAGGGGTAAACAAAACACAAATCCAGATGTGAAGAACTCTGTACATGCTCAATAGAGGATTTGTTTATTCATGTAGTTCGGAGGCAGGAAACATCTGTGGCAATCCAGATATTGCTGGATTCCGATTCCCCTCATCTCTGACCATTTGTCATGCTGGCCAAGGCCGATAAAAGGTGGAGTTAGTTGTATGCTAACATTATTTATATGCTGCCTTTTGGGACACACTCTGCCCGAGGTAGCTCACAATAGCATAAAAACACAATGGTCTGGTTTGCCCATAATGCTAAATCATGGTTTGTTTAATAAACCACAGATTAGCAATGCATTGGCCAACAGTTGATCAAACAAATCATGGCATGTTTCTCCAAATATGGATTGTTTCTGCCTTGTGCCTTAGTACCATGGCAAGCATCGAGGGGGTGAGGTGGGCAAACAACCCATGGTTTAGGAAGGATGCTGGGTTCGCAAGCAATGCACAATCCACGGTTCATAAGCCAACAACAAACCATGGCTTCAGATTGTGGTTTGTTGGCAGGAATAAACAAACCACAGTTAAGCCGCTGGGCAGGGTTCGGACAATCTGGTAAACCATGGTATGTTTCATAATGAGGCCAGGAAATAAAGTGATCAAAGGCAGCAGAATTAAAAATAATTACCAATTATTGTTAAAGTGCCAGTTAAAACATTTACAGACTAATAAAACAGCTACACAGAGAAATATTCTGCGACATGGCTCTGCAGGAAACAAAAAGGCAGTCAGAAAAGGCGGTGCTTTAAACCCTGTTTTAAAATCTGCAGGGTAGGCAGAGACCACGTGGACCTTTGAGGGGAGTGAGTTCCCCAGTTTGGGGACCACCAGAACCAATTGCTTGGATAACAACAAGAACAACAGCATTGAAAGCAAGATAGACTCAGAACAAAAATATTTAAAAAAAACAACAGCACTTCAAAAGCAGCAGCTGAAAGCAATCAGAATGCAGAGCTTGAATAATAATCCTGTTTTACGTCTAACTCTTTAAGGAAGGGGAATGGCTAAGGATGGAAGGGGTGGTCTTGAGGGAGGGGCACACTGAAGGCACCTTGATCCACAACCTTTACAAGGATTCACCCCAAAAGTGACTCCCAATCCCACCACAACCAACGCTTTCTTGAGGCTTTAGCCCCCACTCCAGACTCCCGTTCCCTTCCCCCAGGCACCACAAGTCTACACCCACACACATGGGGCCACAACAACCAGCCCTTCTGCCTGGAATAGCCGCTGTAGACGCCCAGGGCTCCACCTGTTTCCAGCTTCCTTGGGGGGCTGGGGCGAGGGTCTCCTTCACTTCTGGGGCTCACCGGGAGTCCCTTGCTCAGGGTTAGGGCGCTTGGGGGAGGATAGGCCCAGAGGTCCTCTGGCTGGGCCCCTTTTGCAGGATACGCTAGGGCAGTGATTCTCAAATGGTGCAAGGTGAGGTGGGCTGGGGCCTTCTTAAAGGGGCCATGCTGGTAGGAGCCCTTTGGCCTAAGGCAGTCCCCTGCAGACCTTCACATGTGGGGCTAACTGGGCATGGTCAACAGAGGAAGAAGAGGATCCTTACCCCCCAAGCCAACAGAAGGTGCAGGACAGCCCTGGAGGTCACAGCATCTCATGGGGCACGCTGTGCCAAGGACCAGCAAGAGCATTGCCCTACCCAAATTTGAGGAACTCAGACAGGGCTGTAGTTTTTTCCTTCATTGATGCCAGAGAAAGTTTCAGTTCACAGCGCTTCATGGATCTACTTACTCAGAACTCAGCATCCCTCTCTAACTAACTAGGCACAACTTGGCGGCATTAAGAGATTGACTCGGCAACTAACCCTCCCCCTCCCCCAGCTTAAGTAGGGCTGGGCAGCCCCCCTATGTGTGTGTACCCCGAATCACGGTTGGAGGTGGGCGCGTAAGTGCAGACTCCTTCTGAGCGCTGGATTGTGGGATCTCCTGCCGCATTCATCTCCTGCACTGGGGCAAAGGGGCAATATCTGCACCGTCCTCTCCCTCAATGGGGGCAGGGCCGTCTGGCGGCAGTGGTGGCGGTGACGGAGGAGGAGTAAGGGGGCAGTCTGGGGATCCCTCTTGGGGGGTTCTGGGATGGCTGAAGGTAGCCTATCAACACTCAGAGCAGGGGTTACTTTGATGCCCCACTCCTCCTCGCTGGGTCCTTCCCCAGCCGGGATGTCCCAGTCCAAGTCTTCCCCCTGTGCATCGGTCCACCCCCGGCTAGCATGGCTCACGACAAGCATAGCCATCCAGTTCTCTGGTGGAAAAATCAAGGCTCAAGACCTCCTCTTTGTCTATACCTTGGACCTGCATATTCAACCCCAGAGCTCACAGCACTCGTGGGGCGGAAGGCCGGGAGCCCAAAGAGTGGGTGGAGCCATAGCCAACGGTGGGAAAAGTCAGTGAATTCTGGTTTTGCCCCCGTCCTCCTCCCCGCCCCACTGGGTTCTACGAGAGCAACACTGAGATGAAGGAGGCGGAAGCTGTTGGATTTTAAGGAACAGAGCAGGCAGGTGAGCCCTAACTGGGGGCAGACTTGAGAACAGGTGGGGCAGCTCCCCATACGCCCTGACAGATCAGCCTCCACTGTAGAGTATGTGTTAAGAGTTCCGTTCTTCCACCCAGTGAGTAGCCACAACAGAGCCAACTGAGTAGCAAAGCAGCCAAAGGAGCAGCCGCAACAAGCGATCTCGACAAAGTAAGGATTATGCTTCCTCAGTGGTTGAGCACATCCTTTGCATGCGCAAAGTGTCTAGTTAATGGAATAATGTCTCAAGCTGCAAGGACCCCAGGTTTCAGCTGAACATCAGGAAAAGCTTCCTGTTAGATCGGTATGACAATGGAACCAATGACTTTGGGAGGTGGCGGGCTCTCCAACGCTGGAGGCCTTCAAGAGGCAGCTGGACAGCCACCTGTTGGGTATGCTTTAAGTTGGATTCCTGCATTGAGCAGGGGGTCAGACTAGATGGCCTTATAGGACCCTTCCAACTCTACAATTCTACGATTCTATGGTTTTTGCCAACCCCGCTTCAAAAGGATTTCAGGAAAGAAGGGTTCACTCGGAAACCCTTAAGAGCTTGGAGAGCGACGTGCCAGTCAGAGTAGACATTACTAGAGAAAGAGGCTGCGTGTGTACACTAGACATTAAAAGCACACTGAAAGTACATGACTTCCCCAAAGAATCCTGGGAACTGTAGTTTGTTAAGGGGGCTGGTAATTGTAGCTCTGTGAGGGGTTAACGACAGTTACCAGGATCCTGGGGGCGGGGTGGAGGGAGAGAGTGTGCTTCTGATATGCTTTAAATATATAGTGTTTATGCAGTCAGTGACTCCGTGTTTTAATGTTAAATGTCTGCATTGGATTTACTAGGGCTGTTTTACTAGGGCTGTGCACAGCCCCCCCCCCGGACCAACCACTCTGGCTCTAGCCCCAAATCAGTGCAGGGGCAGGGCTTAGGTTTTTAAAACCTTAATGAAACATACAGAGGGGGATGGAAGAAGGAGATGCTGTGTCTGAAACCTGCCCGCCCCCAAAGAAGCAAGCACAGAAGACTGTGCGCTGCTTTGCATGCCCTTTCCCTGCAGGGAAGACACTCGCAAACAGTAGTGGCCGGTGTTTCCATGTCTGTGGGGCAGTGGAATCTGCCCCAGGTTTTAATCTGAACTTTCCAGGAGCTGTCAAGGTGCTGAAATCTAACCCAATCTAGATTCAGCAACTTGGACATCTCCTCGAGAGTTCAGATTAAAACCCTGCGTGGATTCCCCTGCCCGATTGACATGGAGCGACCCTTTGCCACTGCTTGCAAAGGAGTGCCCTGCACCCCACAGGATTGAGTCCTTCACTCTCCAGAGGGTGAGCAGAGGATTCAGTCACAAGCACATTCCCTGTGGGGACCATGCTGATAAGACAGCCTCCCCCCCCAAAAAAACCCTGCCCACTGAGCAGCCCAACCTAGGAAGATCCGGGCCTGTCTCGACCTGACTAGGCCCAACCCTGGATCATCTCGAATCATTTCCATTTGGTTCAGAGTTTGGGCTTTGTCTGAATCCAGTGCACAGCCCTAGCATTTACTATTTAGTGCCCAGAACAATAGATCCTTAATTATACAGCCAGATTGTCGGCAAAGGGTTCTCTTGTGCAGCAAAATACATTTCCATCATCATCTGGAGGGTGGAATGGCCCCTGGGAGCACAGGTTCATCATCCCTGCTTCAGGACCCGCAACTCATGATGAACAGGCGGCCCTAAAATGAATCAGGCCATTGGCCCTTCTACTTCAATCATCTCTAGACGGATTAGAAGCTGCTCTCCGGGGATCTCTGCTCTTTCCGTCCCTGCCATCTGAGACCCTTTTAAATGGACTCAGCCCGGATGTGTTCTTAGGGGTGAGAGAGAAATTCAATTCAGTTCGCATTTAAAGGTGAACCTACCTCATTCACGCTTTCCACAAGAATACATAAACCAAAACAGAGGGTTGTGTTCAACCAAGTCCTGCTCAGAGTAGACCTGTTGAAATTCACGCGCCTATGTTAGCCATGTCCATTAACGTCAATGGGTTTACTCTGATTAGGACTAGCGCGAAATACGATCCACGAACCATTCTCTGAAATTTGCACTTTTCTGAATGTTCGTGATGCAATTCTCCAGCCAAGTAACACATACAAAAATGTGTGCATTAAGAAAGCATGTATTGGTGGGGGGAAAATAACGTTAAGCCACAGTAGCAAGCAAAGAACAACTAAAACTCCCAGCTAGTAAAGAACTAGCACGTGACAGAAAGGCAAAAAGATTCCTCAACCCCATTGTCTTCAACCGTTTCAGACCCACCAGGACCCACCTTTAACCAAAACATGCATTTATTTATTTTTATTTATCTATTATTAAATTTATATCCTGCCCTTCCTCCCAGAAGGAGCCCAGAGCAGCAAACAAGCGATAAAATGCTAAAAACATCTCAGAAACATCTTTAAAATAAAGCATCTGTTAAAAAAATCTTTAAAACAATGTTTAAATTTGTAAAAAACTAAACATTTCTTAAAAACAATTCCAACACAGATGCATTTGGGGACCCATTTCTTAATTTACCATGTATTTGTCGGGTGCCAAGGGCTGGTTTTTTTTTGTGACCCGCTTCTATCAGGTCATACTGAGCCCTAACAATGCAGTCGCAGCCCAATGTGGGCTCAGTTTTGTTCCCTGCGGTGCTAGCTCTCTCCTTGCAAGGAGTATTTAAAGGAGTATTTAAAAATCTGATGCTCCCCCCCAACAAAGCTAAAGTGGTGCAGTTCCTTCCAGGACACTCCACCACTTCCTTCCGCCACAGGCAGAGAGCAGAGTCAGCGGGCGCCTTCACCATCACACACGCATCTACGTGCCACACGTGTGGCTGTTTTGTGGGTGAGGGTGGGGCCGACGGTAGCGGAGAGTTGAGGACCCTGGATGTGGCCGGCAGAGCCACGGCCTCTCTGCTCCTTTCGGGAAGGGTTTTTTCTTTCTTTTTTTGCGAGGGAGGCAAGAGGCAAGAGTGGAAGAGTGGAAGAGCTGTGTTCAGCAGAATGGAATGTCCTCCTGGGATCGCGGGTCTGAACCTCCGCCAAGACAGCGTCCCTCTGAAGCCGGCTTCTTTTCAAGCCTACAACCTCAGGCTCTGTGTGTGTGTGTTGCAAAAAAACCCAAGCCGTATTTCTTTCTCTTTTTAAATTTTTTATGGCTCTTTTGAAAATGTTCCCCTTCCTCATGCACAAATGTGACTCACCCACATACATGAGCATGTACAGGGGGAGCATCCCCCCGAACCATAATCCTCAGATTCCCAGCTTTCATTTTTTTAAAACAGCATAGGCAGGATATACACCACACATTTAAAGCCTATCTACTATAGCCAGTGTGGTGTAGTGGTTAAGGTGTTGGACTACGACCTGGGAGACCAGGGTTCGAATCCCCACTTAGCCATGAAGCTCACTGGGTGACCTTGGGCCAGTCACTGCCTTTCGGCCTCATGAAAACCCTATTCAAAGAGTCGCCATAAGTTGGAATCGACTTGAAGGCAGTACATCTACATCTCTAAAACTCATTTGAAATGTGGTGTTGGAGGAGAGCTTTGCGCATACCATGGACTGTGAAAAAGACAAATAATTGGGTGTTAGAACAAAGTAAACCAGAACTATTGCTAGAGGATGATGAAACTGAGGTTATCGTACTTTGGACACATCATAAGAAGACACGACGCACTAGAAAAGACAAGAATGTTGGGAAAAACAGAAGGGAGTAGAAAAAGAGGAAGGCCAAACAAGAGATGGATTGATTCCATCAAGAAAGCCACAGACCTCAACTTACAAGATCTGAACAGGGTGGTTCATGACAGATGCTATTGGAGGTCGCCGATTCATAGGGTCGCCAGAAGTCAAAATCGACTTGAAGGCACATCACAACAACACACACACACACCCCAAAGTGGCAGTGGCTCTCTAGGACTTTAGGCAGGAGGACATTCCCAGCCCTAACTGCAGATACCACGGGGGGGGGTTAAACCTTGGGACCTTCTAACTGCAAAGCACTTGCTCTGCCACTGAGCTATTGCCCTCCCCCCCCCCAAAAAAAGTAAGTCCCAGTCCTCAAGAATCTGAACAAAGGGCCGATCTAATCAGAAGCTTAGGAAGCTGCCTTATACAGAGTCCGACACTTGGTCCATCTAGCTCAGGATTGCCTACACTGACTGGCAGCTGCTCCCTGGAGTTTCAGACAGGGAGTCTTTCCCAGCCCAGCCTGGAGACGCCGTTGGGGACTGCACTGGGGACCTTATTTATTTATTTCATTTATTTGATTTATATCCCCCCCTTCTTCCCAGCAGGAGCTCAGGGCGGCAGGCCTTCTGCATGCACAACAGCTGCTCTGCCACTGAGCCAGACCCCCTCCCCAAACCCTAGTGGTTATGGTTTTGATTTGAAAACTAAAAAAATGCACACACATCCCCATGTTGGCGGGTTCGAATCCCGCTCTCTCCCTTCCTACCCCTAGCCTCTCGTGTGTGTGTGTGTGTGTGTGTGTGTGTGTGAGTGTGTGTGTGTGTGTGAGTGTGTGTGTGTGTGTGTGTGTTTATTCCTGCTCTGCCTTGAAATAATCCACACACCAGCTGCCTCCCTCTCCCTCCCTCCCCCTTTCTCTCTTGCATTCCCTTTGCCCTCCATCTCCTTCCACACACCCTTCCCTCCCTCCTCCCCCTCCTCCTCCGTCTTTTCTATAACTCAAAAGCTTGTCAGCCTAGTTCCAGACTGCTGGCGCCAACCTTCTCTCCGGGAAGGGGAAGGGAGCTGGAAAAAAAAATAGCAAAGAGAAAAAGCATGCAAGCAAAGGGAGGGAGAGATGCGCCTCCACATGAACGCACATCAAACCAGCCCTTTATCTCCCCGGAATGTTTTTCAGCTGCACTTTCTCTCTCTCCCCCCCCTTCCCCAATTTCTCCCCTCCTTAAAAAAAAAATCACTGCTTGCTATCCCTAATAATCCTTGGAAAGAAGTAAATGCATCTGCGTGTTTGTGTGTGCATGAAGACACAGACACACACACAGAGTGCAAGCCCAATAGGTCTACTTGGAAGTAAGGGCTGTTGATTCCCACGGGGCTGACTCCCAGAGAAGCAGGGATAGGTTTGCAAGCCCAAATAAATAAGGGGAAAGCGGGAGGGGCGTGTATGGGGAAAAACAACACCCAAGCAAATGTGGCATCTATTATTTATCCAGGCGATCAATTATTGAAGGCGCAGTCTGGGGTGGGGGGGAGAAGGGGGGCACAGAAAAATAGGTGGATGCTGGAGATGGAGGGGATGAGCGCTGCAGAGTGCACAGGCAAGCGGAGCCCAAAAGCGGCTGAGAGAAAGAAAAGGGTTGTTTTGCAAAGACAATTGGGGGCGCTGAGCCAACCCCCCCAACACACAAACCCCTTCCCTCCCACCAACTCCACGCAGGAAGAAAGACGGGGGAGGATGTGTTGTCCCATGCCTCAAGTTTTCAAAAGATATGCAGAATATTTTTAGAGCGGAGAGGGTAACAGTTTTTCTTCTTCTTCCCAAAGTGGGGTTATGGAGGCTCCTCTGTGCAACTCTTGGGCCTACAAGGCTGCTATTTTTCCACTTTGGGAGGGGGGAGAAGAAAGAAAGAAAGCAAAAAGTGTTGGATTTTATTGGACAGGAAAGTGGGGTCCAAATATCGTTGCTTGGCTCTGAAGCCCCCAAGTGGTGTGATAATGGTCTACTCCAAAAAAGGGATGTTGGAGAAGTTTATTTCATTTATTTATTTATTTCATTAAACTTATAGACCGCCCCATAGCCGAAGCTCTCATTGGGAGCTGAATCTATCCAATTCGCATTTTCTGAAACAATATGAGAACCGAAAGACAGCCATCCTTTCACATTTGCACTCATCCAAATTTTGCAATGTAGGTCTCCAACCAAACGACGTTTACAAAAATGCATATATTTGGGGGAGTTGTTGTTGGCGATCATTCGTGGCCGAGTAAGATTGTCTTCCAAGATAATTTGGTTGGAAGACGTCTGTGCATGAATTTGTTTTATGTGGGGAGATCGGCGCACAACCATCAACGCACAATCGCAAATGTGTGCGAACATGAAAATATCAGTGAAAATAACATACAAAAAAGCATTATATGAGAAGAAACTGCTTGCAAAAATGTGTCCATTAAAACTTCATAAAAATGTGCTTAATAGGAGAAATGTGCATTAAAATGCTGAAGAATTTTCATGAGGATTATTTTTTAAAAACACACACAAGTTGCTGCAGAAATGTAGAGAACTAAATTTAAGATTAGAAAGATGAGAAGCTGAAAGAACGAAAATGAACAGATCCTTCCATCCCTAGTAGTAGATGAGTGGAGTTTCCAGATGATGATGTGATGATATTTATAACCAGCCTTTCCTCCAAGGAGCTCAAGGTGGTTCTCTCCTCCCCGTTTTATCCTCACAACAACCCTGTGAGGTAGGTTAGGCTGAGAGTCTGTGGCTATGTTCCTAGGTCGTCTCCCATGGGTGGCAGGCAGTCCTACAAATAATCTGGTCCCAAGCCACATGCAGATGGTCATCTGAAAGCACATTCACCCTGAAGGAGACCCACCAGGAGAGAGGGAGACTCTCTGAACTGGGAGAGGAAGAGTTGCAAGAAGGCCAAACTTGGGAGAGTCAGTCTGAACCCATCGCAAATGGTGAAAGGGCCGTGGCTCCATGGCAGAGCACCTGTTTTGCATGCAAAAGGCCCCAGGTTCAATCCCCAATGGCATCTCTAGACAGGGCTGGGAAAAGACTCCCAGCCTGAAATCCTGAAGAGCCGCTGCCAGTCAGTGTAGACAATATTAAGCAAGATGGATCAGTACCCTGACATGGTATAAGGCAGCTTCCTATGTCTTTCTTGTATATCAAAAAAATGTCACGGTACAGTGGAGGCTTGTGCATTAGGGCATGTGGGACGCTGCTCACCAACCTCAGTCTGTCCTCAGCCAGTCTCCACCTGCTTGCTCTCTTATTTACATCCAGGCAGAGGCAATGGCTATCAACTTCCTCCTCCTTAGACTCAGTGTTCGCCTTATAGATCTCAGCAGGGAGGAGGATGAGGCAAAATTAGGTTAGGAGCACACTAGTTGTTTCAAAAGCATTTTGTCTGGCTGCTGTTTCAAATGTATTTGCCCAGAGCTGGACACATCTCCCTTCCCTACTGCTGATTAGGACCACCCGCTGTGGGCCAATCAGTGTGTCTGCCTCAGCCTACAGCAAAGTGTTTTCATTGGCACACCTGGAGTGGCAACGGGGTTGATGCCTGACCAGTTCTGAAGTCTGTGTGAAGCTGACTTCATGGTACAACACACTGGAGCTGCAACTTCATCAGATTTTCAAATTGCTTCAAAAAGATAGGACCACTCAACCCTGTCAAAGGCCTTTTCCGCATCTAAAAATAATATCCCTGCTTTTTCGTTTTTTTCATCTTGAGCTTTTTAAATCAGATTAATCCGTCATTTAATATTGGTAGATAGTTTCCTATTTTTTTATTAAGTTTGATTTCTATGAAAATAATTTCATAATAATGCAAATAATCATTCTGCTATAATTGTTATCCAAATTTTTGAATCTTGATTTAGCAAAGATATTGGTCTATATGTTTCTGGAGTAATTAGATCCTTATTTGGTTTTGGAATGAATACAATTTTGGCTGAATTCCAAGAATTGGGGAGTTTATTAATATATTGTTAGACATGATATGTTAGACCATGGTATTCCCGATCTCTATGTATGGATGTGAAAGTTGGACAGTGAAAAAGGCGGATAAGAGAAAAATCCACTCATTTGAAATGTGGTGTTGGAGGAGAGCTTTGCGCATACCATGGACTGCGGAAAAAACAAAAAAATGGGTGTTAGAACAAATGAAACCAGAACTATCACTAGAAGCTAAAATGATGAAACTGAGGTTATCACACTTTGGACACATAATGAGAGGACATGATTCACTAGAAAATAAAATAATACTGGGAAAAACAGAAGGGAGTAGAAAAAGAGGAAGGCCAAACATTTCCAGGTGTCGGCATAAGCATGCCAACACAGTGTGCTCAACACCCACAAACCACACAGGGAACATGCCAGTCCTCACTCTGATTCCTGCTAGTGATGGGCCGGATTAGCTTAGGTGGGACAATTCACCCCTGCATCAGTTGATCAACATCTTCCAAGTCCCTATCTCTTCCATAACGTTCTATCTATTATTCCAGGTGAGCACTCTAAAACAAAAGAAAAGCTGCCCTTAACTTCTGGCCTGGACATTGTCACCTGCTCTGCTTGGAGCTCTGGATGGAGGATGGAGAGATATAAGTGCCTGCAATGCTTTTTTTGAGGTGATGGGACTCACTGCTACAGTGCACCAGCACCTCTTCTTTTCTTGCCCGTGGCCAATAGTGCAGTGGCAAATTGAGAAGTGCAGGATCCCTTCATGATAGCCATACCACGTCCCCTGGATCCACTGTTTCTTCTGCAGTTATGGAATTATACAATCCGAATAAAATCGTTGTGTGCATAGGCTCCCCAGACCCCCCCCCCAAACCTCTGTCTCTGGGGGCTAAACATTGCCAGGAACCTTTTGATTTTAAAAATTCTGAAATGAAGCCAAGTGTGAGACTTAGATTTCAGAGATCAAGGTACTTTGCCATGAAGCTCACTTCTCACTTACCCTAGGAGCCAATCAGCATGAAAAGGGAGGTGTTAGCTACTGAGAAGAGTCTTCTCCATGACTGAATCACTTCCTTTTACTCTGATTGGCTCCAACCAGCACAAAAGGAAAAGGAAGCATGTTGTTAGTCAAGTGAGAAGACCCATCTCAGTGGCTAACATGCTCCCCTTTCATGTTGACTGGCTTGTTCACAGGGACACTGCTACCAAAAAAGTAAGGGGTCCAAGACCCCCTGTGACCGCGGAAAACTACACCCCAGCAACCTTTTTGCAGGAAATGGGATGTTGGACTACGATTGACCTGTAGGCTGCTTCATAATGAGCCGTGTCTTATAGTAAAAACTAGGGCTGTGCATGTCCCACCCAATCCAATTCAGGGCCACTCAACCACCACCATGCCTTTTGACAGGTTTGGATTATTCCAGGTAGATCTGATCCAACCCAGGGAGATCCAGGGCTGCCTCAGCCCTCTCCAGCAGAATCCCAGGTTGACCCAAATCGCCCACATTCGGCTCAGTATCCGGGATTTGGCTAGAGCTGGGGCATAGTCCTGGTAAAAAAAATATCACTAAGAGGCTGTCAGTTTCTTATCTGTGAAATGGGCCAAACTGCTCTATCTCACAATGTTGTTGGTGGGGCAAGAAGAAAGAAAGAAAAAGAATTGTGTTTGGATAGTTCAGTCTCCCATGGCAGGTACCGTCTGCAAGGTGTCTGGTCTCTGTTGTGGTGTTGCTTTTTTCCTCTCCCCGTTGAAGACAGGAGCTGGGTTTATGATGCAAGAGGGCCCATATTCAAACCCGAAAGATCAAATGTGACCCAAATTCCATTTCAGTCACTTCACATCCACAGAAGCCCAGCCACAAACAGTCAGGACTGGAGGCTTGGACAAGCGAGCAAAAATGTTTTGCTGATTAAAATTAGGGCTGCAGCTGGGGGGGGGGAGCAGCTCATTCAGGCAAGGGGTGTGTGTGTGTGTGTGTGTGTGTGTGTGTGTGTGTGTGTGTGTGTGTGTGTGTGTGTGTGTGTGTGTGTGTGTGTGTGTGTGTAAGCCTCATCACAACCTTCACATAGGGATGCAAAATCAATGCTAATATTTTGCAGGAAATTAAAAAGCAACAACCTGGAGTTAGGCAGAATTTAAGTGCCCTGCTTAATTTCTCTGCCGCCACCCCATTCACACAAACACACACACACACACAATATCAAATCTTAGCTACAGACAAGCTGCTGGGAAAGTCAAGGGATAGCTTTGCTGGTCCAGGAAAAGCTTTTCTGAGTCTTAAGGGGGGCCTCTGAGGAGCAGGGGGGTGGCTGACAAGGCGGGGGGGGGAGAGGGAGAGCGCGAGGTGGATAATCTATTCCAGACATATATGGCAGAGAGCCCAGAAAGGAGAATCAGCGGCAGAAGAATGGGAAACGACGGCTAAGAACTGATGAGGCTGTGCCGAGCAGAGGAAGCGGAGCAGATTACGCCAATCCCAGCGGAGAGTCGTTCACAGGCGCGCAACAAGGGACAGCCGAATCTCTCCGTTTGGGTTTCTCATTTTCCCACTCCTAAGCCCACATTGCCCTACCGGTTCGCGGTTGCCGTTTCTCTCTTTTACATCCTCACGAAAAGTCATCGGCAGCTTAGCGCACATTCATCCTGACACCCAACATTTTCGTGGGGGATTCTGCCTCATTTTGGCAAAGCAGTTTTCCCTTGATATAAGGCATTTGTCTATGTTGGTTTCACTCATATATGCATTTTTATACCCTAGCACATGCATTTTCGTAGACATTACTTAGCTGGATAGCTGCACTGCCAAATTTGGAGAAGGTCAAATTTCAAAGGATGGCTGTTTTAGTTCAGGTGTTGTTTCAGAAAATGTGACTTAGGCCCCATCTGTAGTGTACACTTAAAGCAGTATCATACCACTTTAAACAGCCTTGGCTTCCCCCAAAGAATCCTGGGAACTGTAGTTTGTTCTGGGTGCTGAGAGGTGGTCAGAGCTTGGAAAAGTTACTTTTCCAAGTTCTGGAGTTGCTAGAAGAGCCAACCATACCCCACACAGAACTACAATTTCCAGAGTTCCCTGCAGAGGATTGATTTTTAAACCACTCTGGGAACTGTAGCTCAGTGAGGGGAATAGGGGTCTCATAACAACTCTCAACAATAAACTAGAGAACCCAAGACTCTTTCAGGGACATCACCAGTGTGGTGTAGTGGTTAGAGTGTTGGACTAGGACCTGGGAGACCTAGATTCAAATCTCCATTTAGCCATGAAGCACACTGGGTGACCTTGGCCCAGTCAGTGTGTCTCAGCCCAACCTACCTCACAGGGTTGTTGTGGGGATTAAATTAGGAGGAGAACCATGTATGCCACTTTGAGCTCCTTGGAGGAAAAGTGTGATATAAATGCAAAAATAAAAATAAATAAATGACTGCTTAAAGTGGCATGATACTGCTTTAATGTTTAGTGCAGATGGGCTCTGCGGTAGCGGCATCTTTAAAAGTGAACTGAATCAAATTTATCTCCCAGCGCTTTGCACAAAGCAACTTCTGTTCCATGGGTTCTATTCAATGCTGGTCCTACTCAGAGTAGATCCATTGAAAATAATGAATATAACTAAAGTCCATTTATTTCAATGAGTCCACTCCAAGTAGAACATGGTTGGCTATAACCTTTGGTCTGGTTCACATTTTAATGCAAAGCTACATCATTCACACTGCCCGAAAAAAACTATGAGAATAGAAATAACAGCTATCCTTGGGAATTTCCACTGCTCCAAATTGTGCAAGTTCCCAAGCAGAAAAGGTGCCCCAAAATGGATATATTAGGGGAAACCATGCCTTAATAGATATTAAAAGATATTAATGGAAATAACATGCAAAGAGGCATTATATTAGGGAACAAAAACGCAAAACGTGTCTATTAGGCCTACAAAATATGTATGCTAGGATAAATGTAGACTAAAATACTGGCAATTTTTTGTGTGGACTTTTAAAAAGAAAAAAGAAAAATTGCAGAAATGTTGTCACCTGAATTTAAGATTGGAAAAGTGAGAGAAACCGACACTGACAGTTTCGCCCATCCCTTCCCAAGGGAGGGGGTTGGGAAGCCTGCAAAAACATCTGAAGCGTATGGCATGCTATGTGCAAGAGCAGCTGCAACTGTAGCCCTTTCCTAGTTGCAAATAAGGAAAGCTGAAACATGAAAAGCACCTTTGCACCCCATCTGTATCCTGCCCTACTTCCCTTAGACCTCGGCGTTCAGATTCCCCACCCGACTCCCACCACGCTGAGGTCACTTCCTCCCATTCTCTGGCCCATTTCCTTTCTGCATGCCGCGCACTTCCTTTCTCCCTTTGATGCGTTCGTCTCGTGGCATCAGTTCGCCGCGAGACATTTGGAGGCCGACTCTGGAATCGTTCCGAAAAAGTATCTAGTCCTTTCTGCAAAAAAAAAAAAAAAAAGACCTCCAGCTGTCAGTCATTAGGAAATGAGACCTAGTGTTGTCACATAAAAGCTCAGAATTGCCAACTCCAGAAGAGTTTCTGGGTACGTCTTCAGGGCAGAACTTTGGAGGCAGGAATCTAAGGCCCCACTCAGGAGAAGGCGCTGGAGGTAATACATATGATCCCAGCACTACCTGGAGACACCAGGGATTGAACCGGGGATCTTCTGCAAGCAAGGCAGGTGCTCCACCACTGCGCTATGGCTCCCCCTACAAACTATTTACAAGGGGATGTGTGAACTGCAGTGGAAAGGGAGTTGTCTGCACAGATTTTATATCAGTATATAACCTCAGGTTGGGAAAGATGAGTGGCACTAGCATAACCCTAAGGGACATCAGAATTCGAGAGAGAGCAAGAGAGAGAGAGAAAACTCTGTAAGTTGCAAAGCATATTGGGATTTAGTGTGGGCTTGTGCCATGTGCATGCATTCATTATAACATGAGATTGCATGTGTGCTATGATAGGCCACAAAAATGGGCATCGTCGGAATCAGATATGCCCACCACTGAACACACACCAGGGGCAGTCAGGGACACGTATATGCTGGGACTGGGAAGAGTACAGAAAAGGCACCTCGTAACTGCAGAACTGAACGCAAAGTATTCAGCTCCTTAAGGACTGCTGTTTACCTGTTTATTTATTTCAGCATGCTTCTGGCTATCACGGGGCTGACAATCAGCTCAAAAGCACATGAGCAACATCTGCTGCCACCTCAGTCACCGAATATGAGTTTCTATTGGTTGGGGTTGATGGAGGGGTGAATTACATCATGTAGCTCCTTGCCACTCTCCCTGCACAGTAGAAGCAAAATTCATTGTGCCAGACAAGAGAAACTGTGCGTCTTTGCAGAATTTATACAGGTTGTAGGGTGCAGCTCTTCCGCTTGCAGAATTTCTTTTCCTGCAGTGCAGCAAACTCACCGTCCCCGGCGCTGTCGAAAGGAC
Organism: Rhineura floridana; assembly: GCF_030035675.1. Taxonomy (NCBI): domain Eukaryota; kingdom Metazoa; phylum Chordata; class Lepidosauria; order Squamata; family Rhineuridae; genus Rhineura; species Rhineura floridana. The sequence continues at coordinate 20,015,581 of NC_084499.1, read as the reverse complement.
TGCATGTCTCAGTGAGAGTTCAAAGCTCCAACAGGATGGCAGCATGATTTGGAGAAAATCATATTGCTCGGGTCTTTTTGGATCTGAAGCACTATTGAGTTGCCACTCTGGAGGCGTGCGATGTGGTGGGCGGACACGGCAACAGTGACAGGAGAAAGGGTTAAATACTAAGCCACTCAATTGGGGATATAACTCTCTTTGGACAAACTCAGGTCAATCAGTACCTCTCTTTTTTAATTTACCTCACAGGGTTGTTCTGAGGATAAAAGTGAGGGAGAATCAAGCATGCTGTCAAGATCCTCAGAGACAATTGCAAGATATAAATGTGCTAAATGAGTGAAGGACCTCATCTCCCAGCACCACGAATTTCATCAAAAAATAGTGTCAGCTTGGATGAATTCATCAATTTTGGTTTCTCACCTTTCCAGATTTAAATTCATTTCTCTATATTGCTGCAGCAATTCGCAGGACTTTTTTTCCCCCATGAAAATTCCTCATGAAAATTTTGATGACTTTTCCCCATGAAAAGTTGCCTGCATTTTCGTGCAAATTTCTCCCAACAACCACTTTTATTTTGGTATGCAGTTTTGAGTAACAGACATGTTTTTGCAAGCTATTTCCCCTAATTTAATGCATGTTTGTATACTATTTTTACTAATATATGCATGTTGTGCACACTGTCACCAAACATATGGATTTGTGTACAATTGTTTGGTTGAGAACAGCATTGCAAAATTTGGATAAGTGTGAATTTCAAAGGCTAGCTATGTTTTGGTTTGCGTATTGAACACAATAAGAGCCCAAAGGGGGCCCATCTAGTCCAGCCTCCTGTTCTCACAGTGGCCAACCAGATGCCCATTATAGGAAGCCCGAATGCTGGACCTGAGCGCCACAGAACTCTTCTCCTGCTGGAGGGGAGAGCCCTCTCGCGCTCAGGTCCTGTTTGTGGGCTTCCCATTGGGGCATCTGATTGGAAACTGTGAGGACAGGAGGCTGGACTAGATGGGTCACTGGCCTGATCCAGCAGAGCTGCACTCTTAGCTGAGAATGGGACCTCCTCATCCAGGTGCAGTCTATCTCTGAATACCAGTTGCTGAGAATCACAAGTGGGGAGAGGTGCTTTTGCGCACGGATCCTGCTTAGGGCATCTGGTTGACCACTGCGACAACAGGATGCTAGACCAGGTGGGCCATTGGCCTGATCCAGCAGCCAGCCTCTTCTGATGTTATCTGTCACGCCGTCCACTTTTTCCTCCACCCACCCACCACTTGCATACGGCCCCCAGAAGGTCACCCATGAGGCAATGTGGACCTTGGACTGGAAAAGCTCTGGATGAAAACCTTGCTCCGCTCATTGAGGCCTTTGATGGCCTTTCTTCTGAATCCTTTGCATGTGTTCCTCCTGCTGGGAAAGAGTTCTGTTCCGCTTAGGTCCAGCATTTGGGCTTCCTATAATGGGTATCCGGTTGGCCACTATGAGAACAGGAGGCTGGATCAGATAGATAGATAGATAGATAGATTTGTTGTTATGTGCCTTCAAGTCAATGACGACTTATGCGACCCTATGAATCTTTATATATAGGGTTTTCATGGTGGTTTACCACTGCCTTCCTCTAAGCCTACAGCAGCCGGTGTTCCCAGGCGGTCTCCCATCCAAGTACTAACCAGGCGTGACCCTGCTTAGCTTCCGAGATCAGGCATGTTCAGGGCAGTATGGCCATAGATAGATAGATAGACAGATTAGATAGATAGATTAGATGGATAGACAGATAGACGGATAAGATAGATAGATAGATAGATAGATAGATAGATAGATAGATAGATAGATAGATAGATAGATAGATAGATAGATAGATAGATAGATAGATAGATAGATAGATAGATAGATAGATAGATGTGCACCATTTTCATGTGTGCAATCCAATAAGATAAAGCATCACAAAAATATAAACTAAAACCTCTTTGCAATATATGTAACATCTATCTATCTACCCAAAAATCTGCAGACTCGGTTGCCCGGCTTATAGTTTCCGTGCGGCGCTCCGAGGGGCTGTGGGCTGCCATCTCCCACCGCCTGTTTCTCGCCTGCCTCCCTTGGAAGTCGATACAAAGGCTTTCTATCCCGGCAGCCTCCGCTAATGGTCGACCCCTCTGTTGTCCTCAATGCATTGCCTGTCCCAGATACAGCGGCTGGTTGCTGTAGCAACGGAGCTCTGACTAATCATTTGCGCAATGACCTTTTTCCCCCCGGAGAGAGAGGGGGAGGGAGGGAGGGAGGGAGGGAGGGAGGGAGGGAGGAGGAGAGAGAGAGGGAGGGAGGGAGGGAGGGAGGGGTTGCAAGGGGGGGAATCAGCTACAGAGAAACGACTCCAGAGCGCGGGGAACAAACCGAGACGGCCACTCACAATTGGCTGTGAGTGATATTTCTCAAATTTGGGGGGGAGTTGCGTTCTTTGGAGGGGGGTTGGCCATTGCTGTGCAAGGCCGGCCCAAACATTAGACAGAGTGAGGCGACTGCCGCGTGTGGCAGATGCTGAAGGGGGTAGCAGCCGGCTGGCAGTTCCTCCTGAGTGCCCCCCCCCCCGGGCATTCCACTCTATCAGAGGATAGGAAGAGCACTCTCGCTCTGTGTGGTGTGTGTGTGTACACATGTGAGCATGTGTTTGCAGCATGGTCACATCCACACCATACATTTAAAGCACATCCATGCACATTTCAAGCACATGGCTTATCCCAAAGAGAGTTCTTGGAAACTCTGGTTTGTTAAGGGTGCTGGGAATCGTAGCTTGGTGAGGGGCAACCTACCGTTCCTGGGGTTCTTTGGGAGGAAATGTGCATTAAATGTGCTTTAAATGTATGGTGCAGATGCAACCTGTGTCTCGCTGGCCTTAAAGCAGTGTTCTGCAACCTTGGGCCCTCCAGACATTGCTGGACTACTAGTCCCATCATCCTTGGCCAGCTGGGGCTTCTGGGAGTTGAAGTCCAGCAACGTTTGGAGGGCACCAGGTTGAGGAAAGCTGATCTGGGTACTAGATCCTCTACACCCTCAGCTCACATGGTGGGGGAATTTCAGGCTCATCTGGGACAAGGTGGGGCTTGAGATATCTTGGCCCGTGACTATCTCAGGCTGTTCAGTTCAAGACCAGCATTTTGAATTAGGCCTGGAAACCAATCATAGAATAGTAGAGTTGGAAGGGGCCTATAAAGGCCATCGAGTCCAGCCCCCTGCTCAATGCAGGAATCGAACTTGAAGCCTACCCGATAGGTGGCTGTCCAACGTATCAGCCCAGGACCTGGCAAGGCCACATCATCATCACTGTCAACATCCCCCCAAAGAGCCTGTACACTTTGCAAAAGACTAGCCAGCCTCACCCAGTGGGAGAGACAGCTGGTTTGCCCACTTTGGGGTGAGGTTACGGAGCTCCGATATATAAAGGGAGAGAAAGGAAAGCCGGGCAATCGTCGGCCAGCCATGAAAGCCAGAAAGATCAGAGTCAGCCACATGGCGTGTGGCTGCAGGCCAGCTAGCTCACAGGTTCGCTGGAGCATGCTTCTTAACATTCCTCCGCCAGGCAGGGTTGTGAAGATGTGTGTCAGCCCTGCCATGCCTGCCGCCGCCAAGGTGTTTTCTGGGGCTACACAACTTGAATGCATAACGCTGATGAGTGGTATCCAGGGAAGGAGAGTGGCTCAGTGGGTAGAGCACCTGCTTTGCATGCAGGAGGTCCCCGGTTCAATCCCCAATGGCGTCTCCAGGTAGGGCTAGGACAAGACTCTCTACCTGAAACCCTGGGGAGCTGCTGCCAGTCAGTATAAGCAATCCTGAGCTAGATGGACCACCCGTCTGACTTGGTAGAAGGCAGCTTCCTCTGTTCCTGTTTAATGCATCCCTTTATTCAGAACGAAGAGGACTAGAATCTTACTGTATGTTTCAATGATGGGGCGAAGCTCAATGACAGAGCACCTGCTTTGCATGCAGAAGGCCCCAGGTTCAAACCCCCACAGCATCTCCATGTAAGGCTGGGAAAGATTCCCTGAGTGAAACCTCAGAGAGCTACTGACAGTCAGTGCAGGCAGTACTGAGCTCAACGGACCAACAATCTGACAGGAGCTTCCTATCTCAATCAAACCTTTCTGCACAATCATGAGGACTGGAATCTATCTTTAAGGGAAGGGCTGTAGCTGAGTGGTAGAGAACCCTAGGGAGCAGCTGCCAGTCAGTGTAGACAATACTGAGCTACATGGACCAATGATCTGACTCAGCATAAGGTAGCATCTACATTCCTATATTCCTAGCAGTATCAGTGGCTGCTAGGGACTACTTAGCCTACGCCTAAGGGGGGGACCTGGAGAAGGGCCTCAGATGAAGATCTAAGGTAGGTCTGGATAGGCTACACCTCCTCCTTGGCCACACCCACTTTGCCCAGGCCACACCCATCACCGGCCCTCTTTTGCACTCTCCTTTAACTGTTTTTGCCTAGCCGAAATGCCTCCTTGATCTTGAACTCTTGTTTGCCTGGATAGAGAATCGAGAGGGGGGTGTGAGTGTGCGTAGAAACCAGCCTAATATACAGCAGCCACATTTACATTCATTGCTCCTCCCACTTTTACCTCTGTCCCCGCTGACTCCTGGCATGTGGCCCCCTGAAGGTTGCCCAAAAGCAAATGCGGCCCTTGGCCTGAAAAAAAAAATCATTCCCCACCCTTGCCATGCAGTCGCGCTCATGACATTTGGAGGGTATTTGCAGCCTGACAATTAATATTCAGAGCTCATGAGTGGCGACAGTGATTTTCCTCCGAAATCAAGGACCTTGCAAAGTAACAAGTACCTTGGTCTGAAACCCCTTTCCACATCTTTTCTTTCGGTAGTTCACAGCAGTGTTCCAAAAAAACAGGCAACCCTCTCTCCTTATTTGTGTGTGTGTGCACGTGCTAGTAGCCTAGTAGCCTAGCCTGTGCTTCACCAGTAGCCTACCCTGGTAGTCTAGCCAGTGTGTGTGCTGATAGCCTAGCCTGTGTTTCCGCAAGAACAACCCAGCTCTCTTGCTCATGCACTCGCTCGCTTAGCTGGTTTATTTGTTCATTCCCTCGGTTAACAAGGAAGAAGGAACTCAGATTTCAAGGCCTCGCCTTAATCCTGTGGAGACCTCCATCCTGTTCTTGCGCAACCGGATTGCTGGGAATGAGGAAATGGGGCAGACGGGGAGGAGGGGGGCCTGACAGGGGGGCGGAGCGGTCAAACTGGAGCCAGGCTGCCTCTGAGCCGTTCTGCCTGGAAGGCCTCGCCTAATGCAAGAGGGCACGGCGGCGGGGAAAGAATGCCCACTCTCCCTGCCTCACTAGCCAGCTCTCCAAAGGAAGCACACCTATCTGGACCATGGCCTTCGTGGAAAAGCAAGCGGAGCCAACTGAGATGGCGGAAAGGCCCTGCCGAGGAAAGGTATCTTTCACAAGAATAATAGAATAGTAGAGTTGGAAGGGGCCTATAAGGCCATCAAGTCCAACCCCCTGCTCAATGCAGGAATCCAAATCAAAGCATTCCCGACAGATGGCTGTCCAGCTGCCTCTTGAATGCCTCCAGTGTCAGAGAGCCCACCACCTCCTGAGGTAATTGGCTCCATTGTCATATGGCTCTAACAGTTAGGAAGTTTTTCCTGATGTCCAGTCGAAATCTGGCTTCCTGCAACTTGAGCCCATTATTCCGTGTCCTGCACTCTGGGATGATTGAGAAGAGATCCCGGCCCTCCTCTATGTGACAACCTTTCATGTACTTGAAGAGTGCTATCATATCTCCCCTCGTCTTCTCTTCTCCAGGCTAAACATGCCCAGTTCTTTCCGTCTCTCCTCATAGGGTCTGCCTTCATCAGATTTATCACAGCCCAAGAGCATGACTGAGAACTTCCAACGACACATGCTTCTTTATGGAGAGACATCATCAGGTGAACATGCAGCAGCTCACAGCATCCCAACACTCAACCAGAGACTGATCGAATCCAACAGAAATGCATGCCAACCTCCAACACAACAGACTTAGCAGGCAGACTTAGACGCATAGAAAATAGAAGCCATACTTTAATAGCTCTACCTCAATCTAAACTTCTTGCAAGGAATCAAGCACTTTCCAAAACAGGATGAGAAGCGAGACACAGCCATCCTTAGCAATTTGCACTTATCCAATATGTGAGATGCTGCACGTGCACACACACACAAATAAGGAGAGAGGGTTGCCTGTTTTTTTGTAAACTATGTTTACAAAAATGCATATATTAGGGGAAAGTGTGCATACAATGAATATATTAGTGAGAGTAACATACAGAAATGCATTAGGAGAAATTGCTTGCAAAAATGTGCACCGGAGTCAAAATGGCACGTGAGGTGAACCAAACTTTAAAAAATGAGAATCTGAGAGGAACAAAAATTTCATACCATGCAGCTCAGTGTGGTGTAGTAGTTAGGGTGTCAGGCTTGGACCTGGGAGACCAGAGTGCAAATCCTCCACTGGGCCATGAGGCTCACCGCTTGACCTTGGGCCAGTCACTGTCTCCTTCAGCCTGACCTACCTCACCAGGTTGTGAGGAGGATAAAAGGGGGACATAAACGAAAGAGTCAGTGTGGTGAGAGTGTTAGACAATGGCCTAGGAGACCAGGGTTCGAATCCCCACTCAGCCACAAAGCTCACTGAGTACAGCCTTGGGCCAGACACCATCTCTCAGCCTAACCAACCTCACAGGGACGTTGTGAGGATGAAATGGGGAGGGGAGAGAACCGTGCATGCCACCTTGAGTCCCTTGGAAGAAAAGCAGGATATAAATGGAGTAACAGATGAATTAATTAAAATCCAAACCCCAGATAAAGGCTTCCAACTGCTTTGGTGGTGGTGGGGAGTGGGCAGGAGTGGTATGGGGCAGTAGGAGCAGACGGATGTTGCTCCACCACCCGTTCTCTTGGTTCGTGATAGGGCCGGCTCCTCCCGTGTGTCTGTGCCTCTTCCACTTGGCCACCTTGAATGTCTTCCCAAAGCAAAGCCACACACGCCCCTCTCACCCAGTGGTGGCTGGTGCCCTTTGGGAGAGGCGGGGCAGAAGGCCGGGAGCCCAACAGTAGCTGTAGCCAGAGCCAAGGAGAGACGGAGCCAACCAAATCTAAGTTTGCCCCAAACTTCCTTCCTTGCTGAGTTCTGCAAGGGCAACCCTGAGAGGAGGAGCCAGATGACGGACAGTGCCGCCACCCCCTGTACTGGCTGCAAGCAAGGAAGCGAGCAGAAGTGGGGTTAGGCTGAGGTTGGGGGGCAGGGCCCCAGGCGCCCAAAGGGACCAGCCTCTGCTGCATCACCCCACCTCACTTGGCTTTACCAGTCCAAAAGCACAACCGTCCATTGGCCCCGGGGTAGCTGTTGTCCGTTGGGGCTGGTGGGGCGGAAGGGCGGGAGCCCAAGAGTAGGCGGAGCCAGAGCCAACAAGAGGCGGAGCCAACTCATCCTAGTCTTGCTCCCATCTTCCTCCTCCCAGCTGAGTTCTACATGGGACAGCACGGAGACTGAGGAAGAGGAGGGAGCCAAGGTCATCCCTTGGACTGGTTGTAAGTAAGAAGACAGGCAGGGGGGCTGGTTGAGGACAGAATGAGGGCTGCATGCCCCATTGGCCCTAACAGTTGAGCCTCCACTTGCTGCAGCCTGAAATGCAGCCAAAGGGAAGGGAAGGGAAGAGAGGTGGGTGTGAACCAGGGCACTCTTGCTAGGATTTCAAATCTCTCCCCCCCTCCAATTAAGGTCTGAAGCCCTTTTTTCCCTCCCTCCCTCCTCGAGCTGACAGAGCAGGCAGGGAATTGCACCAGGGAGGGGGTTGCTGCTGAGTGGCTGCCAGCAACTCAGATATGTGCCTCTGCCGTCACCCAGCCGAGAGATTACTCTCTGGATCTCCCAGCCTGTTTATCGACAACCTTGACGGCTACAGATTTTCCAGTTTAAATGCCACTTTTTCCCTAATAAAAAAATTAATAAATCAAAAATGACTTCCATAACCTCAAAAGCAGAGAAAGAGTGAGTGAGTCCAAGCATTTGGAAACGAGGGAGAGGAGGTAAAAGAGGTTGACTACAAAGGCAGCCAAGGTTGATAATGAAGCCGCACTTGATAGCCGACTGCCTTCGGATGCAACCAAGCGGAATGAAAATCCCGCCCGGCGGCTCCAAGCCAGCTGACAGATCTGGCTCAACGGGCTCGATTCGGCGGGGTGCTCTCCTGCGCAAGCGTTGCAACCGTGAATGGGGGATGTGCCAGAGTGCTTCCCAGAGCAGGGCTGGGGAACCTCGGGGCCGGAGGACTGAATGCAGCCCTCCAGTCTCTCTGCCTGGCCCTTGGGACTCTCTCGAGGCAAGGCCCTCTTCCCCTGCCCCCAGGCCACCCCCTCCTTGAGTGTTGACGCATCCCTGAACTCCCATCATGCCCCTTGCCTGCCTGGCTGGAGAATGGAGAGGGAGGGGTGTGGGAACCTCCAATTTTCACACGGCTGGAATGTAGCTTCCTCTCAAAGGTAAGAGCCACATCTGTTTCTTACCCACCTTTGCCCCTGGCCCTGGCTATCCCTGGCACGTGGCCCCTGGAAGCTTGCTCCCAGGCCAGTGTGGCCCTGGGCGGAAAAGGCTTTCCCACCCCTCTCCTAGAGGATCAAGCCCTCCTGATCACTGAACATGGTGCATGCGCATAGTGGGCTCGCCACGTAAATTTCCTACCTCAGTCACAGGGTTCCCAGGTACATAAGAAGCTGCCTTAATGATGCATCTGACCACTGGCCCATCCAAATAAACAAACAAATAAATAAATAAACAAAATAATAATAATAATAATAATAATGTTACCCAAAGGTCTCTAAGCAACTTACAACATTGTAAATACATACATATATATATATATATATATATCCTACCATAAAAACAGGGAGCTAGTACAGTGTAGTGGTTAAGGTGCTGGACTAGGACCTGGGAGACCAGGGTTCAAATCCCCACACAGCCATGAAACTCCCTGGGTGACCTTGGGCCAGTCACTGCCTCTCAGCCTCAGAGGAAGGCGATGGTAAACCACCTCTGAATACCGCTCACCATGAAAACCGTATTCGTAGGGTCGCCCATAAGTCGGGATAGCCTTGAAAGCAGTCCATTAATTAATTACCATAAAAACAAAGCCACAACAGTGCGCATCGCTGCCATCACCCAAGATGGCAGCGGAGGCTTTAGCCCCTTAGGGAAACCTCAGCCGCCATCTTGGGTAATGGCAGCCCTGTGCGCACAGCCAGTGCAGCTGCAAAAGACAGAAGAGACAGATAGGTGGAGCCAGCGAACGGGCGGGTGGCTGGGAAGCTCTCTCCCATGGATTGCAGAAGGGGAGCGCTACTCCTCCCTCTATCAAGGGGCCCCTGAGGGACCCTCAGCCAGGGCCCGACCTGGCCGCCCTTTAGCACTGGCCCTGTAGGGGGGAGGGAGTTTGAGAACCCTTGCTCTAAAATAAATACGTAACAATAGTCGCAGCAAGTCCACAGGACGATCTTGCCTCCACAGCTAGCCTCATACACATACTTCGCCAGCAAGTCAAATGCTGTTTCAGCTGTCAGTTCTTGTACTGTTGAAGAAATCTCAGGCCCGATTCCTTCAATATATATTAGGAAACTTAGGAGGTGGGTTGGGGATGTCACAAGCACTAGCCAATAGGAGCCTTCCACAGATGGTACTGAACACTGCATCACCTCAAAAAGAAGACTGTAGATCTGGAAAAGTTTCAGAGAAGGCAACCAATATGTTCAAGGGGATGGAGCAACTAACTCCCCCATGAGGAAAGATTACAGTATTGGGGGCTTTTTTCAGTTTAGAGAAAAGGTGAATAAGAGGAGACATGATACAATCGTGTGTTGCGTGGAGGACGTTTTTCTCCCTCTCTCATGACACTAGAACTCATGGGCATCCAACGAAGCTGAATGCTGGAAGAGACAGAACAGAGAACAGACAAAAGAAAGTATTTTGTCACACAGCGCATCGTTAAACTATGGAGTTCCCTCCCACAAGAGGCAGTGATGGCCACCAACTTGGAAGGCTTCAAGAGAGGATTAGAGAAATTCATGGAGGAGAGTAAGGCTATCAGTGGCTACTAGCCATGATGGCTAAGTACTGCCACAAGCAGCGTGCCTCTGAATACCAGTTTCTTGGAAACGAAGGAGGGGAAAGTTGCTGTTGCACTCAGGTCCTGCTTTGGGGCTTCCCGTTGAGGAACCTGGTTGGCCACTGTAAGAGCAGGATGCTGGACTAAATAGGACACTGGCTACTAGGTGAGTAATGTCCATGCTTTTCATGCGCACTTTCCCCTAATAAACACTGCTTGGCTGGAGAACTTCATCACAAAATCTGGATACGTGTGAATTTCAAAGGATGGCTGTGTTTTGATTCTGATCTTATTTCAGAAAGTGCAGATTTGATAGATAGATTTGGCTTAGTCATTTATTTATTTATTTATTTATTTAGACAATTTATATACCGCTTATATTTAAATGAAACTCTAGGCGGTTTACAACGTGAACACATCTTAAAGAGCAAATACAAAAACCACAACACAACCTATAAAATACAGTTGTTAACCGAACAGAACATCTTTAGTACCAACATTTAGTATTGCATATAGAAATGAACTACCCAAAAAAAGAAAAGAAAAAGTCATAACACAGCAGACTGAATACTCCCTAGGCTTCAAACAATAAATAAAAATCAAGTTAAAAATCAACCTTATTTTAATCATGGAATATTAGACAAAAGAAAATCAACTCATTGCTTACTTGAAATGCAACCTGAATAAAATTTCTCCCCATCTTTACTCAGAGAAAACCCTATGTTTATCATGTCTATTAAGTCAATGGGCCTTGAGAGTGTAGCACGGCACAGCATCCTTTAGACCAGGAGCCACAGATCAAGTCAGTTCCTCTCAGAATTCACAAACCACGAAGGGGCCGGAGCAAAGAGTGAACTTGCAACATATCCATGTCTGTCTTTACATCATCGGCATGTGACACCCATATGCCGTGTTGGCATGCACCACATGCTGGGGGACAGTTCAAAGCCATGTACTCACAAGCCCACTTAGTCAAATAGCAAGTCGCCTAGTTGCACATTAACTTCATCAGGGGAGCCTTCATTCCTACATATTTCCCAGAAGCAGGAAAGAGCAATTATCTCTAACTTACTAGAAAACAGGCTGCTCCCAGCGACAGATGACAGGCGGGAAAAGGTGGTCCGCATATTGCAGAGAACCCTGCCGGGATGGGTGTCTGCTCAACAGAACTCTATGTGCCATGTGCACAGAGGCAGCACATTGTGTTTCCTTGCTGCAGGTTCCCACTCGGAGGAAGGCTGGGCCACCCGACATTTCAGAGGGCACTTTTCGCAACAGCTGCAGCTCAGCGACAGAGCACACAAGTGGGACCTACCACAAAGGGTTGTCGCCCGCTAAATTCTACTTCAAGTAGACCCACTGAAATGAATTAACCTAAGTAAACCACGCTCTTTAATTGCAATCGGGCTACTCTAAGCAAGTTGGACACATCCCATAAATGTTGCTGTGTGGAATGCTCATTTTTGGTATTCCAGCCCACCAGCAATGTCTTCCTTCGAGTAAGGGTCTGTTTCAATTCTTACATTTCTCATTTTTCCAACTTTAAATTCAGTTCTCCACATTTCTGAAGCAATTTGTGGATTTATGTATTTTTTTTAAAAAAAACTTCATGGAAATTCATCACCATCTTAGCACAAATTTCTCCTAATAAACACATTTTTGTATGCCATTTTGACTAATGTACACATTCTTGCAACACATTTCTCCCTAAAATAATGTTTTCTTGTATGTTATTTATATTTTTCTGCACACTTTCCCCTAATATATCTGTTTTTGTAAACTGTCTTTGGTTGGAGAATTGCATTGCAAAATTCAGAGAAGTGCAAATGTTGAAGGATGGCTGAGTTTTGGTTCTCATCTAATTTCAGAAAGTACAAATTTGATAGATTTGGCTTCAATAGGGAACTGAATCGAATTCGTCCCTCAACCCTACTTGAGATCCCTTCGACTGGAGGTCCTATGGATTGAACCTCAGGTCTTCTGTGGAAAAACATCACAATCACGTATACGAAAAATGGACTCAATTCTCACTTCTGATGTACACAGAACTGGGACCAGCTTACTTGCAGGATCGCCTTACCCCATGTGTGCCTGACACAGGGAGATCGTTCCATCGAGGTCGTCGATCTGCAGAACTGGCATGGTTACAGGGTCCACATAATACCCATTCTGCAAAAAAAACCAAAAAAACCCATTATTTTTGGTGTGGCAGTGCTATCTAATAAATCGCAGATTCCTGCAGAAATGTGAACTGAATTTCAGACTGGAAAAAATAAGGAACTGAGAGAACCAAAATTGACAGATCTTTTCATCCATAATCTCAAGGAAGTCAGCTGGGAAAGATCAAAGACCCCTGGGATATGCCTGCCACTCACAGTGGACTACGGAGAGCCAATTGGTGCCCTTCAGATATTGTTGGACGACAACAGCCCTAGGAGCTGTGCGTAAACTTCAGTTTTTAGCTGTGATGAACAAAAAATCTTTCACCCATTATTTGCTAGTTGGCTGCAGGTTTTATGATTAATGTGTATGATGGTACTGGAAATGCTTGTTATTTTTGGCATGAATTGATACGTTTTAATGACTTGTAGTGTATTTTATAATAATTTAAAATGTTATCATGTTTAGATTATCATACAAAATTGTCATGAAATGATCGGTAGCATTGGAGTGTCATTGTAACAACGCATTCATTCAAGTTCGTGTTGTATGGAGAGCTGTTTTGAACATATTTATATGACAAGTTCACGATAATAATAAACAACATCAGAAGAGGCTGCAACAATGAGAAACTGAGAGGACCAAAGCTGACACATCTTTCCATCTCTAGTCTGTTCTGATCGGCAAAGGCTCTCTTAGATCTCTCTTAGATCTCTGAAAACCATGATCCTTTGAACAGGAGATGCCAGGAATTGAACATGGGAGACCATCTGAGTGGAGGGCATGCTCTCTACCATGCGTGACAGCACCTTATGGGACCAGATAGATGTGCCTGGGCTTATGCAAGACAAGTACCCTCGGCCTCCTACTAGATCCACATCTCAGAAAGGATTTACGACTTTCATCAAGAGTTAATTAAGCCCATGATCCAACACCAAGGATAGCCAATGTGGTGCCCTCCAGATATTGTGGGACTAAAAGTCAGTGGTAGAACACCCTCTTTGCATGCAAAAGATCCCAGCTCCAGGCACTCTTGGATGAGACCGATTATCTGGATCCATTTCAATCGGGTTTCAGGCCCGGTTTTGGTACGGAGACAGCCTTGGTCGCCCTGTATGATGACCTTTGTCGGGAGAAAGACAGAGGGAGTGTAACTCTGTTGATTCTCCTTGATCTCTCAGCGGCTTTTGATACCATCGACCATGGTATCCTTCTGGGGAGGCTTGCGGATTTGGGAGTTGGAGGTACTGCCTGGCAGTGGTTCCGCCCCTATCTGGCAGGTCGTCTCCAGAAGTAGTGCTTGGGGATCACTACTCGACACCCTGGGCACTCCAATGTGGAGTCCCGCAGGGGTCAGTTCTGTCTCCCATGCTCTTTAACATCTATATGAAGCCGCTGGGTGCTGTCATCAGGAGTTTTGGAGTGCGTTCTCATCAGTACGCTGATGATACACAGCTCTACTTCTCCTTTTCATCTTCTTCAGGTGAGGCCGTCAAGGTGTTAAACCGATGCTTGGCCGCGATAATGGACTGGATGAGAGCAAACAAATTGAAGCTCAATCCAGACAAGACTGAGATGCTGTTAGTAAATGGATCCCCTGACCAGTTGGATGTTCGACCTGTTCTGGATGAGGTTACACTCCCCCTGAAGGAGCAGGTGCGCAGCTTGGGAGTCCTTCTGGACCCATCCTTGTCACTTGAGGCGCAGGTGGCCTCGGTGGCACGGAGTGCTTTTTACCAATTTAGGCTGGTAGCCCAGCTACGCCCGTATCTGGACAGGGAACATCTTGTAACCTCAAGATTGGACTACTGCAGTGCACTATACGTGGGGCTGCCCTTGAAGACGGTTCGGAAACTGCAGCTTGTGCAGAATGCAGCGGCCAGATTAATAACCGGGACCAAGCGGTCGGAACATGTGACACCGATTCTGGCCCGCTTGCACTGGCTGCCTATATGTTTCTGGGCCCGATTCAAGGTGCTGGTTTTAACCTATAAAGCCTTACACGGCACGGGCCCGCAATACCTGATGGAATGTCTCTCCCGATATGAACCTACCCGTACACTGTGCTCAACATTGAAGGCCCTCCTCCAGATGCCTACTCAGAAAGACGCCCGGAAGGCGACTACAAGAAAGAGGGCCTTCTCGGTAGCGGCCCCCGAACTATGGAACACCCTTCCTGACGAGGTACGCCTGGCGCCTACTTTACTATCTTTTCAGCGCCAGTTGAAAACCTTCCTCTTTGCCCAGGCATTTTAATATTTTTAGTATTTTAGTATTTGTATTTAATGTTTGTAAAGATAGTTATATGTTTCATCTTTTTTTTCTAATTACTTTTGATTTGTATTTAATATGGGTTTATTATGTTAATCTCACTTTTGTTGTATGTTTAAATTGTTGATTTGATGATCAGGTGGTTTTTTAAATTGAATGCAAATATATATTTTTTACCCAATGTACACCGCCCAGAGAGCCTTGCTATGGGCGGTATAAAAATTGAAATAAATAAATAAATAAAATCTCCAGATAGGACTGGGAGAGACTCTCTGCTTGAAACCCTGAAGAGCTACTGCCAGTCAGTGTAGACAATACTGAGCTAGACAGACCAGTGTTCTGACTCAATAGGAGGCAGCTGCCTAACTCCCATCAACCACTGTCTATGCTTGCTGGGGCTGATGGGGTTTGGAGTCCAGCAACATCTGGATGGCCCCACGTTGGGATACCAATTAAATCACACGCCAGCTCCAAGGCAGGAAAGGAGCAAGCTGAACTGCATTTACCGGATTGCCTGGGAGGGCTCATGCAAGTTGCCTGATGCAGTAGACAGCAGACAATTAGATTTCTCCAACACACACACACACACACTTTTCGCCATCCATCTGCAAGGCCAAGCTGGGTGAACGCAGCTGTCCAATGCTGTCTTCGGAAGCTGTACACAGCTGAATTAGGGGGGAAAAGGTCTCCCATGGCTTTGCTTTTCCATGGCTGCCTGGGCAAAATCAGAAAGAGAGGGAGCCCCATAGGGATGAGCCCATTTCAAGGGAAGCAATTAACCCCTCTCTGGCTGCTGTTGTCACCCACTCTCAGCTGCTCCATGCGCAGGGCTTCTCATCTCACGTTGGGGCAATATAGAGCCCAAAACAGGGCAATGCAGCACTTTGAAAAGAGATCAAAAGCGGGCAGACACATGCATGAAATGTGCATAGGGTAATTTATGTGGGCCGACGCCAATTCAGACAGAATGGCTGCAAATGAAATTCCATCTGTATTGGCATTCCACTGGCTTCTGAAGATGGCACCTGCTTACGCAGGCATCTCGACCTGAATCTCCTGTTTTAATTGCTGCATTGTTTTTAAATTGGAGTGTTTTATTGCCTATTTTAATTAAGGACGGTTATATTTTAGTGTTCTAACGGGGTCGTTTCCTTGTGTGTTTTCATTATGGACGTTTATATCTCAATGTTTGTGTAACTGGGTTTTATACTTGTAAACCTCTTAGAAGCCGATTTTGGCATTAATCAGCATATAAATCAATTACATCCTCATCCTCCTCACCCCATGGGGGGGAAGACTGTGACCAGGTGACCTGTGGGTCTGTTCTGTCGGGATGCTAAATGTGAATAGCCAATTTCCGCCCTCACCCCATCCTTCCTTAGGGTTCAATTGGACTTGGACCAGACAGATATATCTTCAAATAAAGGGCTCCTTCCAATCAAAGACTGTCTGCTATAAAAATATGGCATGCTGTCACTCTCTAGAAAGGCAGGGCTGCACGGCGTGTCTTGGAGACCAGACAGGTTCATACGATGATGAGCCACTGGAAGGGGATGAGTTTGTATTAGATCAGGGGTGACACATTGGCTATCTCTGCATTAGATGCTGAAGACTAAGGCCTGGCAGAAACAGCCTGTATTGCTCAGAGCTTGTAGGAGTCTGGGGCCTTCTCTGATTGGGTTACTGTAGTCTAGTGGTTACAGCATGAGAGGCCCAGGTTCAAATCCCCACACTCAGCCACAAAGCTCACTGGGTGGCCGTGAGCCAGTCGCCTTCTCTCAGCCTAACCTACCTCACAGGGTCGTTGTGAGGATAAAAATAAGAGGAAGCAGCACATACAGCACCTTAAGGTCTGTGCGGAAAAGGTGGGATATAAACGCATGAATACATAAATAAGCATTTCTCTCTATCGTTCCTTCTCGGTCTATCAACAGCCCCTTTTTTTAAGAGAGGTATGGGAGCTTCGGGTGGGTTTGTTTATGACAAAAGACACCTCTCCAGTTATTCCTGCCTGCAAAGGAAAGCAACAGTGGCTGTCCTGAAGCCTCCCTGATGAGGGAGCCAAGCAGGAGGAGGTAATTAGGATTCTACTGTGTCTTTGATCAATTGATATTTCAAGGATGATGGCCAACACAATGGTGAGGAAGAGTGGAAGTGGCAAAAAAAAACCCACTAGTATTTACTGTGTCGAGGGCCTATTAACGAAGAAATTGGGTTTGCCAAGCAATCGGCTGAGTTATTGGCTACCACGACCTGATGCTATAAACAGGCAGGCAAGAATCCTGAGATATATTAACAGCAGTCTTGGCTTCCTTCTCCTTTATACCTCACCTGTAGCATTCTTCTGAGTTAGGGAACAGGAGACAAATTCGCATTTTAATACAATTCAGACAAATTTGCACTTCCCTAAACAAGACATGAAACAAAACGCAGCTACTCTGTCAAATTTGCATTCCTCTGAATTTCTGGTGCCGTCCTTGAACCCAAGATTGTGTCAAAAAATGTGTGCATAAGAGGAAAGTGTGTACAAAAATGCATACATCTGTGAAATAACATTCAAAACGGCATTATATGTGGGGAAACGGTGTGTATGAGGCAGAACTGCATACCAATATGTACAGTATGTGATGTACACTAACATCCACCAAGCAAGGTACACTGAGTTCATTGGGTCTTACTCCCAGGTAAGTGGGTTTTGGATTGCCGCCTTAGTCACCGAGTCACCGAGACGACACTCTGTGGGTTTTCCAGCTCATGATTTCAAAGCACAATCCTATCCATGATCTTTCTCAGAAGTAGGGAAGGAAAGATCTGTCACTTTCGGTTCTCTCAGTTTCTCATTTTTCCAATCTTAAATTCAGCGCTCCACATTTCTGCTGCAATTTGCCATTTTAAAAAAAAAAATCCTTATGAAAATTCTCCAGCATTGTAGCGGAAATTTCTCCTAAAAAAACAAGTTTTGAGTAAGGTACACATTTTTGCAAGTGATTTCTCATCATATAATGCATTTCATATGTTATTTTCACTCATATATTCATTTTATGCACTTTCCCCTAACATATGTATTTTTATATAGATTGTTTCGTTCGCAAGCTGCATCACAAAATTTGAATACGTGTAAATTTTGAAAGATGGCCGTGGTTTGGTTCGCATATTCTTTCAAAAAGTGTGAACTTGATAAATTCGGCTTGAAATGTGAACTGAATCGAATTTCTCACACATCTGGATAGGCTTGCCTAAACAAATCATTTGAAGCCAGTGCCGAAAAGTGGACAGCGAAGGCGCCTGCCTGCAATCAATAGCCAGGGATATGGGAGTTGTAGTTCAGCAACATCTGAAGGGCCAAAGGCTCTGCAACAGAGAACTGCCTTTCAAAATAGAGGGCTGTGCCCTGAAAAAGAGGGCCCACAGCCACCCTAGACTAGATCTGAAGCCTTGGCCTGATCCGTCACAAATGTCCTTCAACTCTTTGATGAGCCAGTCGACTAATGAATAGCTTTTTAAAAATAAAATAAAATAATTAGAATTTAGGACTGTAAAGGAGGGGTTGCAGAAGAACAGAGAGGGAAAGAGTTAAATTCAGGGAGAGGAAGATGAGGGAGATATTTATATATATATATATATATATATATACACACACACACACACACACACGTACGGGGGGGAGCAAAGAGTGGAAAGATGGAAGGCAAGACTCCTTGAGCCAGCATGGTTGCTATGGTGACATGGAACAGGAAATGGCAGAAAATAGACTCTGCGTTCTGCTGAGGCCTGCAAAGAGCCAGAAGTGGCACAGGCGCTTCTCCCGCCCCCCCTGCCCTCCCCATTTGCGTGCCTGCCTGCCTGCCTGCCTGCCTGCGGAGAGCGTTACCAAAGAGACTCCTCCGATGAAAGGCAGGGCTCGCATCAACTCCCTCCCATCGCTGGTTGCTCATTAAATTTCCGGGGCCCGATCCACCTTCTCTCCAGTAGCAGTGCAAATAATAATAATAATAAACTAAATTAAATTAAAAAGGGGGGGTGAAGTTAACAAGAAGTAGGCCTGGCCCTTGACTGGATTTTTATTTCTCTGCACATGACTCCAACACTCCTCCATTTAGCGTGCCTTTCACTGCGGCCTGACGTGCACAAATTAAGCCAGCGCCTGGCTTTAGCCGCCGCCAGGTTTGCCAACTTTCCCCCTTTCTCCCGCTCCTGCATTCTTGACAGCAGCCTGTCAGGCAGGCAATCACGCTGGAGGCTTTGGTCTCTGTGGCAAAGGGCCCTTCATCTTTTTGCCTCTAGGGTTGCTGTTAAAGGCAGAGGAGCAGGGCGAGGAAGAGAAATCTTGGGAAATGCGAGTTCACAAATCAGAGTTTGCTGAGGACTTGTATGCGGGAGGTAGGCAGGGCCGGATGTCAGGGCAACTGCCTATCATGCTAGGGTCAGGGGGGATGCCTGATCCCCTTGCTCTGAACGATCCCCTCAGCAGCTGAAATAAATTAATACAAACAGTTCTTTGAACACGTGTGAATTATTGTGTCCAGATCCACATCTGCAACTTTAACACCTTACATCAGAGGTGGAGAAGCTTAGGCCCAGGGGTCAAATGTGGCCCTCCAGGCTTCTCTTTATGGCCCTTGGGACTCTCCTCAGCCCGTAACTCTCACTGGCCCTGCTTTGCCACCTGAGTGTTTTTGCTTGGCTAGAATGTGTCCTTCAACGATGATCATGTTCCTTGCTTGTCTGGATAGAGGACTGAAAGAGAGGGGTGCGTGTGTGTGTAGAAACTGGACAAAGGTAACATTTGCATTCATTACTCCGCCCACTTTTGCCTCTGGCTCCACCCACCCCTGGCACGTGGCCCTTGAAAAGTTGCCCAGAAAGGAATGTGGCCCTCTGGTTGAAGAACTGGAGAGAGGGCACCAAAGACACTCTTCCTCTGGGGCACCATTGCTACACGACCAACCCTGGAAAGGGCACAGGCCCACAGAGGAGAGAATTCTGCAGGAGGAAGGGGGAAAACTCTTCCCACGCTACCTGACTCTCCCCTTGAAATGTCTCCCAAAACTGCTTCCCTTCCTCTTAGTTTTCTAACAGTATTGGAGCTCAGCTGGGCAAACAAAAGCACTAAAAACACTTTAAAACATCCTTAAAAAGACTTTAAAATACATTAATAAAATACAAAACAAACATTTTTTAAAAAAAGCTTTGAAGACATCTTTTAAAAAAGGTTAAAAAACTTTTTTAAAAAAGGTTTAAAAACATATTAAAAAGCAATTCCAACACAGAAGCAGACTGGGATAAGGTCTCAACTTAAAAGGCTTGTTGAAAGAGTAACAGAGTTGGAGTTCAGCAACATCCAGAGGGCACCAGATGTCCCATCCCTGAACAAAAGGGTAAGCAATATGATCAAGGGCTTGGAACAACGCCCCTGTGAGGAGAGGTTACAACATTTGGATCTTTTTAGCTCAGGAAAGAAAGGCGAGTAAGGAAGGACATGACAGAGGCTTATCAGATGATGCAAGGTGTAGAGAAAGAGGACAGAGATATTTCTTTTCTCCCTCTTTCATAATATTAGGATCCAGTGGGATCATCCAATGAAGCCGAACTGGGGAGAGGAGGAGATTCAGGCCAGACAAAAGGAAGGACTTCTTCACACAGTACATAGGTGGCTTAAAAAAAGTAAGTATTCGTTTTACAAAAAGGCAAGGCAACCAAGCAGAAACAAACATGTGAGAGAAATCCACAGAAGTACAATCAAAGTCATTAAAAATAAATAAACAACAAAAGTCAGCGCTTAGGGTTGTATTCAACTCAGTTTTACCCATTGCAATTAATGGACCTAACGCTGAATACAGCCCCAAGTCTGAGTCTTCTGTCTCTCTTCACAAGTTCCATAGTGTGCAGCATGGAGTTCCCAAGATACCGCTCACTGATCTTCTATCTCAAGCCTTTCTGCTATTAAGAGTTACCTAAATTGGCATAGAGCCAGTGTGGTGTAGTGGTTAATGTGTTGGACTAGGATATGCCAGTTTGAAATTAAATGGACTGCCTTCAAGGCGATCATGACTTATGGCGACCCTATGAATACGGTTTTCATGGTAAGCGGTATTCAGAGACGGTTTACCATTGCCTCCCTCTGAGGCTGAGAGGCAGTGACTGGCCCAAGGTCACCCAGTGAGCTCCATGGCTGTGTGGGGATTTGAACCCTGGTCTCCCAGGTCGCAGTCCAACACCTTAATCATTATGCCACACCAGAGCTTGGAAAAGTTACTTTTTAAAACTACAACTCCCATCAGCCCCAGCCAGCATGGCCACTGGATTGGGCTGATGGGA
Source organism: Rhineura floridana (assembly GCF_030035675.1). Taxonomy (NCBI): domain Eukaryota; kingdom Metazoa; phylum Chordata; class Lepidosauria; order Squamata; family Rhineuridae; genus Rhineura; species Rhineura floridana. The sequence continues at coordinate 19,994,688 of NC_084499.1, read as the reverse complement.
GTTGTAGTTAAAAAAAAGTAACTTTTCCAAGCTCTGTGCCACACTGGCTCTCAGATAATCTATTGGATTTCTTCAAATACCCAACAAAAGAAAAGCAACACTTTGGGGCAATTCCATCATAGATGGAAGTATGTGCCCTTTTCTCATCCATACCTCCAGAAACCCTGTGCATCTTCACACAGCACATAGTTAAGCGATACAGTTCCCTTCCACAAGATGCAGTGATGGTCACCCATTTGAATGGCTTTAAGATGGAGTTAGACAAATGGAGATAAGGCTACCAATGGCTACTAGTCATGATCACTGCACATGCACTACCTCCAGTGATTGATAGGGATCGTGGTTTGGCTCCATGTCCTGTTTGTGGGCTTTCCAGAGGGTGGACTAGATAGGTCTTTGGCCCTTCAATGGAATTTACTTCCAGGTAAAGTATCCTTAGGACTGCACACCTCTAAAAAGGCTGGCCAACTACTTTTTGTTTTTTTTAGCAGCTTGATCTATGGACATTGATTCCATGCTGTGACAAGCTTCACCTGTCAGGTTCTACAAATCAAACTGCTAAAGGCATGAGGGCAGGCAAATTATTGTTTTCTCTGGCCACTTAGCAATCCCACTGCTAAAACCTTTACATTGTTCAAATTAAGGAGTGCCTGGAACAAGCCCTAAAGTGTCTTGTTTTCTGATTTTTCTGAGTTTAAAAAGTGGTTTTACTCTGAACGGAGTCCCCACTAAGAAACGTTTCACATTGTATGTGCCAATTATGTTTGCCTTACTGGAATGACAATCCAATGTAAGGGGGCTTTGCATGCAGAAGTTCCCAGGTTCAATCACCAGCATCTGCAGTTAAAAAATCAGGTAGCCAAAGATGGGGAAGAGCAAAAGATCGCTTCAAAAAAGCCCTACAAAATTGCGCTTAGCGCAAGCAATAGTGGCAGAATCGTTTCTGTAAACCACTGAAAGAGAGGACTCTCAAGCAACTTTCGACTTTCTTAAAAGCTGTTGCCCGTCTCCAGCCTTACTCAGAAGCAATTATATCAGAAATGGCTAGTTATGGAGCAGAATTTGATTCAATTTGCATGTAAAGGCCAGCCTACTTCATTCGCACCCTCCAAAACAATACACAGTCGGAAATACAGCCACCCTTTGAAATTCACACTTCTCTGAATTTTGCCACACGGTGCTCCAGCCAAGTAACACGTACAAAAATTGCATACAGCAGGGGAAATTGTGCATAAAATGCATATTGTAGTGCAAATTTCTCCTCATAAACACATTTTTGTATGCAGTTTTGACTAAACATTCTTGCAAGCAATTGTCCTTAATACAATGTATTTGTGTATGTTATTTTCACTAATATATTCATTTGCATGCAAATGTTTCTCTAATATATGTATGAGTGTAAAAGCTTTAGCTGGAGAACTGTATCACAACATTTGGATAAATGTGAATTTCAAAGAATGGCTGTTTCAGTTCTCATATCGTTTCGGAAAGTGTGAATTGGACAGATTCGTCTTTAAATGCAAATCGAATTCCTCTTCCCCGCTTTAGGTGTCAAAGGCCAGGATAAAGCGGTAAGTCTCTTAACAGCCTCATATTAATGTGTGGCTCAGAACATAATTATCCTTTCAATTTGGCACTCATCTAATTTTGTGGTACAGTTATCAGCATTGAAAAAGTATCAAAATGCATTTAAAAGGTGTGTTTTAGGGTAAACTATGTTTCAAAATTCATGTGCTGAATACAGATTTTAAATTTAAAAAATTGTTCAGAATTTTTTAAAAGTCGCAAAGTATTGTGGAAAGAGGAGAGAACTGTTATGAATGAACATGTGCGAAATTGACAAGAACCGGAAAGAAACTGATCTGTCCAGGTATATTAACTACTAATCCTGAGGGGCATTAGCGAGAAGATAGCCAAATCTCTTTTTCTCTCCTTTGACGACACGCCCTCCCAAATTGCTTCTACGCTGGTGCCCCTCACTAGCTGCCTCCCACCTCCCTTCTTCTGCTGTATGCAGATTTATGGGGGACACTTATTAAAGAACATTGTAACCATTTCCCTGTTTTTTATGACACTGACAGTGAGCATTATATACTGTTATTGTTTGTAGGTTGGGCTCTTTTACAATCTGCTCCATGCCTCCCTGGAGGAAAGAGCCCTTTCCAGTTTTAAAACAAGGAAAGCAAGGAGGTGAGAGCCCCCCTGCCTGCCTCCCAACTACGGCGATAAAAGGATGGAGGTTTGCCCTCCAGAATGAATTGCCTGGCAAACAGGTGCTTAGGAGAGTGCAAAAATAAAACAAGGCTCCTGGATGGCGAGATTCCTCGACCCAATTTTACACTCACCTTCCAAAAAGGCCCTCTTGCTGATGCTTATTGATATACATTTTGCAAAGCACTTTACAAGCCCTGCCGGGCTTTACCCTTCTAACTTGGTGAGGAAGGTCACTCCTATTACAGAAGGGAAACAGTCATATTATTGTTTGGGGAAGGCCCGTAGCTCAGTGGTTAGAGCACCTGCCTTGCATGCAGAAGCTCCCAGGTTCAATCACCCAGCAGCATCTCCAGGTAGGGCTAGGATATCCCTTGACTGAAACCCTGGAGAGCAGCTGCCAGTCAGTGTAGACAATCCTGAGCTAGATGGACCAATGGTCTGACTCAATGTAAGGCCGCTTCCTGTGTTCCTATTTAATTCAGCCCCTTTGTTCAGAGCCATGAGGACTAGGATCTTAACTTTGTTTTTAGGGGAAGGGTCGTAGCTCAGTTGCAGATCGCTTCTTTTGCATGAAGAAGGACCCAGTTCAATCCCTGGCAGCATCTCCACGTATGGCTGGGAGACACGCCCTGCTTAAAACCCTGGAGAGCCGCTGCCAGCCAGTGTAGACAATCCTGAGCTAGATGGACCAGTGGTCTGACTCAGTATAAGGCAGCTTCCTTTGTTCCTATTTAATTCAGCCCTTCATCAAGAACTATGAGGACTAGAATCTTGCTTTATTTGTAAGGGAAGGGCAGTATCTCAGTGGCAGAGCATCTGCTTTGCATGCAAAGAGCCCCAGGTTCAATTCCCTTCATCTCCAGGCAGGGCTAGGAAAGTCCCATGCCTGGATCCTGAAGGGCTGCTGCCAGTCAGAGTAGACAGCACTGAGCTAGATGGACCAATGGTTTGACTCAGTATACAGCTGCTTCCTGTGTTCCTATGGGGCCACCAAGGCTGGGCACACCATTAGGGATGGGATCTGCTAGCTGGTGCCTGTTCAATTGCACGCCGTCAAACTGGCAGGTGGTTCTGTTTTTGGGTTAGTTATTTTTTCCGCTCTCCCTTGCTTTTACCATTCTTATTTTTTCTTCTCCTGAAAAGTAATTATATTATTAACAATGTTTTTCTTTTGGAAAGTGGCTTTTCCTCTGCCAAGTGTCCACCCCCCTCCTTCTCTACTTCCATTCCCAAATAGTATTGGTTCCTCCCCCCCCCCCAAGCTCTGGGAGAAAGTTAGAGATCACTTTAAGCAAAGACAGATGCTGGGCAATTTCAGGCTAGCAAAGCAAAGACACAGGCTAGTCAATTTGTTCTCAGCAAAGCAGACACACAGGCTAGTCAGTTTCACCTTAGCAAAGCAAAGACACAGGCTGGTCGGTTTCATCTCAGCAAGACAAAGACACATCCTTGTCAGTTTCAAGTTAGCAAAGCAAAGAACTCAGCTGTTTAGTTCCCCATTAGCAAAGCAAAGGTTGATGTGCTTGTTTTTTTTTTAAAAAAGCCCAGTGTAGAGAAAAGCCAGGGAAATTCGCAACATTCAGGATAGATCCGCAAACATAACAAACCTGTGGACTATTGGGAAGTCTAGTGCCAAGATCAATTTTAGCAAAATTCTCACAGATCCCTACACACCATACCTTTAAAGCACATTCAAAGCACATTCCCCACGCCCCAAAAAGAATGCTAGGAACTGTAGTTTAGTCATCACAGAGCTACAGTTCCCAGCACCTTTAACAAACTACAGTTCCCAGGATTCTTTGCAGCCTCTACAGAACACAAGACTGCTATGCTCTAGCATCAGATTTCAGGGTGAAGAAAAAAAAAATGGTAGGACTCTGCCTCATCTTGCTTGTAGTGGCTGGCCTTCCCTGCAGTACACCCACTGAAAGGAATGGATCCAAGTTAGGCGTGTCCTTTATTTTCAATGGATCTACTCTGAGTAGGACTAGCATTTGCTATAACCCCAAGGCCTGGGAAGTTCTCCCTTCTTAAGAGTTCTCTAGCTTTAAATCAGACTAGGACTAGACAGTCCTTCAAACAATGGACTTGTGGGCCAATCTAGGCCGTATGGCTCCTCATCCTGAAAGATTGGCTCACCTCTCTGGTGTATAAAGCCCTATACAGCTTGGGACAAGGATACCTGAAAGACCACCTTACCCCTTATATACCTAGTCGATCACTGCACTCTGCAGTGAGGGCCTCCTGCAGACACCATCTCATCAGGAGCCCTGTTCTGAACAACATAGGAAGTGGGCCTTTAGTGTGGTGGCACCGACCGTTTCCCTCCCCTAAAATATTAGACAGGCGCCATCTCTGTTGTCTTTTAAGATCTTCCTGTTCCATCAAGCCTTTTAAGTAGAACTCTTTCCCATGCTGCATTTGTATTGGAATTGTTTTTAAGACGTTTTAATTGTTTTATCACTTGTTGTTTGCTGCTCTGGGCTCCTTTGGAAGGAAGGGTTGGATAATAATAATAATAACAATGACGATGATGATGTTTTAAAGTTATTTGGTTTTAATATGTTTTAAAGATGTTTGGTTCTAATATGTTTTTAAAGTCTTTTGTTTTTAAGATGTTAGAGTACTTTTAGTGTTATTGCTTGCCACCCTGGGCTCCTTCTGGGAGGAAGGGTGTGATAGAAATTTAATAAATAAATAAATGATATTCCACTAACCCCCCCCCAAAAAAATTGATACAATCAGAACATGTTCCCCTCCAGCAATGTTGGGCTTAAAGCCAGAGCTTATCTGATTATAAGCACTGAATCATGCAGATGAATCCCTCCAAACTTGGCAAAACCCGACACTACAGCTCAATCTCTCTCTCTCTCTCTCTCTCACTGTGCTTCACACTGTGCTTGCAAATGATGCAAGTGGTGACAAGGAATGCTGTTTGAACACAAACCATTATTTGTCGGACCCTCCACTCCAGGTACTCCAAAGCCTTCAGCACATATATACACACACAGCCTCCATGCTGGGTCTCCGTGCTCACACACACACACCAGTTTGCCAGGAGGAGGCCCATTTGCATGCATCGAAGCAAGCAGATCCTGCTTCAGCTCTGGGCCGACTGTATGCATGCCAAACAGCAGCACCTTCAAAATTACATTGAGAGGGGGGAGATTTATACCCTTCTCCTATCATCACCACCACCACCACCACCCTGGTTTAAAACAAGGCTCCCAACTGAGCCCCAGGCTGACATAAGAATGTAAGAAGACCCTGAAGTACTTGTTCCCCTCTATTCAGCACTGATTAGGCCTCATCTTGAGAACGGCATCCAGTTCTGGACACCACACATTAAGCAGGATGCACACCAATTGGAACAGGTTCAGAGGAGGGCAACAGGGATGATCAGGGGACTGGAAACAAAGTCCTGTGAGGAGAGACTGAAAGAACTGGGCATGTTTAGCCATGAATAGAGAAGACTATGGGGAGACAGGAAAGCACTCTTCAAGTACATGAAAGGTTGTCACACAGAGGAGGGCCAGGCTGTCTTCTCGATCATCTCAGAATGCAGGACACGGAATAATGGACTCAAGTTGCAGGAAGCCAGATTTCGGTTGAACATCAGGAAAAACTTACTCACTGTTAGAGCGGTACAACAATGGAACCAATGACCTTGGGAAGTTGTGGCCTCTCCAACGCTGGAGGCCTTCAAGAGGCAACTGGACAGGCACCTCTCGGGGATGCTTTAAGTTGGATTCTTACCTTGAGCTGGGGGTTGGACTTGATGGCCTTAGCGGCCCATTTCCAACTCTACTATTCTATGAAACTATGATTCTATGAAAAGTTGCCACACAGAGGAGGGTCAGGATCTCTTCTCGATCATCCCAGAGTGTGGGACACGGAATAATGGGCTCAAGTTGCAAGAAGCCAGATTTGAGCTGAACATCAGGAAAAACTTACTCACTGTTAGAGCAGCACAAGAATGGAACCAATGACCTAGGGAGGTGGTGGGCTCTCCAACCCTGGAGGCATTCAAGAGGCAGCTGGACAGGCACCTGTCGGGTATGCTTTAAGTTGGATTTTTGCATTGAGCAGGGGGTTGGACTTGATGACCTTATAGGACCCTTCCAAGTCTACAATTCTGTGATTCTTTTATCTTGTTCTCACAGTGGCCAACCAGATGCCCATTAGGGGAAACCCACAATCAGGACCTGAGCGCAACAGCAACTCTCTCCTCCTGCAGTTTCAAGCAACTGGCATGCAGAAGCATCCTGCCTCTGACTATGGTGGCAGAGCAGAGCAATCCTGGCTAGTAGCCACTGATAGCCTTTTCCTCCATGAATTTGTCTAATCCTCTTTTAAAGCCGTTCACATTGGTGGCCAGAAATGTCTCTTGTGGGAGCAAATTCCATTGTTTAACGATGTGCTGTATGAATTGAATAGCAACACAGCACATTTCTGTATCAGCTCATTTATAATTTGAGCAGATATCCTACCATATCCTGCTAGCTCAGAGCAAGGGACGTGTTTTTAGAGCGTAGCATAGGGAGAGTCTTGCTGGATCAGTCCAAAGGTCCATCTACAGCAAGGACAGAGAACCATTTTCAGACCGAGAGCCGCACTCACTTCTGGGCAACATTCCACGGGCCACATGCCAGAGGCAGGCCGGGTCAAAGACAAAAAAGGGTGGAGCAACAGATGTATATTTTTCCTTCGTACACTAGGTCTTGTTACTTACATATGAGCCCTGAACAACTCTGGACCAGGTTACGTAAAAGAATGACTTCTCCATTTCCCAGGAAGGGCATTAAGATCAGCAAATGGAACCTGATTAGTTTTGCCACAGCCTAACTGTTATCGGCTTGTGGTAACACAGAGGCCGCCATTTTTGCTGGTGGCACTGGTGTTACAGAATGCGCTCACTCCCTGCTGAGATATGAGAGGCCCCATCTGTATTGGCATTCCGCCGGCTGGCGAAAAGGAAACGATATTCACGCAGCATCTCTTGACTTGAGTTTCCCATTTTCATTGCTGTGTTGTTTTAACAGGATTGTATCTTTTCATCATGGGTGTTTATAGTTTAACGTTTTGAATAGGATTGTTTTATGATGTGTTTTTCACTTATTGTGCATTTTCATTTTTAGTTATTCTGTATTTAACCCATTTTGTGCATTTTTATTATGTTTTGCAAAGTGTTTAGAAGCCATCTGGGCATTAAGCAGTATACAAACTAATTGATTGATTGATTGATTGACTGACTGATTGATTGATTTATTGCATTTGTATACCGCCCCATAGCCGAAGCTACAATAAAAGGGAAAGACAATTGTTCAGAAGAAGCTGCAAATGCTAAATTGGCTAAATGTATTTGCCAAGATCACTACCTAGAGCCTCCACACTCAGAGGCAGTATACCACTGAATACTAGCAGCTGGGGAGCAGGAAAGGGAAACAATACTTGTGCACTTCCCAGATGGTGGATCTGGTGTATCATAAGGGGCAGCGGAGGAGGAGAGTAGCAGATCTCCCTGCCTATGGGACAGCTCTGCAAAGAAAGCCCCATTGAAATGAATGGGAGCTGCCCATTTCATTTTAATGAGGTGAAGAATATTTCAGTGGATTGTGCCTTGCATGTCATTGTGTGTGTGGGGGTCCCATCTTGGTTTTCCAACACAAGAAAAGTTCTGGTGTCCATGAATTTATGAGAAATGACCTATAGAAATCCCTCAGAGTCAGTAGGTAGTCTGCCACTGTCACTGACAACCCCCCCAAAAAAATCTTTTATCTTTTATAGTGATGGGGTGAGATCCAACATCAAGAAGATTCAGTCATCAAATTTCTGACTTCCATCCCAAGGTCCATTATGGGATGGAACCAGATTCAACCACGACCACCAAGCTGGGCCAATCTAGTATGAACCCGCAGAGCCCCTTTCCCAAAATATACCAACCAAATCTCTGCAATAGGCCTCAATATTAAGACCCTGGATCCTTTTCAGCATAACCAGCAGTTCTCAGAGTCACTGGGAACCAGGGGAAATACAGTTTCCCAAGGTCCCTAAAAGCTGCTGCTGTTGGGAATCATGGAAAATATAGTTCCCATGGTACCAAAAAAAACAAACCCACCCATGGATGCTGCCACCAGCATACCCAGAAACATTTTGAACTGGAGATAGCAGGGATTAAATATGAAAGTGTGAAAATCGCCAGAACCTGGAGGGGAGAGTGTGACTTTTTCAAAGACACCCAAGGGGCCTGTGAGCAAGGCAGGGCACGGCCACAGTTTTACAAAGGTCTGAATCTGAAGTTCCAAACTGCAAGACCACAATGCCTATTTTATAAACTTCGCAGCCCTCGCCTCCTATCTCCTCCCCAGTTGCAAGACTGCCAGGTACAGACCAGAGTGATGTGGAGCTTTTTGATCTTCATGCATTACAGAAAACTGTTCTCCCAACTTCCCTCAAGAAGGAGCGGAGGGAAGCTAGGAGCTCAGCTCAAGATCAAAAGCAAAAGACATGGAAGAGGTGTTTGGCAGTGGGACAGTAGAGACTAGGAAACTGCAAGGATAAAGAGCGCCAAGTGACACACACACACACCGCCATAAAGGAAATAGGATGATCTCTTGCCTCTCAGATGTCAGAACAAAGTGAGAGGGAAGGAGTCCATGAAAGATACAGGCTGCTCTGGAGAATCCCGGAGAAGTCCCTGTGGCGGTAACATTACACAGCACACATGGGATGTGCCAAAGAGAGACCCACCATTAATTTGGCCAGAGCGCAGGGATGAAAGACTGCAGAAAGACTGCAGAAAGGGTTGCAATGGTCCAACTCGGCTAGCAGGGCTTCCCCCGAGAATGAGTTTAGTTAACGGAAAGCAAAAGGCCAAATGATAAAGGGATGGTTAACGATCTGATAGGATCACTCTAACCAGGTCTGTGTGCATTAGGGATGGGGGAGAAATACAGTTCAGTTCACATTTAAAGCTGAATTTACCAAATTTGCACTTTCTGGCACAAATCTGAAATTCCTTTGAAATGTGCACTTATCTGAATTTTGCGATGCAGTTCACTAACTGAGCAGTGCTTAAAGAAATGCATATATTGGGGGAAAGTGTGCCCAAAAGGAATATATTGTTGAAAATAAGATGCAAAAGTGCAGTTTATCAGGACAAATTGCTTACAAAAATGTATGCATTAGTCAAAACTGCCCTCAAACATGCATTTGTTAGGAGAAATTTGCACTGAAATGCTGAAGAATTTTCGTGAGGATTTTTTTTAAAAATTGCAAATTGCTGCAGAAATGTGGAGAACTGAATTTGACTGGAGAAATGAGAAACTGAGAGAAGAGAAACTGACAGATCATCCCATCCGTAACGTGTATTGTTGTTATGTGCCTTCAAGTCGATTACGACTTATGGCGACCCTATGAATCTGTCCATTTTGGTTTCTCCCATTTTTCCAATCTTATATTCAGCTCTCCACATTTCCACAGCAAGATGCAATTGTAAAAAATCCTCACGAAAATTCATCAGGATTTTAGTGTGCATTGCTCCTAACATACACACCTTTCTATGCAGTTGTAACTTAGCTATACATTTGTACAAGCAAGTTCCCCTATTTTCAATGTTATATTCATAGTATTGAAACACTGTTTTTGTTTCCTGTTATATTTGCTGTTACGCTACTGTTTTAATATTTTTTGTTATTAGGAAATTGTTTTTGCAATTGCTGTTTTTGAGATGTACTTCCGTTCACCTTGTTGTAAGCCGCTTTTGAGCACAATTTGTGGAGAGGCGGCATACAAATAAAATGATGAATGATGAATGAATGAATATATAGTGTAACACAATTTTGTATGCTAATTTCCCTAATATATGCATTCATATGGAAATTTCCCCTCACTTGTGCATTTTTGTACACGTTGGTGGGAAAACTGCATGGCAACTTTCAGAGACATGCAAATTTCAAAGGTGATCTATGTTTCAGCTTAAATATTGGTTTGAGAAGTATGAATTAGGGAGTTTCTCATTCAAACGCAAACAAAATCAAACTCTTCCCTTTGTCCCTAAAGAGCACATTGCAATTCCATGCAAGCACAAAAACACTGGTAGCAAGTTCAAATCCAGATCCTTAATCTCAGCTTTCCGTTTTAAAAAAAAATTAAAAATGAAGTTTCTAGCCCTCATGGCATGAATGTGTGTGGGCAATGCCTAATTGAATCTCAGAAGCCACAGAGGTATCTGGATTTTAGTGACTGTGGTCAGTGTCTTTCCATATCTTCTGACAATGCTGTTTCTTGATTGCTTTTTTTCATTATTGGGACCATTGTTAATAATTTTACACATTATTGTCTTTTACGCACTGCTGATAACCCTGCCGTAGGATCACCAAGTGGACAAAGAAAGAAATGAAACCAGAATCATATACCAATGGCAGAATAAATTCTGCAAAGCTGGTTTGGCCATTTTGCATCACGTATACAGGGCCACTGCATCCAGCTTTTCTTAGAAGAGAAAACAGGATTTCCTAGGCTGACCCTAGGCTCAGCATTCTCTCTCAGCCTAACCTACCTCACAGGGTTGTTGTGAGGGTGGAACTGGATGCCACTCTGAGCAATGTAGCTCAGTGGTCGAGCACCTGCTTTGCATGCAGAAGGTCCCAGGTTCCCCAAGAGCAAACAGAACATAGGAAGCTGCCTTGTACCAAGTCAGACCATTGGTCCATCCAGCTCAATATTGTCTACACTAACTGGCAGAGGCTCCCCAGAGTTTCAGTCAGGGAGATGTTCCCCAACCCTACCTGGAGATGCCGCCGGGGATTGAATGTGGGACTTTCTGCATGCAAAGCCTACCACTGAACTATGGCCCTTCCCCTATAAATAAAGGAAGATTCTAGTCCTCATAGTTCTGAACAAATGGCTGAACTGAATAGGAACAGAGGAAGCTGTCGTACAGCAAGTCAGACCATTGGGTCCATCTGGCTCAGTACTGTCTACACTGACTGGCAGCAGCTCTCCAGAGTTTCAGGCAGGGAATCTCTCCCAACCTTACCTGGAGACAGCAAGGACTAGGGATGGGTGAGAATTTCAGTTCAGTTTGCATTTCAAGCAGGATTTATCAAATTCACACTTTCTGAAACGATATGAAAACCGAAACACAGCCAAAATGCAACCGAAATCCGCAGTTATCAGAATTTTGGGATGCAGTTTGCCAACTAAACATTTACCAAAATGCACATATTAGGGGAAAGTGTGCATAAAATACATGAGTGAAAATAACAGGCAAAAAGGCATGAAATGATAAGAACTGGCTTGCAAAAATGTGTCCCTTTGCCAAAACTGCCTCCAAAAATGTGTTTATTTGGAGAAATTCGCACTAAAATGGTGGAGAATTTTCATGAGGATTTTTTTTTAAAAAAAGATCGCAGATCGCTGTAGAAATGTAGAGAACTGAATTCAACATTGGAAAAATGGGAAACAGAACAGACCGACCTTCCCATCCAACTGGGGACCTCCTGCAACATCCAGCAAAACTACAGACCTCCGAAAAGCAGGAAAAGGGATTACTGGAGGAGGAGAAGAAACAGCGAAGGGGTAGGAAGGATGAGAAAAGTTTGGCAAAACACAGGCCTCACTCTGAACAGAGGAACCACGTTGCAAGTCATTAAAAAATTGAGTGGAGAGAGAGAAAGGAAGTGACTCCAGCCTTAAGCCCTGTCACAATAGAGAGACGCTCCACTCATCTTCCCTGTGCAAGCTGCTGCACGCCACTGCACAGCCAAGCTAAAAATACTGACATGTAGAAAAGAGGAGGCTGTTGTGGCTGTTTGTCTGCACCACCTGCTGGCTCTGGGGTTTCCAGCTCCTCCCAAAGCACCCAGAAGTTTCGCTGCCTGCAGGAACAGACAATCACAGAAGAGGGAAGGGAGGAGGAAACTTCTTTGAAAGGTGGTGAGATGCACCTGAAGGAGGGCGAAGGAACCGAGGTCCACAGGGAGGGGGCATGGGGTTGGCAGCACCCATTATGGATGGTGGGTGCCCATCTCGTGGGCAACGGAGCTGTTCCAAGCCATGTGCCAATGCATAAATAGCTGGGCCCCGTGCGCTGGGTTCAGGAGGAGAATAAATAATAATACATTTAATTCTGTTGTCTGCTTTTCTCCCAGAATGCAGGTCCCAAGGCGGATTACATCGATTTAAAAATGCAAAAACATGCATATAAACCATACATAAACAAATCCATAAAATCCTTAAAAACATCAGCACAATGGCGATAAAGGGGTAGAAATTTAGCCAAACACTTGCATAAAAAGATGGGTCTTCCACAGCCATCTAAAAACAGGAAGAGAGGAGGCTGATCTTGCCTCACAGGGGAGGGGCATTCCATAGTCTAGGGGGCCACGACAGAGAAGGCTCTGTTGCGAGTGTTCACCGATCGGGCTTCAGATATAGCAGGCACTCGCAACAGGATGTGAGGAAGCGAGATGAGGGCCCTGACCTCGGGAGAAATGGCAGGTTGGCACGGAAAGGGGATGAAGAGAAGTGTCCATCTTCTCCCACGGGTGGTGCATGCCCTGGTCTCCTCTCGCTTAGACTACTGTAATGCGCTCTACGTTGGGTTACCCTTGAAAATGGTCCGGAAATTACAGCTGGTACAGAACGCGGCGGCGCGTCTGATTAAGAACAGCCATCGTCGTGATCACATCACTCCGGTGTTAGAAGATCTACACTGGTTACCAGTTGTTTACCGGGCCCAATTCAAGGTGTTGGTATTAACCTTTAAAGCCCTATACGGTCTCGGCCCAGTTTACCTGAAGGAGCACCTCCAGCACCAACAAATATGCTGCCCAACGAGATCAGCCACACAAGACCTTCTCTCGGTCCCACCAGTTAAAACAGCGAGGCTGGTGCGGACCAGAGAGAGGGCATTTTCGATTGTGGCCCCCACCCTCTGGAACTCTCTCCCTTACGACCTACACCATGCCCCCTCCTTGCCAAGTTTTCGCCAAGCCTTGAAAACCTGGCTATTCAGGCAGGCCTACAAGACCCCGAGGGTTGCCTAATTTTATTGGCGATAGTTGTGGATGGTTTTAGGTTAATTTTATATCAAAGTTTTGGTTATATGTGTATTTGATATGTTGTATTTATCTGATTTTGTATGCCGCCTAGAGTGGCCGCTGATGCGGCCAGATAGGCGGCCTAGAAATAAAATTTTATTATTATTATTATTATGCATAATGGGAAAAAAAATCTCTCCGCATCCTAGAACCCAACAGGGCCATCCAATGAAGCTGAATGTGGAAAGACTCAGGACAGACAATAAATGAAAGTCACAGACCTGCACACAGTTGATCTATGAAAATTGCTCCCTCAAGAAGAGGCAGTGACAGCCACCAACTCAGACAGGCTTCCCATTGGGGCATCTGGCTGGCCACTGTGAGAACAGGATGCTGGACTAGATGGGCCCACTTTGGGCTGATCCAGCAGGGCTCTGCTTAGCCATGATCGCTAAGAATGGAACCTCCATGTCCAGGGACAGCCTATCTCTGGATACCAGTTGCTGGGAATTAGTGGGGAGAGTTGCTCTTGTGCTCAGGTCCTGCTGGCAGGCTTCAAGGGGCATCCGGTTGATCGCTGTGAGAACAGGATGCAAGGTCCCCCTGGTGCTCTATGTTTCAAGAGCACACCGTTAAACAATGGAATTGGCTCCCACAAGATGGAGCGGGGGCCGCCATCTCGGATGGCTTCAAAAGGGGGTTGGACAAATTCATGGAGGATAAATCTGTCATTGGCTACTAGCCACAACGGCTATGTTCTACCTCAACTGTCTCTGAACACCAGTTGCTGGGAATCACAAGTGCGGAGAGTTGCTGTTGCACTCAGGTTCTGTTTCTGGGCTTCCCGTTGCGACACCAGGTTGGCCACTGTGAGAACAGAAAGCTGAACTAGATAGGTCCTCTTTGGCCTGATCCGGCAACCGGGCTCTTCTGATGCTCTTGAAGGGCGAGGGCATTGCAGCTGAGCCTGTCAGAACAATGGCTTGGCCTTTTTTTAAAAAAAAAATCCTTAGGAAAATCCTTCAGCATTTTAGTGCAGATTCCTCCAGATAAACACATTTTTGTAGGTGGTTTTGACTAATGTACGCATTTTGCAAGGCGTTTCCCCTAATATGATGCATTGTTGCCTGTTATTTTCACTCACACACTCATTTCTATGCACACGTTCCCCTTATACGTGCATTTTTGGAAGCATTGTTTGGTTGGCGAAGTGCATCGCAAAATTCAAATAACTGCAGGTTTCAAAGGATGTCTGTGTTTCGGTTCTCAAGTAGTTTCGGGAAGTGTGAATTTGAGAGATTCGGCTTGAAATGCAAGCGAATCTAATTTCCCACCCATCCCTAGCACACGGGGGGGGGGGAGACCCTTCAGATCCTTCAAGTGAGTGAATCAAGATGACGCCCCACACATTAGTCCAAGAGGTGATGAGCAGGTCAGTTCGTATCAGATTTCACAATGATCAAATTGCCCAGCCTTCCCTAGTTGGAATCAAAGAATCGCACCACAAAAGACACCCCCCTGGAAGGTCTGTGGAAGCTCGTGGTCCATGAGATAGACATGAGCAGGTCATATCGAGTGGGTGGTTGAAGACTGTGAAAGAAATACAGTTTTGTCTGTTGCATCCGTGTAGAAGGAGAAGTAGGGCTCTCCTCTCCCACCCCCCAACACACAAATGCACACACTGTTGACAGCAATTGCCAAAATGAAATGTTTGGGGGGAGAAGGAGGCATTGCAGCTAAGAACCGAAGAGGAACCCTGCTGGGTCAAGCCAAAGGCCCATCCTGTCCAGCATTCACCCAGCCATCCAGTCGAGATAGGCACCACCAATCACTGGAAGCTACAGCTTGTGTCCTTCTCTCCTGCTCTCCGCCCCATCTTAGAACCTTTCACTAATCGGGGAAGTAATAAGCATGTAACAATGCCAGCAATGATTACGCCTCCAGTGAGAGGGTGAGAGTGGTGGTAAGGACTAGGAGCTTGAAACTGAAGCATAAGAGCGGCAAAGAATCAGAACAGTGGAGTTGGAAAGGGTCTGTGAGGCCATCTAGTCCAACCCCCTGCTCAATGCAGGAATCCAGCTTAAAGCATCCCTGACGGGTGGCTGTCCAGCTGCCTCTTGAAGGCCTCCAGGGTTGCAGAGCCCACCACCTCCCTAGGTCATTGGGTCCATTGTCGTACCACTCTAACAGTTAGGAAGTTTTTCCTGATGTCCAGTCAAAATCTGGCTTCCTGCAACTTCCTCCATTTTTCCATGTCCTGCACTCTGGGATGATTGAGAAGAGATCCTGGCCCTCCTCTGTGGGATAACCTTTCAAGTCCTGGAAGAGTGCTATCCTATTTCGCTTCAGACAGAGCAGCAGAGATGAGTTATCGGCTCATATGTGTTTCCGCTCATGTGTGCGTCAACTCCTCCATTGTCGTCATGCCTATAGCGGGTTTTTAAGATTGGCTGTATGTGTTGCGGGGACAACCTCCAAGGCTGCTGGGAGCAGGGAGCGGCCCCTTGCCCTGGAAGGAAGAGAGGCCACGTGACAGAGGAAGGACCGAGCCAGAGCTGCCCCCGAGAGCTGTTTGAGCCCGAGAGGAACTCTCTCCGCATCTCTTGATCTCTCCGCAGTGAGGCGGCAGTGTACGGGAGGCGGTTGCCATAGCAACCCCCTGGCACTCATTTCTCCCATCTCGGATGCAAATGAATTACAATTTCATTAGTGTGCCGAATTTCAAGGAGGAGGGAGCACAGCACGGGGGGGCACACTTTGGAAGGAGGGGCCTTTTTAGATTCATTTCCAGGAGTGTATGTGTGTGTTTGTGTGTTTACAAGGGAGAAGCGCTGTAAGGTTCCCATTTGTAATTAAGGTAAACCACAACAAATGCAAATCCAATGCTTCATTCAGAAAGCACAGAATGCTGACAAGTCTTACAGTTCATGCCTGGGACTTGGCTGTTGCATTCTCATGAACAGGGTCAGTGCCCACTCTGCACATGCTCGGAAGCACTGTTTCCTCCAGCTTACTTTTGCCCAAAAGAACCCCCACCAGTTCTGGCACCCATGTGATACAGACCCACTTAAGTGCATAATAGGAAGTGAATATCGCTATTCCCGCAGAATATTTCAGAAGAGACCTACAGCAAGGGGGAGGGAACCTCAGACCCAAGGCCGAATGCAGCCCCCTGGGCCTCATTATCTGGCCCCCAGGACTCTCCCAGGACACACCCTCTCCCTAGGCCATGCCCCTCACCAGCTTGGCCCCACATCCTTCTCAAGTGTCTTTGGCCCACATGAAACGTGTCCTCAAATTCTGACCATACCTTTTGCTTGCCTCTGGCTTTTGCGTGGCTAGGATGGAGGCAACTGTTCAAAGCTAAGATTCACAGCTGTTGCCCCACCCACTTTTTTCCTCTGACCACACCTACTTTTCCCTCTGGCCCCACCCACCAGTGGCATACGGCCCCAGAAGGTTGCCCAATGGGGGATACAGTCCTCAGGCTGACATCGCAGCCACTCTCCCCACTTGCAACCCAGCAGCTGGTAATCAAAGGTAGACTGCCTCTGGGCGTGGAGGTTCCATTCTCAGCTGTCATGGCTAAGAAGAGCCTGGCTGGTGGATCAGGCTGAAGGAGGCCCATCTAGTCCAGCTTCCTGTTCTTACAGTGCCCAACCAGATGCCCCAATGGGAAGCCTCAAGCAGGACTTGCATGCAACAGCAACTCCCCCCATTTGCGATTCCCAGCAACTGGCATTCAGAGGCTGCCTCCGACAGGGGAGGGAGAACACAGCCGTTGTGTGGCTAGTAGCCGTAGATAGCCTCATCCTCCATGAACTGGCTTTCTCTTCTTCGGAAGCCATCCAAGTCGATGGCCACCACTCCACGTCGCGAGTGCGAATGCCACCATTTAACTCTGCACTGTGCGAAGAAGCCCTTCCTTTTCTCTGTCCTCCATCTCCCAACATCCAGCTTCACAGGCTGGGGCCCCGAGTTCTCGCGTTACGAGAGAGGGAGAGAAAAATGTTGTCCACTTTCTCCTCGCCATGCATGAGGCACCATTTTCTACCCCTCCGTCATGTGCCCCCACACCACTGACTCGCCTTTCCTCTACACTAAATTAAGCCAGAGCCTTCAGAGGCAGGAAGGAGGTGCAGAAAAAGGCCCTCCCTGCTCCCCCCTCCCCTCCCCGGTGGCCCCAGCCCATCATTTCGATTCCCCGCTTTTCGACATGTCAGGACATCTGTTTGCAGCTTTCCTCCGTGCAGTCTGCTTTACCCTCTGGCTGCCTCCTCCGCCGCTTGTCTCCTTGCAGGAGTGAGTCAGACTTTCCGAGATATGGAGGCTCTTGCAGCTGCAGCCTTTGCTCTCCACATTTAAGCCATGAAAACTGTGGCCAGGGTGGGAGTGGATATTTGAGGGCTGACTCATCCACGCACGCACAGGGTGCAAACGCTACAGCACCGGGGGAAGCGCACCAAAGAGCCTTTCACCTGGCCGCTCAGAACCCTCAGAAACTGAAGAACCTCAGAAGGGCCTGGCTGTTGGATCAGGCCAACGGGGACCCACCGAGTCCAGCATTCTGTTCTCCGAGAGTGGCCAGCCAGATGCCCATCATGGGAAGCCCACGGGCAGCACCTAAGCGCAACAGCAACTCCTCACTTGTGATTCCCCCAGTAACTGGTATTCATAGAATCATAGATTTCGAAGGGGCCTGTAAGGCCATCGAGCCTGACCCCCTGCCCAATGCAGGAATCCAAATTAAAGCTGGAAATGGAAACGGACTGCCTTCAAGTCGATTCCGACTTATGGCGACCCTACGAGGAGGGTTTTCGTGCTTATGTGGAGGCACACTGCCTGCAAAACTGGACAAAGAACATTAAAAAGACCCCTACCGGATCAGGCCAAAGGCCCATCTAGTCCAGCATCCGACAATAGCCAACCAGATGCCCCGCTGGGAAGCCCGCAAGCAGGACCTGAGCGCAAGAGCAACTCTCTGCACTTGTGATGCCCTCAGTAACCATTATTAAGAGGTATACTGCCTCTGACAGAGAAAGGAGAACCTCAGAAAAGCCTGGCTGCTGGAAAGCAGGGCCTGAACACAACAGCATTCTCCCCACTACTGATTCCCAGCAACTGGCATCCAAAGGTCTCTGACAGACAGAAAGGCTCCCTCTTTATAATTATCATCATCATCATCCCAGCAGGAGCCCACGGCAGCAAACAAAAACCCTAAAAACACTCTTAAAACATCTCAAAAACAGACTTTAGGGCAGTGATGGGGAATCTGTGGCTCTCCATCCCACAAACGGGGAAACTGCTTGAGGCAAAGGGCCACATCCCCTTCCAACCTTCTCGGGGCCACATGCCAGTGACGTCTGGGGCCAGAGGCAACAGTGGGCGGAGGAATGAACATAAATTAGACCGTTGAACCGTAAGACTGGTTGGTTGGATTTTTTACACAGGCTCACACACCCCTCTCCATCATCTATCCAACCAAGAGTTCAAGGACACGTTGGATACAACTGATGTATTATCACCATCATCTTCATCATCATGATTTATTATTCGCTCTTCACCCTGAAGTCCCAGGGCAGGTTGCAACAATTTAAAATGCAACCTTTAAAACAATTTAAAATAACTTACAATCATAAACGTACTATATAAATGTATTTTATATCACACACACACACAAATGCTTTATTTCTGTACATATTCTTTCACAAGAATCACATTTTTGTATGCATAAAATATGCATTTATTTTATCCTAAAATATGCAAATGTTACACACTTTTTAACCTACAATCCACCCTTTTTGGAATGTTTTTGAGCCAAGAACTATACCACAAAATTTCGAGAAGTGCAGAAACCAAAGACTAATTATAGTCCTGCACTTATCCAGTCATTTTACCCACATTAGCTGAAAAAAAGGAAACCTTTCTATAAAAAAGTAAGTTCAAAACTATTTCTGGGGTGGGGGTGTGTGGTTTCCTGATGACATCATAGGGAAGCCGACCAATCAGCACCAGGCATAGCTGGCTTTTGCTTTTTGTAAAATTTGCAGATTTCCCCTCCCTCCCCCAGAACTTAACTTGACCCAGGAGGGAAACTGATGTCTTTGGACTGATCCACCGTTTTTATTACAAAATGCTGCTTGAGACTGTAAGCTCTCTGAGGCAGAGACCCATCCTGTTCTATCTTCACACAGACAGTGCAGAATAAACAATGACAGACAAAAATCTGTTTTCACCGCACTTTTCTTTTCATTTCTACACTGCTTCAAGTTTAAAATCTCTCTCCAGTTTAATTAGATCAGCATTTTGTGTGCTGGTGAGAGAAGGGCAAGTCTTCAGAGGGAAGGCAGGCTACTAAGGACAACGGGCAACTTGCCACTAGAGACAGAGTGCTCTGTTAGTTTCTGTTCTCCATTTCTAATTTTTCTGATCTTAAATTTGGTTCTCCACATTTCTGCAGCAATTTGCGATTTAAATTCTCATGAAAATCCTCCGGCATCTTAGTGCCCATTTCTCCTCACAAGCCCATCTTTGCAGGCAGTCTTGACTAACGTACAGGAATACTCCGCATTAACGTACGCAATGGGTCCAGAGCGAGTATGTAAACTGAAAATGTACTTAAAGTGAAGCACTACCTTTTTTCACTTATCCATGCATGTACTGCACTGCAATCGTCATATACGGGCATAACTGATGTAAATAACGCATTTATAACTAAAATAAACACAGTAGGCCTTCCAAAATTGTAGTTGGAAACTGATCGGGCGGTGGCGTCATGCCGTTAAGTGTCCGTTCTTGCGAAGCGAGCGTACGTAAATGGGAATGGTGCTACTGTAAATATATTCGTACTCGCGAGTGTCCGTAAAGTGAAGGTCCATACAGCGGGGTATTCCTGTACACATTTTTGCAAGCCGCTTCTCGTCATATAATGCAATTTTTGCACATTATCTACACTCATATATTCCTTTTTGTGCACACTCTCCTCTCGTATATGCTTTTTTGTAAACGTTTGGTTGGAGAACTGCACTGTAAAATTCAGATAAGTGCACATTTCAAAGGATGCCTTGTTTTGCTTCTCGTATTTTTTCGGAAAGTGCGAATCTGATAAATTGGGCTTTAAATGCAAATTAAACAAATTTCTCCTCCATCCCCCACTTGCCACAAACCTATTATTTATTTATTTATTGCATTTATATCCCACCTTTTCCTCCCAGGTGCTCAAGGTGGCATACATGGTTCTCCCCTTCCTCATTTAATCCCCACAACAACCCTGTGGGGTAGGTTAGGCTGAGAGGCAGCGACTGGCCCAAGGTCACCCAGTGACGTTCATGGCTGAGCATGGATTGGAACCCAGGTCTCCCAGGTCCTAGTCCAGCACTCTAGCCACTACACCACACTGGCTCTCTGCACCTAGTCCATTTAGGGCAAGCTCTTTCTGAAGCTCTTCAACAGTCAAAGCTTTTCCAACTGTCTCGCTCGCTCCCAATGCTGCCCAAAACAGCTGAACAAATGGCACTGAAACAAAACAATTGGCCTCTGAGCATAAAAGGAAGTGATATGCACAGATGGCTCAAGAGTGAAAGGGGAGAGAGTTTGACTGAAGTGCAGCCTAGAACGTCAGCTTCCCAATTCCTGCTCCACATGCCAGCTTTTCCCTTCCTTCTTTAAGTGGTCTTCCTTTTTTATTTTTAAGTCCTCTGTAGCTAGAGATGGCATCTGTTGGCCAGCGCCAGTTCAAAAACATCCCGTCAACCTAACAGGCCGGTATCCATTTGATTTGTTCTTTGTCCGCTAGCCACTGCTTTTAGCAATCCAGTTTTTTCACCTTGCAAAAAATACTGATACACTAATATCCATAATTTGAAAGGAAATATCGCTATTTTGAAATAAATGCTGGTTTTTGAAAGAAATATTGGTAAATGACAGGAAATGTCGATAAAATTATCATTCTAAATATCAGTATTTTAGAGGTAGTTTTTTTTAAAAAATCAAAAATACCTGTGGAAAATTGCTACATAAAAATCTGATCTGCAACAATAGAGAATAAGCAGATTCATGGAAAATTCAGTACCAGAACTGAATTGAGCAGAATTCTAGCACATCCCTGATCTGCACCATACATTTAAAACATTATTATATCACTGTAACAGTTATGGCTTCTTCCAGAGAATCCTGGGAACTGTAGTTAGTTAAGCATACTGAGAGTTTTTAGCGACTACAGTTTATCAATCAATCAATCTTCCTAGGAAACTCTGGGAACTGTGCAAGAGAGATAGTGATCACCTAACAACTGTCAGCATCCTTAAACTACAGTTCCCAGGATTTTTGGGGGGGAAGCCATGACAATTTGAAGTGGTATAATACTGCTTTAAATGTATGGAAGCAAGGACCTCGGGAGGTGGTGCGCTCTCCAACACTGGAGGCATTCAAGAGACAGCTAGACAGCCACCTGTCGGGTAGGCTTTAAGTTGGATTCCTGCACTGAGCAAGGGTTAAGCTTGATGGATTTTTAGGCCCCTTCCAACTCTACTATTCTAGGATTCTTTAATTCTTAATTAATTAATAATTAATTATTAATTCTATGCTGCAGATGTTGCTAGAGAGATGGGAGGAAAACTCTCCAGTATCCAATGTTCATCATGATGGGTGGAGTGCCCAGTTAAATGGATCCAGGCTGAATATGATGTGGGGAAGAAGTTCAATTCATAGAATCATAGAGTTGGAAGGGGTCTATAAGGCCATCCAGTCCAACCCCCTGCTCAGTGCAGGAATCCAACTTAAAGCATCCCCAACAGGTGGCTGTCCAGCTGCCTCTTGAATGGCTCCACCACTACCCTACCCTACCACCCTAGGTCATGGGTTCCATTGTTGTACTGCTCTAACCATTAAGAAGTTTTTTCCTGATGCTCAGCTAGAATCTCCCTTCCTGTAACTTGAGCCCATTATTCCGTGTCCTGCACTCTGGGACGATCGAGAAGAGATCCTGGCCCTCCTCTCTGTGGCAACCTTTCAAGGACTTGAAGAGTGCTATCGTACCTCTCCTCAGTCTTCTCAGAGCTAAACATGGCCAGTTCTTTCAATCTCTCCTCATAGGGCTTTGTTTCCAGTCCCCTGATCATCCTTGTTGCTCTCCTCTGAACCCATTCCAGTTTGTCTGCATGCTTCTTAAAGTGTGGTGTCCAGAACTGGATGCAGGTGAGGCCTAACCAATGCCAAATAGAGGAGAACTAATACTTCATGCGATTTGAAAACTATACTTCTGTTAATGCAGCCTAAAATAGCATTTGCTTTTTTTGCAGCCACATCACACTGTTGGCTCATATTCCTCTTGTGATCAACAACAATCCCAAGATCCTTCTCATATGTGTTATTACTGAGCCAAGTATCCTCCATCTTATAACTGTACATCTGGTTTCTTTTTCCTAGATGTAGACCTTTACACTTATCCCTACTGAATTGCATTTCAAGGTTCACAATTCAGTTCATGACCCTTCCCACTTTCCAAAACAACACATAACACCCCCCCCAGCCTTCCTCTAGAATGTGCACTTTTCTGAAATTTGCAGTGCAATTCTCCAGCCAAATAATGTGTGCAAAAAAGCAAACCCTGGGATAAAGTGTGCATAGAAATGCATATATCAGTGAAAATAACAAACATGCATTATTTTAGGGGAGGTTGTGCTTTGCAAAAATGTGTAGATTAGGCAAAATGGCACAGAAATGTGTCTACCAGGAAAAATTTACACTGAAATGCTGGTGAACTGTTATGAGAATGTTTAAAATATATATATATTGCAAACTGATGTGGGGAATTGAACTTAAGATTTGAAGAATGAGAAGCTCAGAGAAACCAAAAATGACAGATTTGCCCAACCAACCCTAGCCCAAATCCAATGGCTGGGTAGCTACTATGGAGGATGACTCTGTCCAGTTTCTGTTTTTCCAGTCTCTGCAGTTCCACATCAGTTTGTGAATTTTAAGAAGACAAGTCCTCGTGAAAATTCACCAACAGTTTAGTGCAAATTTCTCCTAATATCTGTAGCATTTCAGGGGAGAAATGGATAGTCCATGTCCTTTACTTTTCAAAGGCAGCAGACACAACTTCTTCAACATTCTTTGTTCAATGACCTGCACCTTTCAGCCGAAATACATCAGGTTAGGATATTTGGGGCTTTTTAGAACAGAGAAAAGGCAAGGATGGAGGGAGGGACATGATCAAGGTGTATTGAGTTATCTGTGGCATGGAGAAAGTGGATAGTGAGGAAACTTCTCTCGTAACACTAGAACTCATGGACATCCAATGAAGCTGAACGTTGGGAGATTCAGGATAGACATAAAGAAAGACTTCCTCACGCAGCACAGAGTTTATTTATTTGGACCATTTATATATCACTTATATCTACATAAAACTCTAAGCAGTGAACATCGTAAGTTAAAACATCATTTTATCGATAAAATACAGTTAATAACTGAACAAAACATCTTCTTTAGTATCAACATACATTATAAACATTGCATATAAAATTGCATATATATTGCATTCAGAATTAAGCACAAGAAATACAAGGGGGGAAATCAAAGCAAACATACAAAAAATCCCTTAGGCTTCAAGAAAAAGTAATAAAAATCAAGTTGAAAAAAACCAAGCTTATTTTTAAACATGGTAGATTAAACAAAATAAATCAGCTCATTTCTTAATGAGAATATAACAGAAAGCAAAACATTAAAAGAGCCAGCCCCCTTTATAACAAACAGAATTTCATCTTGCTACATTTGAAAATAGATATCATTCAGTTTACTTAAACACACCCTTACAAGATCAACACCCTCGTGTTCAAACACAACAACATTCTAAACAATCACACTCAAGCTTACTATTTTAGCACACCTCCAATCACCCTCTACAAGCACTCACATAATTCAGTCTCACATCCTAAAAACAGCACACTCAGAGTTGAATTATGATATTCACTCCCAAAAGGGATAGTGATGGGACTTACCTTGTACAGCTGCAGAATACTTGGTCAACATCCGCATCGAGCTATCAGCTATGGCCCACGGTCTCAATCCCGGTCAGTCCCTGTCAGTGCAGACTACGGAAGGAAAGGTCTGTCAGTTCCGATTCTCTCAGTTTCTCATTTTTCTAACCTTAAATTCGATTCCCCACATTTCTGCAGCAATTTGCCATCTTGTTAAAAAAAAGAATCCTTATGAAAATTCTCAAGCATTTTAGTGTGAATTTCTCCTAATAAAACACATTTTTGTAGGCAGTTTTGTCTAAGGGACACATTTTGCAAACCATTCCTCATCATTTTTGTGTACGATTTTCACTCATATGTTCATTTTGATACACACTCTCCCCTAATCTAAGCATTTTTGGAATCGTTGGTGGGCATCACTGCATAGCAAAATTTGAATAAGTTGTTTTCAAAGGGTGGCTATGTTTCAGTTCTCTTGTTGTTTTGGAAAATGCAAATTTGATAGATTCAGCTTGAAATGTGAACTGATTCAAAATTCTAGTTCAGACCCCATGAGTGTACACGTGAAATTAAGATGTATTTAATTGTTTTGTTCCATTGTGTATCACTTCACACTTGCTTACACCAGTAGTGTAGTGGCAAATTTGGACATGCAGAGTCCCTTCATAACAGTCACAGCCATGCCCCTTCACAGTCACACACCCTTCTAAGATTATAGAATGATCTAGCCAGGCTCAAATACTGCTTTAGAAGACTCTTCTCAGTGGCTAATGCACTCCCCTTTCATGCTGATTGGCTCATAGGACACTGGAGACATAGGGACCCTGCTCCCAAAAAAGTAAAGGGTCTGAGACACACACACCCCGAGACCCTGGACCACTACACCCCTGGTTTACACTGAATTGCATTTGCCATTTTACTGCCCATTCACTCAGTTTGGAGAGGTCCTGTTGGAGCTAATCGTAATCCTTTTTTGTTTTAACCACCCTGAGCAATTTGGCATCAGCAGCAAACGTGACCACCCCACTGCTCACCCCAAACTCTAGATTGCTTATGAACATGTTAAAAAGCACAAGTCCCAGTACCGATGCTTGAGGAAGTGTCAATTTATTCCTCCGCCCTGCCTCTGATTTCTTAGCCAGTCTCTGATCCACAAGAGGACCTTTCCTTGTCTTCCATGACTGCTAGGCTTACTCAGGAACCTTTGCTGTAGTGCTTTGTCGAAAGCTTTTTGAAAATTCCTGCATCGAGCAGGGGGTTGGACTTGATGGCCTCATAGGCCCCTTCCAACTCTACTATTCTATGATTCTATGAAAATCCAAGTGCACAGTGTCAACTGGATCACATCTATCTATATGCTTGTTGAGAAAGAACTTTAATAGGTTAGTGAGGCAGGACTTATCCTTGCACAAGCCATGCTGGTTCTGCTTCAGCAAGGCTTGTTCTTCCACATGCTTGGTTATTTTACAATTTAACAATTTATAATTTTTACAATTTAACAATCCTGTCCATCACTTTTCCCAGAACAGTATTAAAGCTAATTGGTCTGTAATTTCCAAGATCCCTCCTGGATCTCTTTTTAAACATTGGTCACTTTCCAGCCCTCTCTTATGGAGTCTGACCTTAGGGACAAGTTATGTATTTTTATTTAGAAGATCAGCAGCTTCACATTTGAGTTGAACTTAGGTGGGTCTGATCTGGTAGGGCTTTTCTTATCTTCTTATGTTTACTTAGAAGTAAATGTCCGGACTCCAGCCGCTGGAGTCCTCCCAAAATGAGTGGCCTGCTTACCGCTGAAGACACACTGCACGCACATCCCCACCACCAGCATAAACCATGCATTCAGAAATGCCCGCACACTTTCGTGAGAGACTCTGCAGCACACACCAACGGGAGCCAGCTCCCACCATAGATAAGGCCTCCTGGAGAGCACGCACAAGACCCCATCGCTTCGGCCCACTAGAACTCGCTAGAAATGCAGGTCCCGGCAGGCTTCCCTAAAGAGTCTTATTCTAGGGAGCCTGGGGGTAATTATGTGCCAAGGGAGTGCAAGATCCTGACCCAAAGCTGCAGAGTTCCACGGATCGATGGCGAAGAGGCTCTTTCATTCTCCTTAGGCGTTTCGCTGACGGATGGAAAAATCAATGCCCCACAGAGGAGAAGGGGGAGGGAGAGAGGAGACAGGAAATGGGGAGGGCGGATGCAGAGAGAAAAAGAGAGTAGGGAAGCCTGGGTTGAGAAGAGGCAGCCACCCCGGGCTGGCCAGCTTCGTGGGAGCCCAGGAATCTGCCTCCTTACGAGACCACTGCTCTGTCTAGCTCAGTAACATCTACACCGATTGCCAGCCTCTCCCACTACATAGCAAGCTGCCTTATACCGAGTCAGACCACTGGTCCATCTAGCTCAATATTGTCTACACTGACTGGCAGCAGCTGTCCAGGGTATTAAACTGGAGACATCCCCAACCATCCCCGAGATGCCATTTGGGATTGAACAGAGGAACGTCTGCATGCAAAGCCAATGCTTTACAACCTAGCTCCGGCCCTTTCAGTAAAGATAAAGTAAGATTCTAGTCCTCATCGTTCAGAATGAAGGGGTGGATTAAATAGGGACACAGGAAGCTGACTTACACCGAGTCAGACCCTTGATCCTTCTAGATCAGTGTTGTCTACAATGACGGGCAGCAGAGGCTCTTCAGGGTTTCAGGCAGGGGAGATTCCCAGACCTGCTGGGACATGCCGAAGATTGAAACTGGGACCTTCTGCATGTAGAGCAGATCATGAGCTATGGCTCTTCCCCCAAAATAAAATAAGGTTCCAGACCTCATTATTCTAAACAAAGAGATTGTTTTAAGCAAGCAGCTGTCTTATACTGAATTAGACCATTGGTCCACCTAGCTCAGTATTGTCTACACTGGCCAGCAGCAGCTCTCTTGGATTTCAGACAGGGAGCCTCTCCCAGTCATACCTGGAGATGCTGAGGATTGACGCCAAGACCTTCTGCATGCATAGCAGATGCGCCACTGAGCTATATCAATAAGATTCCAGTCCTCATGGTTCTAAATATGAAGGGACAACTTAAATAAGAAGCTGCCTGACACCAAGTCAGGCCACTGGTTCATCTACTTTAGTTCTGACTGTGCTGACCAGCAGCAGCTCTCCAGAGGCTCAGAGGGGGGTCCCTCTCAGCCCTCCCTGGGGGATTGAACCAGGGACCTTCTGTGTGCAAGGCAAATGACCTGCCACTGAGCCAGGGCCGTTCTCCAAGGCCAGGAAGAGGAGGAGGTGGGCGCGCTCCACAATATCACAGATACCACCACCACCACCCCCAAAAAAACAAACCCGGAGCTGGCAGTGACTCTACCAGGGCATTCCATCTTCCTTTGGACACACGATGCCCTGAGAGAGAAAGGGCACTGCTAACGTTGGGTCTTGACACCAGCTTGCCCAAACGGCTCCAGTGCCCGGCGACAACTCCTGCCGTAACATCTAGAGGACCCCGGGTTGACCCTGGCAAGTTGGCCTGGCCGTCAACTGTCACACTTTGGCTTTTTATAGCACAGGCTGTTGCAAACAAAGCTAAAAATAAATCTGCGTTTCCAAGAGCCCTGGACCTCGGCTTCAAGAGTCCAGCTCGCAACACAAATACATACACACACACACACCCCACAAGCTCACTGAACGCTTGACAGAGGAACAGCGCACACACTCTTGTTTTTGCTTGAAGAGTCAGGTCAAGCCAAAGGAGCCATAGCAGACCATTGCCAGTAAGAGAGTTCCTCCTATTCTGAAAAATGCCTGGGGCCAAATAACTCAGCGATCCGAGATCAGAAAAGGTGGGATGCGATAACGTAGCTGCCAGTCAGTGTAGACAACACTAAGCTAAATGGACCAATGGTCTGACTTGGCATTAGACATCTTCCTATGTCCCACCAGGATATAAGTAAGGCCCGGTTTGGTCCCATGATCACAGTGTTTGCAAAGGCAGTTCAGTGTGACCCAAACTCGGGAAAAGGGGGTTAAAAACTGACTGTATAGGAAGTCAAACAACAACAACAACAAGCCAGTCACTACGGACAATATTGAACCAGATCAACCAACAGTATAAAGCAGCTTCCTATGTTCCTATTAAATTCATCCCTTTATTGAGAACAATGAGGTCTAGAATCTTACTTTATTTTCAGGAGAAGGGCCTTAGCTCAATGGCAGAGCACCTGCTTTGCATGCAGAAGGTCCCAGGTGCAAACCCCAATGGCACCTCCAGGCACAGCTTGGGGAGACTCTCTGCCTGAAACCCTGGACAGCTGCTGCCAGTCAGTGTAGTCAATATTGAGCTAGATGAACCAACGGTCTGACTCAGTAAAAGGTCACTTCTTACGTTGCAGGAGAGGCTGGCGATCAGCTCTCGTATTGCATGCTGTTTTCAAACAGCCCAAAAAAATGCACCATTCCCAAGCAACCACTTGGATTGATAGTACAATTGGGGCAGTCTGCATGGGGGCTGGGGGGAGCCTCCGTTCCTGCTGAAACCATGTTCAACCTATCTGACCAGGATGGCACAGCCTCAAGCTACAGACCAGGAGCAAAGCTGTCATTGCACTGACCGATGGTTAGGGGCCCCTCGGAAGTGCCTCCTGGTGCCCTCTCCTGCCCTGGTGCACATCAGCACCACGCGAGGGCTGATCATTAGAGGACGGAAGTGAGAGATCTCCCGTCACCCCACACAAGAACTCAGTTCATGGTGTCTGCTCTCCGGCTGCAAGTTTAACTAGGAGCAGGGATGTTTCGCGCTGTCTCTCTTCTGCTGCAGTTCTTCCACCCCGAACAGCATTTGTCATCGCTCCGTCCGCTGCGGCAAAATTGCGTGACTCACGTCATTTACATAATTACTTACATTGCAGTGATGTTATTCCAGCCCATTCAGCTCAATTGCACACAATGCAAGTTGCCCCCAGGGGGGGGGATGTCATCAGCTACATGTTGTTTGCAGACGGAAAGCAACAACAGCAGTGAATATTGATTGTATTCACTGGATTGATTTTCCTTTCAGACATGGGACGATTAAGAGAACATCAGCAATTTCCATTCTCATTTCCATTTTTGCTGAAATTCCCCACCGAACACAGTGGGATGTGCTTCTGAATAAATGTGCAAGGGAGGG
The DNA here is from genome assembly GCF_030035675.1 of Rhineura floridana. NCBI lineage: Eukaryota > Metazoa > Chordata > Lepidosauria > Squamata > Rhineuridae > Rhineura > Rhineura floridana. The sequence goes on along the minus strand of NC_084499.1, from coordinate 19,965,290 downwards.
GAGCAATAACAAATCATATTAACAAAATTATTATCATGGCACGTGTAATGTTCATTCCACACTTGGTCTTTTAGTGTGGCAGTACCTACACTCTGGAACTCCCTGCCTATTGACTTTGCGGGTGCCTTCGCTGTACACTTTATAGCACCCCTTGAAAACGTTGTGTTTAGGCGACCCTACCCAGATGTGTTATCCCTAGGAAGAGGGATTGTTTGCTAAACCCCTTTGAATATTAGGCAGGCACCACCTCTGCTATCTTTTTGGTGCCTTTTGAAGACTTTCCTCTTTCAATAAGCCTTTTAAGTTGAGACCTATCCCAGTCTGCGTCTGTCAGAATTGCTTGTTAATATGTTTTTTTTAATAATGTTTTTAACCCTTTTTTAAAAGAAGTTTTTAAAGCT